>NW_004524669.1:5387030-5390214 GCF_000260255.1 Octodon degus | reverse complement strand
TTCTTCTTCTTCTTCTTCTTCTTCTTCTTCTTCTTCTTCTTCTTCTTCTTCTTCCTCTTCTTTTGTGGTACCAGGGATTGAACTCAGGACCCTGCACTTGCCAGGCAGGCACTGATTCTACTGAGCTATCTTCCCAGCCCCAACCACATTTTTATTTTGTTTTGTTTTTGTTTGTTGGGACAGGGTCTTGCTATGTAGTTCAGGCTGACCTTGAACTTGAAGCTATCCTCCTGCCTCAGTCTCCCAAGTACTGGGATTACAGGTATGCACCATCATGCCTGGTTTGTGTTGCTATTTTAAAATTTTTTGTTTATCTTTTTTTGTGTCTTATATTTCCAGTTAGACTGTAAATGATTTAAGAGCACACATACCTTAACTTTATCTCTGGAGACCCAGTTTCCAGCCCATGTAGGAAGTTTGGAACTGACACAAGTAAGTATTAGTATTTTGGGGTAAGAAGCAAGGCAGTCCTGGGTAAGGGGGTGGAGAGGTAGAGAAGGACACTGGGACTCTTCCAGAGGCTCCACCAGTGCTCTGGGGACTCTGCACTAGTTCAGCCTGCACCAGGGGACTTTCAGCCTCTTCTAGCCCTTCAGCACCTGACTCTCTTCCTTTCTTTGTGGCAGGTTAAGAGGCCTAGATGTGGCCATGGCTCAACAGAAAAGGGAGAACTGCCTCAAAATAAATCAAAGAGGGGCTGGGGAGATAGCTTGGTTCTAAGAACCTGCCTGACAAGCACAAGGGCCTGGGTTCAATCCCCAGTACCGCCTGCCATGCTGGTCCTGCATAGCAAGACCCTGTACCAAATAAATAAATAATAATAAAAAAAAAAGAATAAATCAAAGAGGGCTCCCTAGAAAATAGGGTTTTATAGCAGAGTTGGGAGAAGAGATGGGGGTGCTGAAGAAGAATGAGGGTGAAGGACAACTCCTTCATGTAACAGAGAGGAAGCTGAAGGATGGGGAGTGGGGTAGAGTATGTGTGTGTGTGTGTGTGTGCGCGCGTGTCTGTGTGTGTGTGTGTGTGTGTGTGTTTGTCTGTCTGTGCATACACTGAACACCTGTGTGCTCTCCCTAAATTCCCAATATCCCGAGAACAGTAGGGAAAGGAGGGCTGGGAAGTGAACAGAACATTTTTCTACACTGGGCCAAAGTCAGCCAGATGGTTGGAAATCACTGGTGAACAAAAAAGCAGCAAATGGGCATCTGGGACTTGTTCTGGTATTGAAATGAATAAATTCATATTCAATCATTAAGTAGATTTATAGAGCACCTATTTATGTAGATGTAACTGGGAAACAGGGACCTGTGTGCTCCCAGAAAGCTTAGCACTAATATATGTATATCTAACACATATTTTAAAAATTAAATTTATTTTTTTTTTAATTTTATTTATTTATTGTGTGTGTGTGTGTGTGTGTGTGTGTGTGTGGCCAGCTCAGCCCACCAGGGGGCGGGGCTGGCTGGCATGTGGTGCTGGGGGATTGAACCGCGGTCCCTGTGCTTTGCTAAGCTTGTTCTAAGTAGGTGCTTTTGACCACTGAGCCATCTCACCAGCCCCCTAAATTTATTTTTAATTGATGCACAAACATGCTAAAATGTACGTAGCATGATACATGGGCGCTGTGGTGGATTGATAACTGGGGGGGGGGCAACTTGTGACACCCAGCTGAACTGAGTTAGTGTAGAGCTGGTTGTGGAGGGCCCACAGGAGGATTGCTGCCTGTTGCCAGCAGCATAAAAGAAGTACTGAAGAGGAAGAGATGGTGCTGTTGGTTCTCCTAGAGGACCTTGTTGTGCTGGTTTTCTTTTCTTTTTTGCGGAACTGGGGATTGAACTCAGACCCTTGTGCTTGCTAGGGAAGTGCTTATTCCACTGAGCCATCTCCCCGGCCCCTGTGCTGGTTTTCATTATGTGAATGAGGCTGCTCTTACTGTCAGAGGCACTAGGGACCTCAGTGTCACTGAGAATGGCTGCTGTTCACTTTGGGGGAGCTCTGGTCTTTATTTTTGTTTTATTTTATTTTATTTATTTATTTATTTATTTATTTTGTGTGTGTGTGGCCAGCTCAGCTCACCAGGGGGCGGGGCTGGCTGGCATGTGGTGCTGGGGGTTTGAACCGTGGTCCGTGTGCTTTGCTTAGCTTAGCTTGTTCTAAATAGGTGCTTTAGACCACTGAGCCATCTCACCAGGCCCTCTGGTCTTTATTTTGAGCGTCATCACTTTCTGGGTCAAGAGAGGAAGATGATGCACTGTTCAATCTCCTGGAGAATTTTTTTGCCCTGGCTTTCTTGATATGAACTTGGCTATTCTCATCATTAGAGGAGCTTGGGATCTTGCTGTCACTGAGTGTGGCTGGGGTACTTTTCGAGGGAGATTTGGTCCTTACTCTGAGCATCACTTCCTGGCTCCAGTGCTAATCGCTCAGCCTACCAGCACAGATCCTTCATCCCACTGGTGCAAACTTTCTACCTTCCACCAGTGACCTTTGGACCTTCCCAGCACAGATCCATGAAACGTATCTGTATGAGACATTGTCACGGGCTCTAGACCTCTAGACTTGAGGGAGGCATTGCTATTGGCTCTAGGTCTTCAGCTGGACTCATGCAGGATATTGCTGTGGGATCCAGGCCCTCAGCTGGAGTTTTTGGGTCTCTAGTGTGTGGACAGATTTCCTGTACTCTAGTGTATTTGACTCTTTGGGTAACTACCATAAAATAGTCCTATAAATTGTGTGTGCTATATTAAATTGTTTCCCTTACAAACCTTAACTATAACAGGTACATTGTGTAATTAGGCTAAAGATATCTACCTCCTCAAATATTTATCACTTATTTATGGAAAAGCATTCAAAATCCTTTCCTTGGGCCAGGGAGATACCTCAGTAGAATAAGTGCTTCCCTGGCAAGCGCAAGGTCCTGAGTTCAATCCCTGGTACTGCAAAAAAAAAAAAAAAAAAATCTTTTCTTTTAGCTTTTTGAGATATACACTACCCATACTCATCAGCACACACACATGTACAAAAGCCAGCGGGCAGTATTGAGGATGTAGCTGGGCGGCAGAGTGCTCACCTACTTCCTGCAGGCCTGGGTTTGATCCTTACCACAGCAATGACAATGAAAATCAAGCATCTGACAAAATGCAATTAAGAATATTATGCAAAGGGGGCCGGGAAGATGGCTCAG
>NW_004524669.1:5373749-5386814 GCF_000260255.1 Octodon degus | reverse complement strand
GCTTATTCCACTGAGCCATCTCCCTGGCCCCAAAATAACTTGTTGATATTCAATAAAAACAGAAAAACTGTTTTAGATTCAGACTGAGGAGATTTAAGTAACTGTAATGTGGAGTCCCAGATTGGATCCTGTATTAAAAAAAAAAAAAAAGGACATCAGTTGAAAAATTTGATATTGGTTTTATTTTATTTTATTCTTTTTTTTTGTGTGTGTGTGGAACTGGGGATTGAACTCAGGCCCTTGTGCTTGTCAGGGAAGTGCTTATTCTACTGAGCCATCTCCCTGGCCCCTATTTTATTCTTTTAAATTTTATGTATTTGGTACAGGGTCTCATTAAACAACTTGGGGTCATAGTAATCCTCCTGTTTCAGCCTCCTCAGCACTGGGATTACAGGTGTGTACCACCATGCCTGGTCTTGGTGGTCAGCTTGGTGCTCCAGTGCACAACTGGGCACACCATGTGGTACTGGGGTTCGAGCCTGGGTCTTTGAGCTTACATAGGCAGGTGCTTAGACCGCTGCACTATCCCTGCAGCCCAAAATTTGTGACATTTGAATAAAGACTGGAAATTATTGCACTAATAGTGCTACATGTAGTACTACAGTGTGTGTGTGTGTGTGTGTGTGTGTGTGTGTGCGTTTGTGGTACTGCTGTAGTTTTCTTGGCACTGGGAACTGAGCTCAGGACCTGACACTTACCAGGCAGATGCTGTACCATTGAGCTGTATCCCTAACCAAGCAAGCACTGAGGATTGAACTCAGTGCCTTCACAGTACTTTTTCCTTTCCTTTTCTTTTCTTTCTTCTTTCTTTCTTTCTTTCTTTCTTTCTTTCTTTCTTTCTTTCTTTCTTTTTGAGACAGGGTCTTGCTATGTAGTTCAGGCTGCCTTCAAACTTGCAGTGATCCTCTTGCTTCTGCTTCGTTTTTGCTTTTCTTTCTGAGACAGGGTCTCACAAAAGTGTTGCTCAGGCTGGGCTCTCCCTTGGAATCCTATCTCAGCTTCCCAGAGTGCTGAGATAACAAGCATTCACCACTGTGCCTGGTTCATATCCTGGTTTTAAATGATTGCACTATGGTTGCATAACCTGTTGATATTAGGGGAGACTGGGTAAAGGGTAAATGAACTCTATGTATTTTTTTGCTAGTCTAAAAATGTTTCAAAGCAAAAAAAAAAAAATTAAAAGTAGTGTTGATGGGGGCTGGGGAGATGGCTCAGTAGAATAAGCATTTCCTTGGCAAGCACAAGGGCCTGAATTCAATCCCCAGTTCTCCCTCCCCCCCGAAAAAAGAATCAAAGTAGTGTTGATGGTCTACTTGGGACTTCTCATCTTGGATTTTTTTTTCCTTTCTTTCTTTGTGTGTGTGTGTGTGTGTGTGTGTGTGTGTGTGTGTGCACGCAGAACTGGAGATTAAACTCAGGCCCTTGTGCTTGCCAGGCAAGAACTTATTCTACTGAGCTATCTCCCCAGCCCATCCATTTTTCTCTTGGGTACCTATCTAGGAGTGAATTGTGGGGTCATGTGGTAGATACATGGTTTGCAGAAGGAAAGAAAGAAAGAATAAAGAGAGGAGAAAGAGAACGTTTTCCTGGCCCAAGGCTACTAAGATATTGTTCAAGATATTGTTCTATGTTTTCTTCTACAAGTTGTATGTTTTAGATTTTCATTTGAGCCAAGCACTTGCCTGGCTAAGTGCAAGGGCCTGAGTTCAATCCCTGGTTCCACCAAAAAAAAAAAAAAGAAAAAAGAAACACCTTATTTTGTCTTTTTTCTCCACATCAGATCCTAGCCAGTCAGGAAAGAAAATACGAGATGGGTGATTCTGGCTGCCACGCAGGTCAGTCCCTCTCCAGCTACCTCTTGGAAGAAAGGAACTGAGGCTTGAGATGTTTTTATAACTCAGGAAGAGGAATGGAAGAAAAGTAGTGAAGGACCTAGGACCCAAAAGGTTGAGTTAGGCTGGCGCTGAGCTATTTAAAACTGTAATTCTAGGGCTGGTGAGATGGCTCAGTGGTCTAAAGCACCTACTCAGAACAAGCTTAGCAAAGCACAGGGACCGCTGTTCAATCCCCCAGCACCACATGCCAGTCAGCCCCGCCCCCTGGTGGGCTGAGCTGGCCACACACACACACACACACACACACACACACACACACATAAATAAATAAAATTGAAAAAAAAACCTAAACGTTTAAAAAAAATAAAATAAAACTGTAATTCTAGATGTGGTGGTGCATACCTGTAATTCCTGGACTCAGGAAGTTGAGGCAGGAAGATCTCTGTGAGTTCAAGGCCAGTCTGGGCTACATAGTGAGTTCAAGGCCAGGTTGAACTATCTAGGAAAACACTGTCTCAAGAAAACAAACAAACAAAAAGATTGGGATACTGGGGATTGAACCCAGAACTATGGCACTGAGCTATTGTCTCAGATTTTTTTTTTTTTTTTTTTTTTTTTTTTCAGAACTGGGGATTGAATTCAGACCCTTGTGCTTGCCAGGCAAGCACTTATTCTACTGAGCCATCTCCCCAGCCTAGACTTTTTATTTTTATTAAATTTATGTATTTATTTTGGGGCTAGTGAGATGGCTCAGTGGGGGCTGGTGAGATGGCTCAGTGGTCTAAAGCACCTACTCAGAACAAGCTCAACAAAGCACAGGGACCACGGTTGGATCCCCCAGCACCACATGGCAGCCAGCCCTGCCCCCTGGTGGGCTGAGCTGGCCACACACACACATAAATAATAAAAATAAATTTATGTATTTATTTTGATACAGGATCTCATTATGCAATTCGGGCTGGCCCTCTGCTCACTTTTGTTGTGAGCAGAGGGCCAGCCTGTCTCAGCGTCTAGCACTGGGATTTTTAAAATTTATTTAGTTATTTTTGGTGGAACCAGGGATTGAACTCAGGCCCTTGAGCTTGCCAGGCAAGCACTTATTCTACTGAGCTATCTCCCCGGCCCCTCTACTGCTGGGATTACAAGTGTGTGCCACCATGCCTGGTTCTGGGGCCAGCACAGCAAGCTACACTAAAGATTGAACTCAGGTCCTTGTGCTCACCAGGAAGGTCCTTATGCCACTGAGCTGTCTCCCTAGCCCTAGGAGAGATTTTTTATTTTTTATGAGACAGGCTCAATAAATTGCCTAGTCTGGGTTCAAATTTGCAGTCTTCTTCCCTTAGCCTCCGAGAGTGCTGGGATTACAGGTGAGCACCACTCTGCTTGGTTCTTCAATAATCCTTGTTTATGGATGAGAATTCTAAACCTTTGGCCTTTCAGTCACATAGAATTGGGCTGTTTTCACATCTACACCTATTTTCACTACCCATTTTTATTACAGCAAGTGGCCATAATTTAGCTTGTTATGGTGAAAATGGAATAGGTCTGAGTACTGAAGGGACAAAGACAGTTCTACACACACACACACATTTCAATAATAAAAATAATGAAATATGTGTTATCAACGAAATGCTATAAAGAAGAGAGAATCTTTTTTGCTATATAAGCATATATATAAGCATACACTTTATTATTAACTTCTTTCTTTCTTTCTTTCTTTCTTTCTTTCTTTCTTTCTTTCTCTCTTTCTTTCTTTTTTTGGTCTTTTTGAGACAAGGTCTTGCTGTACAGTTCAGCTGGGCTTCAGATCACTTTGTAGCCCAGGCTGGCCTTGTACTCACAGCCATCCTCCTGCCCAGCCTCCTCAGTGCTGGGATTATAGGCATGTGCCATCATGCCTGGAGAACTTTTTTTTTTTTTTAAATTATTTATTTATTTTTATTTATTACATTTATTTATTGTATGTGTGTGTGGCCAGCTCAGCCCATCAGGGGGCGCGGCTGGCTGGCATGTGGTGCTGGGGGAATCGAACCGCGGTCCCTGTGCTTTGCCAAGCTTGTTTCAAGTAGGTGCTTTAGACCACTGAGCCATCTCTCCAGCCCGAGCTTTTGTTTTTTATTTAAATAGAGTCTCACGACACAGTTTGGGGTGGCCTTGGACTCTATTTAGTGTGTGCGTGTCAGTGCTGGCTCTGGGGAACGATTTGGGGACATTTTTGTGCCTACCTACGTGCATTTTGCAGGGAATGTATGAGAATCCTACAACTCTCATTCTTTTGTGCTGATGTTAGCAACGGGCAGGCCACACCTGCTTACCAAACCATTTTAATTTTTTTTACTTTGAATTAGGGAGGTTCTTACAAACTCTCCCCAGCCTGGCCTCTCACCCAGAATCTTTTTTTTTTTTTTTTTTCAAACTAGGAATCAAACTCAAGACCTTGTGCTTTCCAGGCAGGCACTGTGCCTCTGAGCTATATCTCTGCCCCTGAGAATTTTCTATAGTGGAGTAGAAAAAAATCCAGCTATGGGAGGAAATCCGGGAAGTCCTGATGTAAGAGTTGAAACTCCCCACGATGAGTCAGACATAGTGGCACAGGCCTGTAATCCCAGCACTTGGGAGGCTGAGGCAGGAGGATTGCTGTGATTTTGATACCCTATATCAAACAAAACAAAACAAAACAAAACAAAACAAAACAAAAAAACAAACAAAAGCAGGGCTGGGGAGATGGCTCAGTAGGATAAGCGCTTCCCTTGCAAGCGCAAGGGCCCGAGTTCAATCGCTGGTTCTGCAAAAAAAAAAAAAAAAAGAAGAAGAAGAAGAAGAAGAAAGAAAAAAAGAAAGACAAAAGCAAACCAAATGAAAACAAAACAAAAACTTCTCCCCGCGAGGTATGACCTGTAGTAGTTGCTCGGTTTTCTGTCTCTTAACATTCGGACCCATTTCTGCTTAGTCTTAGCAAACCCCTCTTCCTCAAAAACGTTAGTTTATATGTAACTGTGTTTTTGCAGTTTTCCGCTATGGAATGGAATGTCTTTCCTAGAATGAAGGACCATGACACGTAATGGAGCTCTGGAGAGAATAAAGTATATGGCAACTGTGAAGCGCACCAGCTATGAAGGCCAGCCTCTGGTTCCTCACACGGAAAATGTGATTTAAAAAAATTATCTCTTAAGGATGACCGACTAAAAGGACATTCCTGTAGAGGTTACAGCATCTTGTCTAGCACTGAATAAACACACAGGAAATGCAAAGCTCCGCCCTGCGAGGAGCCGCCCCCTGGCCGCCTCTCCAGAGCACTGGGCACCCGTGGGCACCGCCACACCACCTCCCCCACACTCTAGGGTCCAGGGTTTACCAGACCCGGACCGGGTCTAGGTACCCGGTTCACCGGGCCGCACCTCACACCCTGCCTATGCCCTGCTATTGGCTTTTGCTGGTGCCCATCGTCAGAAGCCGCTGGTGATTGGCTAAAATGGTTGGGAGAGGCGGGCCTCGAGGAACATAGGAAGGGCGGGGACCCGGATGTGTGTGGTGGCGGCGGCCGAAGAGCTTGTGAGTGGAGCTGAGAGGCCTATGGATGAGGAGGACGCGGCGGCCCCGGTAGGCGGGGATCGGGGGGCGGGGTCCCGGGGGCCTCAGGTCTCCCCGGACCCCGAGGCAGTGGTCCTGGGCTGGGGCTCCGGGCTCAAGGGCGGGGCCTTACGCTGGCTTTGGGTCTCCCTTGGCGCGTACCCTCGGTGCACTGTAACCTAGTGCAGGGCCTGGGGAGACCCGGCGTTGTCACAGTGACAGGTTGGGGCCACGATGCTCGGGAGTCTGGCCTGAGTGACCAGGCCGAGGTGGGGCGGAGGCCGGGCCCAGTGCGACTGCCATTCACTGGTGCCAAGGCTATGGGCTTCTCTGCAGCCAGGTGCCCCTAGGTCTCAGGCGCCGGCATGTACCTGGAGTTTCACCCTGGCCCAGGCCCAGAAGGGGACACCTATGGCTGCTCCACAGGTGTCTGCTCTTCCAGGCCGAATGGTGGGTTGTGGTTAGTGCAAAGGAGCCGTAATAAGGCCCAGAGATGGAACTCAACCTATTCTAGGTTAACTCAACACCTGCTATCTGTAAGGCATTGTTCAGGGCTCAGAGAATGGGGAAACAACTGTACTTTACCCTTTTTTTTCTCTTACTTTTGGCACCGAGGAAGCATTCATTCATTCATATGTTGGCCCTGCGGGGTTGTTTAAATAGCTGGATCATCCCATTTGTTTCCTTCACCGCCAGTAACTGCTCAGTGGATGCCGTCTCATCTGAACTGCTGCAGCAACCGGCAGCCTGAACAAGCTAGAAGAGCTGATAAAGTTTATTTATTTATTTATTTATTTATTTATTTATTTATTTATTGCAGAACCAGGGATTGAACTCAGGCCCTTGCGCTTCCCAGGGAAGCACTTATTCCATTGAGCCATCTCCCCGGCCTAGGTGATAAAGTTTAAAATTGTGTCATTTCTTGCTTTAAACCCACTAGAAGTTTCCCACCACACTTGGAACAAAATCTAAACTACTTACCATAGTCTGTAGGACCTCATTCTGGCTCCTGCCTTTTCATTTGATTCATTCACACTCATTTTCCCTACATGCCAGGTGCCCACTTTCCTCCTTTACAACTCCAGCTTCCTTCCACCTAACAACTTGTACCTGGAATGCTATTTCTTGGGCTGTCACATTCCTGACCGATTCCTTTTCAGCTTAGATGTTATCTCCTCAAAGAGACTGTTGATTCTGTCACCCTGTTTGTCACTGCACCTTGTTTTTTTCTTCTACTGGCTAACATTGTCATGGCTATTTATTGTCTGTCTTGTTGCCTGCCCCTAGCCTGTTACAGTAGAAACCCCCTAACAATAGGATTCTTATCCATTTTATTAGATTGCACATACAGTAGGAGCACAGTAAATGTTGAATGAAAGAATTGAAGATGGGGATTATTGAGGTCTATCTGGGTAACTCACCTCAAGCCTATTGCCGTCTCCAAGTTCAGAGCTGAGCAGGCTTAGCTGCTTTGCTCAGGGTCCCACTTCCTCCACAATCCCTTCTTCCCTTGGCAGGTTTGTTCTCATGAACAAGATGGATGACCTCAACCTGCACTACCGGTTTCTGAATTGGCGCCGGCGGATCCGGGAGATTCGAGAGGTCCGAGCTTTCCGATATCAGGAAAGGTTCAAACATATCCTTGTAGATGGAGATACTTTGAGGTGTGTTTAGGGGAATGTTTTTACATGTTCCTTTCTGTTCCAGATCTTAGAAGTGAAAGGGGGCTTTTTTTCAGAGGAAGAGGATTGTCTACAGTGCTCTGGAGGAAAAAGCTCTTTTGACCCTGGAGGCTTTTCTTTTTCTTGGCAGAACGAAGATTGAACTTAGGCCCTTGCGCTTGCCAGGGAAGCACGTATTCCACTGAGCCATCTCTCTGGCCTCTTGGAGGCTTTTCTGAGTAGAGTAGTGTGTGTTCCTCTCTGCTTTTATTCCTGGATCATTCTGTTTTGGTTTGGCAAGAAAGGGACCCAGCAGGGGCCTGTCTTGTTTGGGCACTGGAAATGAGCTTGTCAGGTATAGAAGGCTGCTAGGGTATCAGGAATTCCCTAGGTTCTTTGTGAAGACTGATGTATGTGAGGTATCTGAATCTGCCCATGTCTCAGAGACTGGATTCAGTGGCTATTCGAGGGTAGTGTACTGGAGCTGGGAGTGTACTTTATTGTACAAATAAATAAAAATAGGGGCCAGGGAGATGGCTCAGTGGAATAAGCACTTCCCTGGCAAGCTCAAGGGCCTGAGTTCAATCCCGGGTTCTGCCAAAATAAATAAATAAATAAATAAAAATAAAATTGACTGTGATTTTAGAGACAGTGGTCTTCTATGGGGATCCTGCCTACCACCTCCAGTGTCTTCCCAACCTTTTTTTTTTTTTTTTTGGTGGAATCAGGAATTGAACTCAGGCCCTTGTGCTTGCCAAGCAAGCACTTATTCTACTGAGCCATCTCCCCAGCCCCCCAACCCTTGGTTTGTGTGCTTGTTTTTTCTCTTTTCTGTTTTGAACTCTCTCCCTGACTCCTGAGCCTCTTTCACAGAAGTTCTCGCTGAAGGAAAAGGAAGTAATGCTATGTATCCTGGAGGAAAGACAGCTGAGGAGTGGGGACTGAGTAATCATCTTCCAGTCTGTAAAAGGTTTTGGCATGGAGGACAGAGACCTGCTGTTCTCCAGCTCCACTGAGGGCAGAGCCAAAGGCAAGGGCTGACGCTGCAGCATGAGGGACTGAGGTTAGACAAGGTTGTGAGACCTCAAATAGGGAAACTCTGCATTCTTTCCCTTTGAAGCTGAAAAGGCCAGGCTTGTATCAGCTTGCACAGTGCAGTGTGGATTGGACCCTGGCTGGAGGCAGTGAAGGGATGAGTGACCTTGAGTATCTTGTGTGCAGCTATCCTGAAGTGTGGCCTGATGCATTCTCTGTAATGATCCTTGCAGGGTGGGGCTTGGGATGTCAAGGCCTTCCTCCCAACCCTGGGCTGGACAGCTAATGGAATTCCCCCCTCATTCTTCCTTCAGTTATCATGGAAACTCTGGTGAAGTTGGCTGCTACGTGGCTTCCCGACCCTTGACCAAGGACAGCAATTATTTTGAGGTGATCAGACTGTGGGTGGGCAGAGCAGAGGCTGAGGTGAAGAACATTGCGCTTCAAGGAGCTCCTTTCCTAGATGCATACCCAGTCTTTTTAATGTTCCCTCTGGACTATCCTCATGACTAGGAAAGGTGCGGGGTAGCATGGGCCCTGGGCTAAAGGTAGGTATCTTGGGAATCTGCCTCCCAGTGCTATGCTTTTTGCCCCTTAGCTAAGTGGGCTTTATCATGTGTACCAGACTTTGACCCACATGCTTTCCTGTCCCCCAGCCCAAGCTTAATGTCTACTCTACCTCCTATTTCCAAAGCTTGGATATAATTGTCTTAAGTCATCATGGTAAAGTAAGCCCCTGCTTTGCCATTCCTTTGTCTTTCTGAGTCTTATCATTTTTAATCACTAACTCCCTGTCCATACTCCCAACAGTGTATTCCCTTTCCCATTGCTGCTAGTTGTGCTTTCTTTTGTCCTTCCAGGTGTCTATTGTGGATAGTGGTGTCCGGGGCACCATTGCTGTGGGGCTCGTCCCTCAATACTACAGTTTGGATCACCAGCCTGGCTGGTTGCCGGACTCTGTCGCCTACCATGCTGATGATGGCAAGTGAGTGGCCCTTTTGGAACCTGACCCCTTCCCTATGAATTTGGGAATCATAGATAGGAAGGACTATTTCAACATGGCTTTTACCATTTCTTAATGTTTTTTTTTAATTAATTAATTAATTTATTTATTTTGTGTGTGTGTGTGTGTGTGTGGCCAGCTCAGCCCACCAGGGGGTGGGGCTGGCTGGCATGTGGTGCTGGGGCTCGAACCGCGGTCCCTGCGCTTTTGTTTAGCTTAGCTTGTTCTAAGTAGGTGCTTTAGACCACCGAGCCATCTCACCAGCCCCTCTTGTGGTGTTTTGATAGACCTTTTTGATCAGAACAGGAAGTACCTGGTGGTTACCCTTGCAGGAATGCAGATTGGGGATGAGGGTGGAGCTCATATAGGACATCCAGAGGGATGGCAGCAGCTGGGAGGATCCTAGGGAGGAACAGGAGGGCAGCTGTAGTCCTGTGTGTCTGCCATTTTTCCATAGGCTGTACAATGGCCGAGCCAAGGGACGCCAGTTTGGGTCAAAGTGCAACTCTGGGGACCGGATTGGCTGTGGCATTGAGCCTGTATCCTTTGATGTGCAGACTGCCCAGATTTTCTTCACCAAAAATGGAAAGCGGGTGAGTGGCAAATTCTTGGTTGATTAAGTAGCTTGAAGCTGCACGAAGATTGTGGGAATGACTGGGAAGAATCTGCTGGCTGGGGCTTGACCAGGTACCCACGCACTCAATCCCCATCTCCTTTAGTTCAGTCTTGGATGTATCTGAGGTCTTGTGTGCATAGGATACGACATTTTTCTTGCCTGCCTAGAGGGAAAGTTCGTGTAGCCAGTAGAAGATGAGTAGAAATTTTAGAGACCAGAACTGAATGATTTGGAGGGATATTTTGAGCAGAAAAAAGAAAAGATTACAGCCTAGGGATATAAACTAGAAGGCCTTCATGAAGGTTTTCTTTCTTTTTTTTTTGAGAGTAAAGAAACAAAAATTACACAAAATATCAAAATAATTTGATAGGAAATTAACAATAGTTGTTATATTGTGTATTGTTACCTTCAAAGTAGTTGCTCAGATTACCAGATATAGGCATGCAGAATTCATTCTTCTTCTTTTTTTTTTTTTTGGTGGAACCAGGGATTGAACTCAGGCCCTTGCACTTGCCAGGCAAGTGCTTATTCTACTGAGCTATGTCCCTGGCACCTACATTTTGGATTTTATTTACTCTTTCAGTTTCTTAAACCAGGGAGATAATACAATATTTATATATGCGAGTTGGATTTATTTTATTTAGGAGCATGGTCTCTAGTTGTATCCGTTTACTTATAAAAGCCTTATCTTTATAGCTGAGTACTTGAATCCTGGAAGAATATGGCCTTTCTGAGTTTTTCCTTTTATTTTTATTTATTTATTTATTTATTTATTTTTTTTTTGAGTTTTTCCTTTTAATTCTTCCTTTTCCTCTGCAAAGGGAGACTAGTAGTGGTAAAGAAAGGGGACAAGAGCAAATAAAAGATAGCTGTCTCCTCTATCCTAGGTTCTTTGCTCACCCTGGAAAGCTTCCTTCTCAGGCCTTGGTTGTAAGCTCCTGCTCCCTCAGCATCTGTGCTGCATCTCCTTCCTGCTGCAGCACACACGTGCACATCCTGAAACCCGTGGCAGCAAGTCTAGGGCTTTGTGCTTGCCTTCTAGCACAGTGGATACCTTGCTCAGCCAGGAGTGCTTAGCAAAGTTTTCAGCTTCTTTGTGCCTGGTTCTTTTTTTTTAATCTGCCAATGTATATGTGATAATTATTGGTTGCATCATCTTGAAAATACACTTGTGTGAATTACTTAAGCTGTGAGAAAGTGAGCAAGGTGGCAACATCCTCCCTCCATCTCTCTGCTGCAGGTGGGCTCCACCATCATGCCCATGTCCCCAGATGGGCTTTTCCCAGCAGTTGGCATGCACTCCCTGGGTGAGGAGGTACGGCTGCACCTCAATGCTGAGTTGGGCCGCGAGGATGATAGCGTCATGATGGTGGACAGTTATGAGGACGAGTGGGGCCGGCTGCATGATGTCAGAGTCTGTGGGACTGTAAGTAAGGGGCAGTGGGTGATGGGGATGGGGTGGAGGTGGAGGGGCTTAAGGCAAATGCTGTGGGCACATTAGCTTGTCTATATTGCTTCCCATGGTAAGGAAGGACAGTCTCTTTTGTTGTACTTGGAAATGGAGTTTTGGCAAGCCTTGACATAATAATTGGAGTCTATGTTTTTCTCTCTGTGTCTCTGACTCTCTGTGTATTTGTCTGTCTATCTGTCTCTCAAAGTGGGGTCTGAACCCAGGTCCTCTGTTCTGAGCTACATTCCCAGCTTTTTTTTTTTTTTATTTTTTAATTTTTTTAATTTTTTTTATTTTGAGACAGGATCTCACTAAGTTATTAAATTTCCCAGACTGGGTTTGAATTGGGATCCTCTAGCCTCAGCCTCTCAGTACTGAGATTACAGGTGGGCACCACACTCCTAACTACATCTCTGTTCTCTTTAGCACTGATCCCCTTTCTTTGCTCTCCTTGAGTTGAGAACTCAGGTAAGCTGTTGACTTAGAATGAGTGGAAGCTCTGTTTTGTTCTGTTTGGGCTCCTCCAGTATCTGGTGTTCTCTGCCACCCATACTCTGCTATCATGGGAATTGGGTTGTTTTGGAGGCAGAATGCCTGTATTTCCCTCTTCCTTGATCCTAGCTCAGCTGGACTGGGCTTTCCATTTATAGTGCTGGGGCAGAAGGTTCTTGGAGATCTTTCTTGAGTAAGTTTCATTTTCAATCTCCTGTGTTTCCCCTGTGTGTTATAGAAGATGAGAAAGAGACAAAGAAAGAAAGAAAGAAAGAAAGAAAGAAAGAAAGAAAGAAAGAAAGAAAGAAAGAGAGAGAGAGAGAAAAAGAGTCAGGAAGACTCCTTCAGCCTCTGAGGCTTGTTTTTTCTGTTTTCTTCCCAGACCCATTTAATCTTTTCCTGGGATTTGGTGGTGGTGGTGGTGGTGGTGGTGGTGGTGGTGTGTGTGTGTGTGTGTGTGTGTTATAAGACTGAGTCACCTTATGTATCCCAGGCTGGCCTTGAGTTCACTGTGTAACCCATGCTAGCCGTGAGCTTGCAGTGATCCTCCTGCCTCGGCCTTCTAAGTGCTGGAATTGCAGGTGTGTACCACCATTCCCAGCTTTCCTTGGGTTTTAGAAGCAAGTAGGCCTGGAGAGAGGATTTTCTCTTGTCTGTTTTGTGCCTTGTTGTGTTGGGAATGTTTAGATGCTGAGTTGAGGATAGCCCTGGCCTCTGGTGGGCTGCTCAGGCTCCCCACTTGGAATTGTCCTACTGCTGCCCCCTTGCTCCCGGCCTGGCCTTTTTCTCCACCCTCTGGCCTTTGCACCCCAACCCAGGCTGTTTTCAATTCAGCATTTGATAGCAAAACAGAAGCAGTGGGGGGTGGGAGTGGATTAGGAATGAGACCTCCCCCTTGTGGAATTCAAGGTAAATTGAGCTCAGGGAAAATGGCAGAAAGTGTACTCTGCTGCTGCACCCATTTTAGCCCTGAGATTCAAGGGTTGTTGTGGCTGTGAGCAGGAGGCCTCAGATACCCATTCCTTGACTACTCTTTTCTTTTCCCCATCTACCATTATTCTCACAACATCTATGGAGTTGACCTTGGTCTGAGCCAGGGCACCATTCCAGCTCTCATCCCTGACCTCCCCTCAGAAATTTTTTCCTGGCATCCTTTCCCTGCCTGGATGTGTCCCCACTCTGTTCCCAGCTCCTCCCAGACATCTTTTCTAACTGATGCGGAATCCTGGAGACATTTATAAATAGCTTTCCTTCCTCTCCACCCTTCCCCCAGTGTCCTCAGGCCACTCATTTACAAATTTTTTCTTTGTTAGACATGAGTTGTTGAGTTTGGCTTACTCTTGGACCCTTACCCCAGTCTAGGACAGCTGGCAGGGTGGGACCACTGCTCGTAAGTGCTTGCT
>NW_004524669.1:5370921-5373594 GCF_000260255.1 Octodon degus | reverse complement strand
TAAATAAATAAATAAAATTATTTATTTATTTGGTACAAGGATAGCTACATGGCTTAGACTTGTAGTGATCTTCCTGTCTCAGCCTTCCAGCACTGGGGTTACAGGTATGTGCCACCACCCCTTGTTTCGGGGCCAGCATTGCATGCAGTACCAGGGATCAAACCCAGGTCCTTGCACTTGCCAGGCAGGCGCTTAGACTGCTGAGCAGTCTCCCCAGCAGATAGGAACCTCTTCAGGGCTGTGTGCTTTCTAGGTTACCAGTGGTCCCTCTTTCAAGTGAGGTGACGAGCTGATTTCCTTTATAGCCTTTGGCCTCCCAGCCCCACTTGTCCTTGGCTATGCCCTCTTGTTCCTTTTTACCTTCCAGTATATTTCTTACCTAGTAGTCAGAGCTGTATCAGTCTGGAAGCTTCTGGAAGAGGTCATTTGGACCATTCCTGTTCCACCTCTTTCTAAAGCTGTCCTACAGAGTTGTTTCTTTTCTTTGCTTTCTCTGTTTTTAAATCCCCCTCTGTGAATGGGCCCATGGACCCTGGTGTTGTTGCAGCCTATTTCTCTTGGCCGGAGTGATGTTCTCAGCAGAGGACCCTAGTACCAAGAGGTTTGGGAGAGCCTTGGTTCTAACCTAGGAAGGATTTCTCAGCAAGAGCTTATTGGCATTTTAGTCGGGACAGTTCTTTGATATGCAGGACATTTGGAATCCTTGGCCCCCAAACACAAGACTCTGGTCACCCCCTTGCCATGGCTGCACATTTTGAAACACCCTCTTCTACTGTTGATGAAAAACAATCCCAGAGAAAAGTAAGGAGACTTGTTCAGATGGCAGTAGCTACTTAACAGCCAGAGGAGACCCAGATACTCCTTTTCTGGTCCTTATAAACCGCCTTTTCCACTAATCCTGATGGTCCTTGGCTGCTTATGATAATTTGATTTATGAATTGCCAACTCTGATGATGTGAATACTGTATGCATTCAGTAGAAACCAGACTTCAAATTTCAAGCCTTTCCCGATCTAGTGATATGTAGTACAATATTCTCTTTCAGTCCTAAGCAGGGTCAACAAACTACAGCCCAGTCATAAGGAGAACAGCTGATACTCTACAGTGTAGTGTTGCCAGATGGTGGTGTTTGGTTGGTTAGATATAGTAAATGCATCTGTTTTTGGCGACTGGATATTATTATATAGTCCAGGCTGGCCTTGAACTCACTATGTGGTCCAGGATGGCCTTGAACTTATAGCAGTTCTCTTGCCTCAGCCTGCTATGTGCTAGTATGACAAGGGTGCACCACCATGCCTGGCATAGTAAATGCATATTTGACTTACCCACTTATCAGTCAAATTAATTAAATACAGGAAGACCAAAAATTGCTTATTTTTATAAGATAATGTAACAGGAAATATAAAAACAACAGTTTTATCAACTTTATTCAATACTAGAATAGACTGGTTGAAATAACATCTGCCTAAGTGACGCTCAGGACAGTACATAAACATAGTGCCTGAGTGATGCTGAGGGTGAACTGTTCAGTGATTAATGATATTTGGAGTTTAGAGTAGGTCTGTTGGGTTGTCACCTGTGGTAAGCCAAGGACATCTGCATGTACTTGTACATTCTGCCCATACCTGCTTCTCAGTGGTGAGTCCATCTTCCCACTCCTTTCCTCATGAGATGATCTGGAGGTCCTACATTCATTTATTTATTTATTTATTTATTTCCTTTTTGATACAAGGTTTCACTGTGAAGTTCAGACTGGCCTTGAATTTACAGCAACCCTCCTGCTTCAGCCACCCAAGTGCTGGGATTAGAGAAATGCACCACCATGTCCAGTGGGAATTCTTACATTTAAAGTCCTACCTTCTAGAATTTTTTGTCTAAGGCATTTAGCAGAAGCCCCTTTAGGTGAGTTTATTTTACTCTCTTAGGGTTCTTTTCCTCCCAGCCGTTTCTCTCAGTGATCCTATCTATATTCTGTTTCACTGTTGTGCCCTATATAAAGAAGAACAGTTTTAATTTCTGGTTCTTTTTTTCTTTTTCTTTTTGGTGGAACCAGGGATTGAACTCAGGCCCTTGCGCTTGCCAGGGAAACGCTTATTCCACTGAGCCATCTCCCCGGCCCCTGGTTCTTTTTTTCTTCTTCCAACATTTCATTGTAAAAAATTACAAACGTAAAAAAAAGTTGAAAAAAGTAATGCAGTGAGCACCTATATGCTCACTCCGTAAATTCAATTATTAGTATTCAGTCAGAATGCCCAGGAACAGCAGTGCATACTTGTTATCATAGCACTTGGGAGGCTGAAGTAAGAAAATCGGAAGTTCAAGATCTGCCTGGGCAGCTTAGTAAAAAAATAAGCTGAGGGTGGTGGTGGTACACATCTATAATCCCAGCGCTTGGGAGGCTGAAGCAGGAGAATCAACAAGTTTGAGGGCAGCTGGGACTACATAGTGAGTTCAAGACCAGCCTAAACTATATAGTAAGAACCTGTCTCAAAAAACCAACGAAATAAATAAATAAACAAGCAAACATATATACATACAGTAAATTATAATATGGGTTGGGGATGTAGTATAATGCAAAAACCCTGTGTTCAATTTCTAGTGTCATTACCAAAAAGGAAATTAGTCATGTTTATTTATTTTGTCTTTTTTTTTTTTTTTTTTTTTTTTTTTTTTT
>NW_004524669.1:5342227-5369727 GCF_000260255.1 Octodon degus | reverse complement strand
CCAAGCATATAGCACTCACTTTATCTTTCACCTGTTTTTGGAGATAGAGCAATCCTACCCTGTTTTACTGAGGAAGAAACTGAGCCTTAATGAGGTAAATGTAATTTGCTCAAGTTACTGACTACCAATTAATAGGAATTAGGATTTGAACCCCAATCTTTTGGATTGTCTTTCAAAGACAACAACAAAACCAAGAGGCATCTGACCACAGATTAAAGGACCAGCATCAAGACCCTAGCAAGTCAGGCCTAACACTTACATAGGTAGTAAAGGAGGGTGGAACCTGGCTGGGCTCAGGGACAATTTGTGAGGGAGGCTGACTCTGTTCTACTGTCTCAGTGTCCTGAGAAGGCACAAAAGAGCTCATGTAGGATCCCGAGTAGAGCAGGTGATTTTGGTGACTTTTCTCCAGGGAGGTGGCCCCCACTCTGGAAGAACATACTTTGCAGAAGCCCTGTCGGTCATGTCAGCTGTGGGCCTGAATGCTCTTTGGGTATGAATGTGATTGGTTTTGGAGTTCCATGTCGGTGTAGGTTGTCCTGAGCTTTCAGCCTTAGGAAGTATCCCCACCCTATCATACACAAAACTGTAGTTGCTGCCTTCATTTTTTTCCCCAAGGATCAGGATCTGGATCGGCTGCCTTTTGGCTGCGGGACTGGAGAACACTGTGTTTCCTATACTGAGGCCAGTTGGACAGCTTGGGTCAAGGGTAGCTGTGGGGCCCCCCACCCAGTTCTGCAATGTTGGGTGGAGAGGATGGACTGGGTGGAGTATAGACGAGCTAATATGCACCAGGCCACACCCCTCCCTGCTGCTAGGAAGACAGAGCAGGAGCCCAGACTAGGGAACACACTGAGGGCCAGGGATAAAGTACAGAGTGGGGCTGGCCATGGACTTAGTTGGCCTCCTGTGTACCTCTGAACCCTCACCCCTATCTGCCCCTTTCATTCTTTGAAGATGAGGGTAGGATGGGCTTTAGGGGAGCTGGAGCTGAGCAGGGCAAGCCCCTTTCTTCCCATTTTGTGAAAGGTGATGAGCAGAAAGGATCAGCCTCTGCTGGAGACACACATAGGCCTCCATGCTGATGTGGGCAAGCACAATTCTTGTCCTGTTCAGGCAGGAGTCCTGAGGCAGGTGGGAGAGGCCAGCGCCCCAAGGCTTGCCAGGGATCAGTGGAAGAGGTCCCCAGGGAGCATGATTTTTGTAGAGGTTCAGGTGTTGAAGGGTAAAAGTCTTGAGGGGCAGTTGGGCTAATTAAAAAGGATTAAGGAGTGCCAGGTGATGCTGAGAGGGAGGAAGGGAGGGGATGGGGTTGAGTCATAGCCCCACTGTTACCATGACAACTGACAAATAAATCCTCCCAGATTGGGGTTTGCTGCCCTGTCATGCCCAGGCAGGACCATTATGGGACAAGGCACCTCAAGAACACATCAGTCATCTCCCCTTACCTAGCTCTACACCCCTGCTCCAGCCGGAAAGAGCACCCAGAGGCTGGGAGCAGGGAAGTACCTTCATTTTGCCCTCTCTCTCCACTTCAGATCCAGGGTAGCACTATATCATTATGGCTTCTTGGGCATCTCTTAACAACTCCTGACCCAGTGATAAACAGTTCTGTTCACAGCCAAGTAAAGAAAATACATTGAGAAATTACATTAATCCCATCCCAGGCAGATCAGTTTCTGCATGTATCTCTTTCCCTCAAATAGCTGGGGTTGGAACCTGACCTCTACATCCTCCAGTCCCCACTAAATCCCTGAGAAGCCTGGTCCTATCTTTCTTTTCCTAGCCAAGAAGACCAGTGGGTTCATCAGGAAAGGGGATGGTTCCTGGCAGCCATGATTGGTGTGCTGTTTTGCTGCTTTCCATATCTCCCAGAGAGCAGATGGGTGTCTTGATTCAGGAGGAAGGCAAGGAGGCATCCAGCAAGGGGCTCCTTCTGAGCATGCTGCCCAAATGCACCCCCACCATGTCCCTATTGTTCCGTGCCTGCCTGGGACTTTGAGGTTTCCAGGGTGGTGGTAGCCTGCTCCTCATCCTACCCAGCTTTTCCCCCACAGCTGCTGGAGTACTTGGGCAAGGGCAAGAGCATTGTGGATGTGGGGCTGGCCCAGGCCCGGCACCCGCTGAGCACCCGCAGCCACTACTTCGAGGTGGAGATTGTAGACCCTGGAGAGAAATGCTACATTGCCTTGGGCCTGGCCCGAAAGGTAAGCACGAGTACTGGGCTTTTATGCTGAGGAAACTGCTCAGCTCTGGGGCTATAGGGCGAGGGCCAGGAAGCTCCTAGGGAACCTGGAGTGGGGACACAGAGCAGTGAGGAAACTCTGAGGCTGAGACAGACAATGGCTGTATAAGGCCAGGTATGGTGCACACCTGTAACCTCAGCACTCATGAGGCTGAGGAAGGAGGATCATCATGAATTTGAGGCCAGTCTGGGCTACATACTGAGTTCAAGTCCAGCTTGAACATCACAATGAGTCCCTGTCCCATGTGTAAGAGTGCACATGACCCAAGACATAAGAGTGTTGTGTCTGTACTACACACTGAAATCTGGGTGTGTACAGGCAGCCTGCAGCCCTGGCTTTCAAAGCTGAGCACCTTCCCCACCTTTCCTGTTTCTATTACCCCAGTGCCCTTGAGAAGTGAGAGATTGTGGGGTTCATATACAGCCATCTATTTCCAAAAAATCACAGATTTGGATGCCTCTGTGTGTGTGTGTGTGTGTGTGTGTGTGTGTGTTACTAAGGATCAAACTCAGGTGCTCTACCACAGAGCTACATCCCCAGCTGTTTTTTGTTTTTGTTTTTTGTTTTTAATTTTAAGATAGGATCTCACTGAATTGCCCATGCTGGCCATAAACTTGCCACCTTCCTACTTCAGGTTCCCTTGTGCTAGGATTACAAGTATACACCACTATGCCTTATTTCCTTTCTTTTTTAAAAAATGTATTTAGGACAGTGTCTACCAGGTCTATAGGGTCTCAGTACCTAGTGATTCTCCTGTTTTCAGCCTCCCAAGCACTGGGATTACAGGCTTGTACCACACCCAGTCTCAGTTACCAGCGGCTCAGCATACCCCAGCCCTGCACTCTGCCTAAGCAGGCGCTTTAGTCCGCTGAGTTGTCAGACTGGCCCTTTTTTGTTTTATTGAGATGGTCTCACTGTAATCCAAGCCAACCTTGAACTGGCTTTGTAACCTAGCCTTGATTGTGATCCTCCTGTCTAAGCCCCAGCTCCAAAGGCCAGGACCACAGTGTATTACCACACCTGGTCTGTCTGCTTTGTATGTGTGGTCCAGTAGATTCTCTTTTTTTCTTCTTGGCACAGGATTATCCCAAGAACAGGCACCCTGGTTGGAGCAGAGGGTCTGTGGCTTATCATGCAGGTGAGTAAATGGCTGTCCCAGGAAGGTAAGACACAGGGACTATTTTCCTGGCCCTCATAAATGGCTGCTGTTGCTTCTGCTGCTGCTGCTGCCACTGCCGCCACCACTGCCACTGCTACTGCTGTTGCCACGGCCTCTCCTCCTCTTCCTCTTCCCCCCCCCTTTTTTTTTTTTTGGAGACAGGTTGCCCAGGTTACCTTAAACTTGGAGTGATCCTCCTGCCTCAGCCTCCAGAGTGCTGTGATCACAGGCATATGCTACTATGCCTGACCTAATAAATAGTCTCTTTTTCCCTTCCTAGGCTTCTTGTGCTTTCTCCTCATCTTTGTTTTCTTCCTAGCCTTGAAAGCCAGAGACGCAAGACATGGGTGGGAGAACTGGTCCAAACTAGACATTCCAGGCCTCTGAGTTGGCTCCCTCTGCGCCCTTCCTGCAAACTTGCCATTCATTTTCTTTCTTTTTGGTCTGCTTGATATCCTTTTATCCTTTAGGGCTTTCTTGAGAAGAGGCCTGAGCCTTGGCTCCTGGTACTATCCCTCCCGTCCCTTGTGTACTCCCCCCAGCTTTCCTTTCTTCTGGCCAGTTTTCCCTTGGGCCATTGGATATTGGGTCCTTCTTTTTGTTTGTGTGTCGTTTGTTTGAAATAGAGTCTTGCTATGCAGTTTGGGCTGGCCTTGTGTTCACTTTTGTATGTGTCCTTCTTTTTGAATTGGTGTTCCCTTCCCACATCTGTCTCTCCACTCGGGGTACATTGTCATCTTTCCTTCTTCAAGTGTATCCTCTCCATTCCCTCCAACAGATGACGGGAAGATCTTTCATGGCAGTGGTGTGGGGGACCCATTTGGGCCACGTTGTTACAAAGGGGACATTATGGGCTGCGGAATCATGTTCCCCCGGGACTATATCCTGGACAGCGAGGGTGAGTGAGGTCTGGGAGCAGTTAGGTTGCTTAGGGGCAGAGTGGGGGGCACCACAGGAACTCTGGTTTCTGGTTTCTAGGGGACAGTGATGACAGTTGTGAAACAGTGATCCTATCCCCAACGGCCCGGGCTGTCCGGAACGTCCGGAATGTCATGTACCTGCACCAGGAAGGGGAAGAGGAAGAGGAAGAAGAGGAAGAGGAAGAAGATGGAGAAGAGATAGAACAGGAGCATGAGGGCAAGAAGGTGGTGGTGAGTAAGCAGATGATGGGGCTTGTCCCAGAGTTTCTGGGTGGGCAGGAGCTGGCAGCTAGTGTAAACAGGGCTCTGGGCCAAGGTTAAGCCAAGGCAAGCACTGATGGGGGCTGTTTCCCAGGCTAAAGATGCCCCCTCGTGGTCATTTCTCATATCACTTAAGTCTTCTCAAGCCAGTGCTGAGGTTTGGGAGTGAGGAGCTTGAGGCCTCAGAGAGGCCAGGTTGTGCTCCATTCTTCTTGCCTCTGCCTCCAGGTTTTTTTCACCCGGAATGGCAAGATCATTGGAAAGAAGGATGCTGTTGTACCTTCTGGAGGCTTTTTCCCCACCATTGGAATGCTGAGCTGCGGGGAGAAAGTCAAAGTAGACCTGCATCCCTTGAGTGGCTAGGGATGTAGAGTTTCCCCTCCACAGCCACCCTTCTCCTTCTGCAGGGCCAGGTGCCCAGTTCCTCATATCTTCCAGGACTGCTTGCCCAGCAGATCTTGGGTGGGGGTTGGTCGCACAGCCTAGGCCATCAGACTACCTTTCTGACCTGGTCCCGCCATTATCATCAGTTCCTGGGCCTGAGTCCCTGGTTGGATAGAAATGGACCCAAAGAATGATGTTGATATATAGGATTCTCCCTTGCTTTGGCCTGTGAGCACCTGGATGCCCCTTTCACTGGCTCCAGGTGAGTGGAGAAGAATGAACCCCCTGACCCCAGCTGCTATTTGGGCATGAGCTTTGTAGAGGGTGAAGGAGTCATCTGTGTCCCCTATTTACCACAGTATTTCCCTGAACTTGCTTTTCTCCTCTGTCCTCATTGTATGAACTGTTGCTGCTGTCCTCCCCCCAGCTGGGCTAGGGGGCCACCCTTGGGCCATCTCCCTCTTTTAGTGGCTGCTGCCCCAGTCTTTCAGGGTCTCTGTTCTGTCCCTTGAGAGCTGGCTTCCCCATACCTCAACACCTTCTGGTGTCATCCTCCCACAGAGAGCCTGAGACTCTTGCTCCCCCAACTGGACACACTGATGGCTGCCCAGGGTATGAGCAAGAGAGGGCTGTGGCTGTGAGGTGGTGTGGGACTAGCACCTTTGCTCCTCTCTCCTTGTCCAGCCATGACACTGTTGTCTCTAAATTCCTGGGGTGATCTGAGGCTTTGAGGCATATCTCATGCTGTGGTGAGCCAGCCTAAAGGCGCAGCTTGGCCCCTTGCACCTTTTCCTGCCCTATGTCCATCCACCCCACACTCCAGCTTGCTGCTTGTGCCAGTTGCCTGTTTGCTTCCGTGTTTGATGCTAGCACTTACATAGACTCCCATCTCCTTGTACCCCTTGACCCCTGAGCCTTCCCCTTAACAGTGACTTCTGCTGGGAGGAAGCGGAAGCAGGAGCCATTGGTCTCGGTTTGCACAGAGTGGGTGGAGCCATGGGGAAAGTGGGTGTACTGTGGTGCTCCTAAGGCCCCTGTGGCCATCCCTTTTGGCCCTGCACTATGATGTATGAAATGTATGTACAGATGAGAGATGTTTATACAGCCAATAAAGACAGAGTTTCCATATTTATCAGTATGGCCAGAATGGGAGTCCTTCCCAGGGCCAGAGGGTGAGGGGCAGCTGAGGACAGCTTGCTCCAGGGGAGATGTGGACACTGCCAGGGCAGGGATGGATGATGCATGTTCCATGGGCTGGGATGCTCCCAGGAAGCTCAGGTATGCTTCTGGGCAAAGGAGGCTTTCATCTTCCTGTAAGTAAGGTCTCCAACAAAAGTTTGTAGAAATTCTTTATTACACAAAAATAGACTCTCTTTTTTTTCCCCGTCCATGTGGTCCCACTCTGATCTCTGCCCAAAAGGGAGGTAGAGAAGGGTGTGACTTGCTCCCCCACCTCTCCCCTTTCCCCATCATGCTGGGACCTGCAACTGGGTGGAGCTGGCAGGGCCTGGTTCCCCTGCAAGCTGATGTTCTGCAGGTGGGGCTGTCCTGACCCCCTTTGGGACTTAACGGCTGATGTCTCCTCACCCTTCACATGCCCATCTCTTCCATCTGCTCACATGCCAGATCATCTCATGGGCCTATCCACTTAGCTTAGCAGGCTGGGTGGGGAGGAGCAATGGCCCAGCATGATGCCTGCTCCCGTTTCTTCAGGGAGGGCTTCTGGGGCACCTAGTCCAGGCCAGGGAAGTGAGGGCTGTGTGGTGCTGGGAAGGTGCAGTGTTAACGTGGGCTCTAAGCTTGTGGCCTTCCTTCATTTTCTCTGGCCGAGTAGAACTTTGGTGATGAAGGTGACAATGGCGCCTGCAGGTTGTTCTGGGTCCAGCTCCGCAAAGAGATGGCACACATTCTCCCAAGGGCTTCCTGGCTTCTTGGCCACAAAACCAAAGATCCTGGAGGAACAAAGCCAAGGTAGGGTGGGGCCTTCCCACCCTACCATGGGATTGACTGGCCATGGATAGGCAGATTCTTGTCAGGACTGAGGAGGATGGAGGTGTCAAGACCTTGGGAGGGAAAGGCTGAGTTCGTGGGGGAGGCTTACTTGGAAGTGGTGCCATCTGGGTTGGTCCATCTGTAAGAGGAGAAGAGCTGTGAGAGAGTACAGCTCAGGCATGGCTGCTGAAGGAGCTGGGCTGGGGAAGGCTTGGAGGGAGGCTCACCTGTGATCCTGAGGGTCGGTGCTAGAGAAGGTGATGCTGCTCACCGGGTAATGGCGGCGGAAGAAAAGCCTGTGAAGAGCAGGAGAGGCAGAAAGTTCACACTTGGAAACATGGGCCCCCAAGGCTCTCACCGGGCAGGCGCCCAGACTTACTTCCTTTGGTTATCTGTTAGTGTAATCCCCTGGGCTGAGACCTTGAAGTGGACCACAGCTGGTGTTGGGCGAGGGCTGCAGCTGAGAGCTGCAGAGCTGGCCTTGGCCACAGCTTGGGGGCCTGTCAGTGACTCTGTCTCCACTGAAGTCAGGTAGAGCACACTGCAGGCTAGAGGGCCAGGAAGTGGTCAGTGAGGGAGCATGGCCCAGTGGGTTCCTAGGTATTTGGTTGCTCCCCACCCCCATCTGCTCTTTCACTTTTCCCAGCCAGCAATGTCAGAATGCACAGAAGTCTCGTGGGTGTCACTACCTGCACCTTGACGCAGGAGGTCTGCTGCTGTGCTCATGTTGCTGGGCACTGAAGCCTCTGGGGCCTCTTCCAGAGGATCTGGGGGAAGTGAAGGCCAACAGGGAAGGTGAGAAAAGGGAGGAGCATTCCCTGGGAGCTAGCAAACTCCTTGTCAAGGGAGAGTTGGAATCAGGGCTCTCTGGGTTCTGCCTGGGCTAGAGGGGCAGGGAGCAGTGAGGAACACAGATAACCCACCTTTACTGGGAATACACAGGCAGCAGGGCAGAGAGATGGGGGAGATAGAGTGTTGAGAGACTAAAGCAGACAGGCTACCTGTGGGAAAGGAGGTAAGAGAAGTCATGAATGCCTCCAGGGCTCCCTTCTATCCTCAATTCTCTTGGCTTCTCCCACAGCCAGCCTGGTAGAACCGTTTCCAGGCTCCCACTTCTCACCAAAGTAGGGCTCGCTGGGACAGCCCTTGATCTTCACCCCTTTGGGCCCAGTCTCAATGAGGAAATGGCGGACCAGCTGTTCCAAGGGGTCCCCTGGTGGAAGGGGAGAGGAAAGTAAGGCTTTACTAGATCCTGGGTCCTTAGCTCCTCCATTGATGGCCCTCTCCTGAGTAACAGAAGGCTTTTCCTGCCTCTCCTCAAGTGTGTGCCTCCCTGACCCCTACTATCTGGCCTCTTCAAACTCTTCCCACCTCCTTCTGCCTCCCTTGGACTTAGGCATGCTGTACCTTTCCAGGGTTGGGCACTGGGTGGAGGTGTAGCCACCTTGAGGGCTAGTCCATAAGCTCCTTGGAATGAATGACTGTCCCTGATCAGGAAGGCTCCAGGGTCCTTGTCCTTCAGCAGGGCAATGGCTGTATGGCAGTGGATAGGGGTCAGAGGGAGGAGAAGTTTGCACAGTGGTTGGCTGAGCTACAGTGCCTTTTCCTAACAAGTTTCTAGGCCTCTGGCCATGACTGCTGTAAGTGTGGGAGGAGTCTGGGGAGAGAACTTTATCATTTATTTGAGACAGAGGCATGCTACATAGTCCAGGCTGGCCTCAAATTTGTAACCCTCCTGCTTAAAACTTCTCCATGTTGGGATTACAGGCATATACTGCCACAACCAGTCAGGGACAGAATCTTCGAGAGTTCACAGAGGTTTTGACAATGTTGAGTCTAACCTCCTTGGGCCCAAAGCCCAGAATCACCTGCTGGTGAGAAGTTTGGCCAAGGTAAACAAGCTGAGACAGGAAGATCCAAGGGATTTAACTAGGATTGGACTTACAAGCCAAGACAGAAGCCCTGGAAGTCGGGGCAGAATGACAGCAAGCTGGCTTCTCACCTTGGTCACGGGACAGGTGTGGCTTATACCAATATTTGGATGTATCCTGGACAAACTTGACATTGCTTTGGCTCTCTTGTGTAGGAGGGTCTAAAACAGGAAGGGGGAGTTCAGATCCCAGAATTCTTCAGTCTCAAGTTCCCTTCTCAGAGAATGGGTTTACTCATAGTTGCCCCACCCTCTTAAGGCCCTCATACCTGGGGGTTGGGTAGCATTATCTGGAAGCAGAGGTGCAAAGGTGACATGATGACTGGTGCCTCTAGCTGGTGGTGATGCCTGCTCTAGGCCCCAGGATCCTGGCTGTTGCCCATGCCCAGGGAGATGGCGTTTTTCAGGAAGTGGAGGCTGAGTTGGACCATTGGTCTCATAGGATGTGGCCAGGGGAAAGGCAGGTGTGGGTGAGCTCTGAGGTGGCTCTGGGTTGGCCATAAGCCAGGGCATCTGGGTAGGCACAGGGGTGAGAGGTGACCCATCTGGGCTGTCTGGGGGTCCTCGAAGTCCCTGCCAGGGAGCATGGCGAAGGCCAGGAAGTGTGGTGGGCACAGGACCCCGAGGACTGGTACTGTCTGAGTGACCACCTGGGCTTCTTTCCTGAGGCCAATTATTAGGTGAGCTGGGAGAAGTTAAGGAGAAAGGGCTCAGGCCCCGAGGCTCTGGCCCACTTCTTGCTGGCTGCTCAGGAGCCTTCTCAGGGACTCCCTGGGAAACAGGGGGCAAGGCCTCACTGGGACTCAGTCTCTGAGTGGGTACCAAGGTGGGGGACCTGGTGTTCTGTTGCCGGCCACTGTAGGGTAGAAGGACAGACAGTCAGCAGAGCTGACTGGAGCTCTGCTTGGAGCTCCCACCCCTCCACTGCCTGCTTAGACACAAGTGACAGCATGCTCAGCCCCTCTGTATACCTCTCCTTGCCCTGGACTGGGCTGCTGGTGTGCAGAGGTGTGGAAGGACCAGACAACTCTGAAGAGGCGCTGCATTGTGCATCTCGGGGGGACCGAGGCAGTGTGCTGTGCCCACTGGGGCCCTCCCTCCAGGACAGTGGCTCAGGTGACTCTGGTAAAGGAAAGAGAAGGGGCTATAAGCATGAACTGACTGAACATTTCATACGCTGTACCTTCTTTCTTCCCATGATTTTCCAAGCCCTTCCTCTGTCTTAAGCATGTCCATCCCAGTGACCCTCACCTGTAGATGCTAAGGGTCCTGCTGAAGCTAGTGGGTATTTGTCCCCTCTCTCCTCCACAGGTATCTCATAGCTCAGCTTCCTGGATTGTGGGTAAGGTGGGCTGCCCGGGGAAACAGAGCCAGCTCGTGGTGAGTGAGCACCAGGGCTAGGATGCCCTCTGCTCTCACCTGGAGATCCATATCTGTGAGGCACCCGGCCATATGCTGGACAGTAGTTGGGAACTGCTCCTCCATAGCCATACGTCACCAGGGCAGGGTACCCTGGATGCCCATACCGGCCTTCAGGGCACAAGGCATAGGAGCAGCCTTCATGTGATTCCTCAGCCACCTTGGGTGGCTTCAGGCAGCTATAATCAGGCATGGGGGCATGGTGATGCCCGTAGGCTGGCACTAGGAGAGGCAGTGGGTGTCCAGACCGCACTGGGTGCAGGACAGGCTTGCTGGCCTCACTGGCCCAGCCCTCTCCAGCCTCCCTCTCCAGCCGCAGTCCATAAAGGGCTGCTGTGGGCAGTGCCAGCTTCTCCTCACAGGCTGGGCACGAGCATAAGGCAGATACCCCAGGGTCCTCCAGGATCACCACCTCCCGGTAGCCTGGGGCACGGTAGCCGAAGTCCCCATTGGCTGGCTTTGGCAGCTCAGGCGGGTAGGGGTATGGCCCCTCAGACAGGGATCTGCAGAGGCGCCTCTTCTCCACAGAGGCCTCAGAATAGCCCTGGGGAGGACCTTCATAGTTCCCGTAGGGCACCCGCCGCCTCTCCAGGGTTCCTTCTGGCCGGTAGTATCCACCATTGGGGACCCCACAGGGTTCCCGGTAGGCCTGGCGGCAGGAGCAGTGTCGGCTGAGACCAGGCCTATGGGCTGAATATGTTCCAAGATGGGGGCCTCCGCCCACAGAGGGATGTTCTTCATCGTCCAGGATGGCTGTCTCTCGCCCCGCTCCCCGGCTTGCACTGGCCACTCCACAGCCTCCCAGGAGGCGATCGAGCTCCAGCCTCTCGGCAGCTGTCGGGGGTGGCCGGCCAGGGGATTCGGCAGTGGGCTCTGTGGTCAGTGTGGATGAGTGACCAGAGTCGCTGCTGACAGAGAGCATGGGGGGCGGTGGTGGCTCTGGAGAGGGAGCTGGTGGAGTCTGGCGGGGAGCCCGCTGCACCTGGGCATAAGGGCTACCATCCAGGGGTCCCCGTGTGTGGGTCAAGGAGCCTGTGTGGGAAGGAAGTGCAGAGTTAATGAGCAGGGACGCCCACCCTGGAGATTCCGGAGGGCGCCCCCTGCTGTCTCCTGAGGGGACTCTTTTTGGGGAGGAAGCCGTGCTCCCCCTCCATGCCATGGCCCTGCACTCCCATCTACCCCAGGGCAACCCCACATACTGTCCACGCTGTCCTCGTGGTGTTGGTTGAAGTTCTCATAGGAGTCCCAACGTACAGCAGGCTCTGCGGTATTGTAGTCCACAGAGACGGAAGGGTCATTCCGTGGGGTGCTTCCTATAAATGGGCCACCCATGGGGTGAAAAGCTGGGACATACAAGCCTCAGCATCCCCTTCAAAGTCCCCACTCTTACCTTTGATCTTCTCGGGGCTGGAGGAGAAGACAAACTCCACAGAGGCTTGGAAGGGGAACCTCTCATCTGTGGGGAGGGGACAGTGAAAAGTCAGGCCCCGCCCCCACCTCTTTCCTGCCTGCCCCTACCTGGCAGACCTTATAGAGCTCCAGTCCCCACACCACTGGCCTGACTCACCTGCCCAGGCCTCGTCCAGCTGGTCTTTGGGGAAGGTGAGCCGTGGTCCATGGATGGTACATGTGTGGAACTGAACTCGGAACACAAGAGTCCGGTCTGTCCCCCGGCTGCCCTTGTGATAACAGGTTACCTGGTGGAGGGTGGAGATGGACAGTCAGGACTTCATGTCCACATTGTTGTTCTGTGCCTCTGCCCTGGCGACTGCCTGGCCACAGCTTCTGCCCTGCCTCAATCTCAAGGTGACCACTCCATCTGGGGGATTTCCCTTTCCCCCTCCAGTCTGCCTTGCATTGCTAAGTCACCAGGTGACTACAGGCTTCAGGACACACTCCACCCCCTACCCATTCCTGGGCTCTCCTTGTTGCTAAGATCCTCTTACCATAACATCACCTTTGAGGAGGAGGGCTGGTTCCAGGCTGATGCAAATTTGCTGGGGACCAGGGCCTGAGATGTGACTGTGGGGCAGAGAGAACTAAGTCAGAGGCACTAGGTAAGTGCAGAGGTGGCTATGCCATCATGAGGGAGCCGGACAATCAGAGTGAACTGTGCGGGGAAAGACAGCTGAGCCTCAGCTTGTCCATCTAAAAAATGGGTTCTATGGTGGTGGTATTAATTTTCAGGTATAGTGGTTGGAGCCAGGTCTGGGGCGGCCAGAAAAGCAGACATCTAGGGAACAGAGCAAGAGACCCTGGCCATGGAGGGTCAGGAGCTTGGGAACAGGACTCACTAGACTCCAGATGTGTAGACGAGCTGCATGGACTGGTATATTTTGAGGAAGGGCTGGAAGCCTGAGGGGCAGAGGAGAAGGTGCTTGATGGGTGCTGAATGGAGGGAATGGGAGTGGCATTCCCTGTGGAGGACCAGGTGGACTCACCTGTGCTGGGGTCAAAGGCTGGCAGCATGGGTACAAGCACATAGTGTAGGAAAAGAGGGCTGCTGTTCATCCGGATGGAGCCAGACAGCAGCCCGCTGAAATAGCTGATGTACCTAGTGGGAGAGTGTCCGGGAGAACAGAAGCCTCTTCCTCTAGAAGACTCCTTATATCGCTTCAACCACCCATCCCTTCCACGCAAGTCTCCTCAGCTCTTCCTCCTACCTTCCAGCTCAAACTCAAAGGTTTTGTTTGTACTTGCCATTCCCTCTACTTGGAATGCTAGATCTCCTTCGTCTCTGGGTGGTACTGGCAAGCCCTGCCTATCTCACAAGTCTCTCTTTATCACAAGGTCTATGTTTTCCTTTCTTTTTCTTCTCTCTTTTTTAGGTACCAGGGATTGAACCAAAGACCTTGTGTATACTAGGCAAGCAGTCAAAGCTATATCCCTAGCCATCTTTATTTATTTTTATGTAATTGGTACAGGGTCTCACTATGCAGCTCAGATTTGTAGTGATCCTTCTGTCTCAGCCTTCCCAAGGCTGGGATTACAGGCATGCACCACCACACCCAGTCTTGGTGGCCAGCTCAATAAGCCTGGGGGCAGGGCCAGTATGTCATGTGGTGCTGGGGATCAAATCCTGGTCCCTCGCTTGCCTAATCTGGAGCTTGGTCTGCTGAGCTGTCTTACTGGCCCCATTTTTATTGTTTAATTTTGAGACAGGGTCTAACTAAATTGCCCAGGCTATACTTGAACTTGTAATCCTTCTTCAGTATCTCCCAAGTAGCTGGGATTACAGGCATAAACCACTGCAGCAGGCTTAACTTTACAGAATTTATCATATTCAGAGTGATCTACTGATTCCCAAGCTTGCTGCCTTCTACACTGCTAACATATCAGCTTCATGACAGCAGGGACCTGGTTTGTTCTAACTTCTCAGCATTCAGGACCGTGACTGGTACATAGGAGTTACCAAGTTAAGGTGTGCTGCATGAATGAGAGAACACATCTTCTACCTGGTCAGGCTACTCACCGGCGCTGAGAGGGCTGCAGTTCTGTGGCCACCTTGTCCTCACAAAATTTTCGCATGGTGAGAGTAGCCAGTGCCTGGTCTGCCCTGAGGAGTGCAAGACCAGGTTGGGGATTTATGAATAATTTTGTCCTGGCTGCCCCTCCCAAAGTCATAGGGAAGGAGGAGCCCAGAGTGGTAACAGGAGAATTAGAAACACCATAAAGCAGTCACTTGACTAGTCATTGGCTTCAGGCAATTGTTCCCTAGACTTTACTTTTCTCATCTGAAAATTTTTGACTAGGTTATGGGTCAAATTGTGTCCCCCACCATAAAAAAGATATATACCTCAGAATGTGACCTTATGTGGAAATAGGGTCTTGCAGATGTAATTAGTTAAGATGAGATCATGCAGGAGTAGAGTGGACCTTTAATCCAATTCGATTGGTCTTTATAAGAAAAAGAAGAGGTATCGCTTCTCGGCCTTTGGCTAAGATCAAGTATAGAACAGAAGAGGAGAAGACATACAGAGACACCATGTGACAACAGAGGCAGAAGCTGGAGTGAGACAGCTATAAACCCAGAAGCACCAAGGTTGCTGCCCCCACCAGAAGCTACAGGCAAAGAAGGGTTCTACCCAGAGGCACAGACAGAGCAAGGGCCTGCTAACACCTTGACAGTGGGATTTCTGGTCTCTAGAATCATGAATTCTGTTGTTTTAAGGCACACTGTTTGTGGTATTCTATTATGGCAGCCCTAAGAAACTAATACAAGTCACCCTCTGGAAACTATGGGGAGGTATAAGCCATAAAAGGAGGTGAGACATCAAGTTTACAGTGAGGCACTTTCTGAACACACAGGCAGCCTCCTACACGAGCTCAGGATGGCCACTGGGACAGCGCTGCTCAGGCGATGGGGCCTCACCCTGCAGAGATCTTGCTGTAGTGCATATAGGCAGAGACGATGACCCCGAGCTTGCCCTTGCTCCCCTGAGAGACAGAGAGACAGGGATGGAGAGGCTGTGAGGCCCCAGGCTGAGGAGGCCCCAGCTGTGACCTGAGGCCCCAGCCCACCTTGCAGTAGAGTACAACCACATGCTGTAAGTCGGCACTGAGCCACGTCTCCATGGCTTTGCAGATAGAGCACAGTTTGTCCAGAGGTGGGGCATGCAGCTCAGGCCAGCCAAAGTCCTGGACCTGTGGACACAGGGTACAAGGAGAAGGGGGCAGGAACAGAGAGAGAAGGGTGGGGGTCCAAAAGGGACAATAGCAATCCCTGGTTCCGCAAAAAAAAAAAAAAAAAAAAAAAAAAAAGACAATAGGAAGGGATATGGGGCAAGGTCAAGGGCCTGCTAACTATCCACAACAGTCCCCCACCCCCTTGCTTTCTTTATGAATATAGTGGGCTGATATCTGCTGCTCAAGTTTCGGAGTGTCTCAAGTAATTTTTTTTTCCCCCTGTGGAACCGGGGATTGAACTCAGGCCCTTGAGCTTGCTGGGCAAGCCGTTATTCTACTGAGCCATCTCCCCAGCCCCTCAAGTAATTTAGGAGTCATGTGGATAAGTGCTTAAGGGTGAAAGTGATGCCAACTGCTACCATACTATTAATAATGAGGGCTGGGGTTGTCTTGGGCCAGGGTAGTTTGGTTTGGTGGCTGGGCAGGCCATTTCCCCCTACCTTGGGGTTTAGGCGGGTCAGGTCATGTCTTTTCTCTGAGAGGTTGAAGAGCTGAAACGAAGAGGAGGGATTTTAGACATTGAGGTGCACTGGAGGTGGACACTCAGTTAAGAATCCTTTAAAATAAGGAAGCAGCCCCGCCCCTCTCCCCTGCTCCCACGCCTGGGCAGTGCTCTGACGCTGCCTGGCTCCGCCTTCTGGACTGCTGTCAGTGAGTAGCCTCCCCCATCCGTGCATCACCCAGCTTTCTCATTGGCTGACTCTGGCAGGCCCATCTCTCACCAGGTACTTGTCGCGGTGCTTGGATTGCAGCACGTGGGCCAGCTCTCGCAGGTGGCCCCGGTGTCGTTGCTCATCTGGCCGAGCTGGGAAGGCAGCGGCTAAGATGCGCTCAGTCACGTAGGTGAGGTCCAAGTCCCAGCGCCGCTCCATGAGTGGTTCCAGGCTGAAACTCCTGGGGAGGATGCGAAGCGATCGTAAGGCATGCAGTAGCAGGGTGTCTCTGGCGAGGGTTCGGCCACTGAGTCCCGAGGATGGCTGCACGTGGGAGAGGTACCGCTTTCTGCGCAGAGCTTTCCCAGGAGCTTTGGAGGGGGCACTGCCCTGGACAGAGGTGCTGGGCTGGTGAAAGGGGTCATGTGGGGCATCCCGTAGCACTCACCTGGGCAGAGTGCTGCGTTGCTTTGAGTGGTTCAGAGACTTGGTTGATCCCTAGTGGGTGAGACACCGTGACTTCCATTGGGTGCCCCCCATTTTAGGCTCCTCATCTAGAGTTGTATATAGCAGTACTTTTGTGCCCCCCCCCCCGCCCCACATCACCTTACCAGGTGCTCTATGCGCCTTACAGGGGCTGTGTTTCGCCGCTAGAGACATGGGAGGGGAAAAGGGGTGTGGTTATTGGGGTTGCGGGGGAGGGCAGTCCCTCCACCCCTAGGAACAGGGAGAGGAATCTATCCTAAGCAGGACCAAGGGGACAAAAACAGCGGAGGTCTCCATTTTTTCTTTCTGGCCAGGATAACCACTACCTACAGTACACGGTTTTACCTAACCTCCAGGGGCCCTCTATAAGGCCACAGACCTTTGGATACCCAGACAGGGGTCCCTTGCCTTCCCTACCCATCCAGCACACTCACCAGCTCCGCAGGGGGTAAAGCCTGACAGGACGAAGTCACCTGGAAGGAGATGGGGGAAGGGGCTGAGCTGTGAAATGAACTCTCTTGGGCTTCAGTTTCAGCAAGAAGGTGGAGGGGGAGTCAGTGGATGGGCGCAGGTTCCAGCTGAGGTTCCTCTATTTAAGGGAGCCTTCCCTCTGGCCTCTCAGTCCCCCACCCCTTGGGCCCCCCACTTATTTCTCTTGGCTCTCAGCCCCCTGCCCACACAGACCCCCATTCATCCAGCTTCAGGACAGGAGTTATATATAGAGCCATACAGGCAGGCCATGGCCAGGGGCGGACACTGGCCTCTTTCACCGTGAGACCCCGCCCCTGGGCACACAGCTCCCCAAAGCCAGCTCCAAGGACCTGGGGGACCCCCCCCCCCACTACCACTACCACATGCACACTGCAGGAGGAGGACCAGCAAACTTCCTCAGAGATGACGCTGTCTCAGGTCCCCTGTGGACAGTGGGTGCCATCTACCTGGGATAGTGGGAGGGCCCAGGACAAGACCCTCCCAGGCATCCTGAGGACCCTTCCCCAGAGGGGAGGCACAGCCCATCCGGCTGCCCAGTCTCTGAAATCCTGCTCCCTCCCCTCAAACCCCACCCTTCCTCCTCCCTATTTTCCTCCTCTTCCCCACCCCCATGTTCTAGCCAGCTGCACCCTGGGCACAGCACCAAGACAAACGCTGCTGTCTCACTGTCCACCCGCCTGGGCCAGCCCTCCAGGGGTGGAGTAGGGTGGTTCTTAAAGGGCCCAGCACAGCATCCCTTGCCACCTAGGAGGAGGTGTCCAGTGATGAGAAGGGAGGCCTGTAGAGTCAATGCAAGTGTGGCTTGGGACTCCTACTTGGGGAGGTGGAAGGAACTCCAGGGCTCACAAATCACATAGAAGCAGATACCTACCTTTGCTTCACATTTTCTGTGCGTAGCCACCTTGCAAACTAGAGGGGAGAAGGGGAGGAACAAGGTTAACAGGGGCCATGGGGGCCGTGGAAGGGGCCCCCTCCCATCTTCCCAGGCCCTAGAAGCAGACCCCACTTCAGCTGTATTGGATGGCTAGGGACAGGTGAATGGGAGTTGGGGTGGTGAGGGAAGAGTGTAAACAGTGGGTACCACTGCCCAGGCTGGGGAAGCAGCCAGGGCTCATCCTCTAGGACAAACAGCAGTGAGGAGAAGTGAAAGGGAAGCTCCCAAGTCACAAGTCAGGATGGGAAGTGGTGGAGAGTCTTGGGTTTCCTGGGTAGCACTTAGGGTGCCATGGGGAGCCAGGGTTTGTCTCTTGGCTGCCCTGGTGTCTACTGGAGGAGTGGCATACACTTCAGTTTCTGTCGAATGAGTTAGCCCCAGGAGCTATGCAACATAGTGGTGCTAGGCAGAGGGTCTCACAGCCATAGGGCGGAGGGCCTCACCTCTGCATGAGACGCCTGTCCCATCGATGGTCACCTTACACACCGCACACACTGGAGCTTTCTTCCGGAAGACCTTCTCCCGGAAGCTATGCGGCTCGGCTTTCCTAGGCTGTGGGTGGGGAGACAGACAGGCAAAGGCATGAGTTCCCAGCAGGTCCATCTTCTTCAGGCCTGGGCAGCGGCCTGGCCTTATCTCTGCACTGCTGTCCTTCCTCTATTCCCTTCCAGCTCCCAGACTCACAGGACACACTTGGCCACTGCCATTTCAGGGCAGTCATGAGGCCTGTCCTCAACAGTGCCTGGAATGTGACCCTTGCATCACCTTTGCTGGGTCAGCTCCTCCTCAAGGGATCACTCAGGGTCCTCACGTGGCCCTGCTGTGTGATGCCCTTGTCACAGGGTGGGGGTGCACTCCACTCTGACACCATCATCTTGCCCTCCCCAGATGGAGGGCAGTGTGTAGAGTGCGCTGGAGTCCAGACATATGCAGTATCAGCTACTCAACCCCAGACTGAGCCCAGCCAGCCTGAGCCAGGAGTGGCCTCAGGCAGTCCTGCTGGCTCCTGCTGTCCCCACGCTCTAGGCAGCTGACATGCCCCCTCCCCCATGGTCAGAACAACATGTTTACTCTTTGTGCATTGAGGCGGCAGGCAGCAGTTGTGTGTGTGTCGGGGGGAGTGTAGTACAGGAGAGAAAGGAATGACGTTGGGCAGAGATGTTGAGCTGCTTTGTGCCTCTGGCCGCTGCTCCCAGTCACTTCTCAAATGGTATTCAATGAGGAGGGGGCAGACAGATGCCCTGCCAGGCCCGTCCCCAGCCAGAGGCACAGGGAGTCAAGAAGTGGTGATTCCTGGCACTGCCCAGATCCAGCTCAGTCCCATCCCATTGAAGGTTCTCTCTCGGACTCCCATCTCAGGTTCTTCCATCCTGGTTGGGAACACTTCCTAGATAGTGCTCTCTTCTGTCCATTTTTCTCCTGCCACCCAGCTCCCTTGCCCAGACCTTCAGGAGTATTCTCTCCTTGTTCTCCTGAGCTACCTTTGGGTAAGGTTGGGAAGGGAGTGACAGGGACCCAGGAGTACCTCTAGTCTCTGTCTTTGGAACTTGCCTGGGCTGAGCCAGCCTGTAGGACTCACTAGGATACCTGGGTATGCTTGGTGATAATGGCATATCCAATGGGAAGCCAAGCACCAGTTCAAAGCACTCTGCAGACCTAAACTCCTTCCTGCTTTTCTTGCCACCTCCCCATGCCATTTTTCCCCCAAAAACTTCCCTGCCTAGGTAAGGGGCCTGATCTCTTAGCCCTACTCTTGGGTTCCAGGATAGTCCCCTGCCCAGGTTTGGGAGACCAGGACCCCCAGGGCTGGCCCGAGTTGCAGCCAGTAAAGGGACAGAGAAACCGAAACAGATAGCAGGACCTAGTCCAACCCAAACATCTGTTCACCCTGGAGCCCACCCTGCCACCTAGGGGCTAGAGGAATAGGGGTTGTGGGGCAAGGGGACTAGGCTGAGGAAGCTGGAACTGGGAAGATGGTCTGGCTTCAATCTGGCCCTTCCGACCCCCACTGCCCACACCACACCTCCACCCAGCATCTTTGCCCAGTCACCAGGCACTCCTACCCTGCTGGTGGCCCGGCTGCTGTCCCTCCGCCCCAGGGCTCTGAGCAGCCTCTCCACGGGGCTGCTGGACTTCATGGTGTCTGGCTGGTTGGGGTGCTGGCCGTGGGGCCTGAACAATGCTGGGGCTTGGCCCTGGGTTTCCTGGAAGCTGCCTGGTGGGAGGCAGCTGCTTCCCCTGGGTGGAGGGCAGGCTGTCTGGCTGCTGTGAGAAGAAGCCTGGCCCTGGAAGTGGAGGGAAGTGCAGGCGGGAAGGGGGCAGGTCGCTGCTCCAGGAAGTGGGGGGGGGGAGGATGTGGAGGAGGCCAGCAGATCAGATTCCCAGGATCTACCCTGCTGGGAGTGTCAGCCCAGGATCTTTTGCTTCCCAATACTGTCTTAGAGTTGCCCTATACCCAGTAATCCACCCTATCCAGGGATCTGCAGAGAACCTTGGTCCAGAGATCAACCCCTTTGGGGGCTGGGTGGGAATTCAGGTCTCAAGGCCAGGGCTCAAGGGCCAGTGGGGAACACTGTGTCCCAGCCAGCCCAAGCTTGAACTCTCAGGCTCCCTGGGGACTTCCCATAGGGAGGAAGTGGAGTTGGGAACCACTACCCAGAGTGCTCCAAAAGCCAGTGTCCTGAGGATCAGGGAACATAAGACTGGAGAAGCAGTTTCCTGCCTCAATTTGGCTGGTTGTGAAATAGGAAAAAGAGGGCATGCTGCCTGCCTTCTCCCCTATGCATCTGCAAGGCTTGGTTCCAGCCAGATTGCCCAGCCCACAAGAGGAATCCATTCTCCTTCTGGAGCCAAAGGCCTTCAAGAACTTTCTGAGGTTCCCCACCTGCCCTGTTCCATGGTCCTTACTCCCATTTCTTGGCTTTGTCTTGGCTACACCTCATAGATCCCTAGCCCTACACCCCAGACCCCAGGCCTAGATCACCCCAAGCCTGAGTCTACCTTCATGGCTTCCTTTACTCTGCTTGCTTCCTCAGGACCCTGAGCTCTGGACAGGAGGCTCCCTCCCAACACATATTCTACCCCCTCCAGGGCCTCCTGCCTCCCTCCTGGGAACATGGCCAACTTCCTGTCCCAAGAGTCAAGGGAAAGAGGTGGATGGGGCCTTTGAAAGGGGCAGTAATCCTCCAATGCATGCAGGTTAGTGACCTGGGGGGGGGGTCCTCAGCCCCAATCCCACGACAGCAGCCTTTTGGACTGGCTGAAACTGTCACTTGAGAGAATGTGCAGATGGGCGTTTTCATTTGCATGGTATTTACTGAATGTCCCAATCTCAGGCAGCTCCCCCAGATCTGGATTCTCCCACTGGTTCCTTCACTTTCCCCCTGCCTAATGCCCACCCAGATGGAGAATGGATTTAATCCTGCATTTTCTGAGATGAGCCCTGGTTTGGGATTCCTGTTCAGACACTTCTGAGGACCTTCTTGGACTGGGCCTAGTCTGCGGGTCTCCTTAGCTGCACCTCTCTAGGCCAGGAAGTCTGTCTCCAGGGTACCTTGGCCAAGAGGTGGCCTCCATGTGGCAAGGTCCAAGCTTCTAAGCCTGTAACTAGAGAAGGACCCTTGCTTTGTGAATGACCTCCACATACCCACACCCCCTCACCCTGGCTGTGCTACAGGGCACTCCAGGCCAGGTGGGCAACTGGGCCTGGTCTGGTCCATCACCTAGCTCTGCTGGGGAGAGATGGAATACAGCAGTGGGTGGCTGAAGCTGCCTCTCCCCTTCTGGCACACAGCCTGACCAGGGCTTCAGCATGCTGCTCCCTGTTCCTATCTCCAGAGAAGCTGAAAGTCCTCTCTGCTGAAGGGTTCCCAGACAGCCTCTGACTTTGTCTGGTCTCAGACTCTGCCTATCCAGGCCTAGCAAGGAGGTGCTAAGCAGTGACTACAGTGGGGCTTAGTTGGGTGTTGGGTGGCCACCATCCCTGTGGCTTTGAGTCCCTTAGGGCTTTTTACTGTTTTTTTTTTTTTTGTTTGTTTGTTTGTTTTGCTTTTTCCGGTACTGGGGATTGAACTCGGGACCCTGCGCTTGCCAGGCAAGTGCTTATTCTACTGACCTATCTCCCTGGCCCCCTTAGGGCCTTATGGAGCATCTCAGGGGAGACTGGGAAAGGTTCCAAAAGGCCCTGTAAAGATATGTAGCTCACTGGCCAATGGCTGGGAAAGCATCACAGGACCCCCCCTTTGTCCTCACATTGGCCAGCTAGGGCTAGGAACATTCCAAAGCCTGTCAGCCTTTCCCCTATCTGGGCCCCCTCTTTCTCCAAAGCGCAAGCCCTTGAGTTTGTATGGAGAAAGCCTTCCACCCACACACCCCTTCCTAGAAATAGCTGTGGTTGGATGAGAGGCTGGGAGCTTGGCCATTGAGGAGGGGTGAGGCCCAGAGAAGGAGCCCGGGAAAGAGGACGGTGCTCGCGCGAGTGTACCCAGAGGGATCTGGGGCTTGAGAGGAGGGGCAGAAAAGGACTGGTGTGTGGGCTGGGGTTATCAGCTCACTGGTGCCTCAGTGTCCCTAGACACAAAGGAGCAGAGGAAAACACACTCACACTGCCCGGCCAGGGCCTGAGCACTGCTGCCAAGTGCAGTGGGCCTTGTCTACAACATGCGATCCACGCCTGGCCTACGGGTGGCAGCGCTGTGCAGAGCGTGACAGCGCAGCCAAGCCCGACTGGGTGAGCTCTCGGGATGCGGGAAGGCGGGGCAGCCCGAGCGAGAGGCACCACGCCGTGCCCCGCCCCGATCACCTTCCGGGCCTCCAATCGCCCCTAGCTTGTTGTGGCCCGCCCTGGGCCAGGCTCAGCCCGGAGGACCAGCCAGCCCCACCTCGCCCCTCGACCCCCGGTGGGCCCGCGCCCCCTGTCGATCATCCTAGGCACTGCCCGCGCGGTGTGACGCAGAAGCCGCCGCCAGTCCTCCCTTCCTCCCGGCTAGGCGCGGCCACTCACCTGCTGGGGGCGCCCAGCGGGGCGGGGGCGCGGCGGGGCGGGGCGGCAGCAGCAGGGGGCGCCCCCGGGCCATCCCATCCCGGCCGGCCGCACCGAGGTACGCTAAGGAGGTGCGGGGCGGCGGGAGCGGGCGTTCCGCAGGCTGCCTCCCGCCCCCGCCGCGCTGCGCCCGCAGCCGTCGCCTCCGCCCGCCCTCGCGGCTCCCTCCTTCCGCGGCTCCAATCCCCACGTCCCGCCGTTCCCCGCCCCCGGCCGCCTCCTTTCTCCCTCTTCTCCTCCCCACCTTCTCCCGCGAAGCTGCGCTCGCTAAGGGAGAAAGGAGGAAGGGAGCGCGCAGACTGGCAGAGGCCTCTGTCAGGCAGAACCTCGCAGCCAGAGAATAGAGCTGGGCAGAGATTTACAGAAAGATGGGCCCAAGGCACACGGGAAAACGTCGGAGAGGGGGACACGGGAGATGGTGACCAATGTTCGAGGAAGAGACGGACGGGTGGCGCACAGGAGAAAGGACACTTGTGAGCCGGACGCAGAAGAAAAGGACGACAGATGAGTAAAGACTCGGGTACATAAAACGGCCAGGAAGCCTCAGCCTCTCCCTGCAGCCTCTCCTCAGGAGTGTATGTGAGATCTGGCCCGACCTGGTGGGGGCGCCAGAAGCAGGTTGTCCCAAGTCGTTGAACACCGCTCATCGTCCTCCCGCTACCCCACGGGAGACTTCTGTGCTGTGTATTCTCCAAAAAGGACGCAGAGCCGAGGATGCACAGCAGGTTCAAGCCCACGTCACACCCCAAAGCAGCTCCAGCAATCCCTCTACCCCTGTCGTGGGGTCATCACTAAGGTCTTAAGTCAAGCCCCAGACTTCCCGGTGGAAGTTCTCGTATGATTTAATCTCAGGCCTCTCTTTTGCACCATCTGCATCTGGTACTGGATAGGAACTTCTGGAATTGAACTAATGGGTCACAGCACTGGTTTGTGCTACTCTGTATGTCTCATAAGCTCTGAACCTGATTTCTCTGTGTTTTTTCTTTTTATTTATTTTTCGTTTTCTCTTGAGACAGGATCTCGATGTGTGGTTCAGGCTGGCTATGCAATTCAGGCAGGCCTTGAGTTCACTTTGTAGCTCAGGTTGGTCTTGAACTCGCTATGATCCTTCTGCCTTAGCCTCCCAAGTGCTGGATTATAGGCAAGCACCACCACACCCGGCTTTTCTCAGCGTTCTTTAGCAGCTTTTTTTTTTTGGTTTTCTAGTAGTGGGATTGAACCCAGAGCTCTGCCCATGCTAGGCAGATGCTCTACCACTGAGCTATGCCTCCAGCTGGCAGTGAGGATAATTCTCCCGTTGAAAATTGGAGGGGTGAGAGAGAATTCTGTGAGGCCAGTGCTCACACCCAGTACCTGCCCAAAGCAGCAGCACTGCTGGCTCCAGGCCTTCTGGGCCTCCTTGTCTCATCTCAGCTGAATCCCTTCTGTGCTCTTCTTTAGAAGGCAAAGGCTGGGAAATCTGGTTCTGATTACAAGGGGGTGGAGTTTGGGATTCCAATCTGGCTGCGGAAAAGAGGCTGTGAAGCAGGGCATGGTGACTGTGGATCTCCCCAGAGGCAGGTATGGGGAGGGGATGGATATGGTCCGGATGGGAAGCTTTGATTTTACTGCTCTTGACAGCATTATGCTCAGTAACCAGTTTCAGAGGCTGGAGCAGCAAGAAACAAAGGGGCTAGAGGAAGGGAACAAGGGAAGAATTTCTGAGAAGGCATGGGGAGGGAGGTGCTCTGAGAGGCAGGAGTTGGAGGGAGCCAGAGGAGAGTGGCAGGATTGGAAGCTACTGGGAAAAGGCAAGGCTGAAGGTCATTCTGTGTATTTTGGCAAGATTTGGTTATGTAATCAAATAACATGAGATGTGGAAATTTGTTCATTTTTTTTGGAGTCTGCAGCTAGCTGTTTTAACACCTTGCCCTTCCCACTATCTCTCAAAGTACGTTCTAATCTAGTTCCAGCCACCTCTGCAAAAGTTCATCTACAATTTCATGTGGTTTGAGGGAATATCTAGACACAAACCATAGCAGTGACAAACCAGATATTAATTTTTTTAAATGAATCTTGGTGGTAGTTATAACCTAGACTACAATTTCCTTTATGCTTCTTTAGTTGCATAATATTTAACTTTTGCTTCAACTACCTTTGGTGTGTACTTCAAATATTATTCTATTTCATTTTGTAAACTTGAATGACAAAATTGTTTCTCATCCTATGTATGCTCAGAGTGAACTGTTGAAGAACGCTGTGTAACATTTATCAAATAAAAACTTTGATTAAAAAAAAAGTAGGTTCTACTCTAAAGGCACAGCGGGATTTGATTGGATCCCAGAGAGGTTAGGGCTAGAACCACATGCTCCTTACTACTCTGCCTGGCCAGCCAACAGGGGGAACTTTTGAGAAAAATAATATGACAAGGATAAGTCAACAATACCTATCAATTATAACTATCAATACGAATAGTCTCAATTCAATCAAAATTGGGAGGACTAGGAAGCGGGTTGCAAAATGGGTAGCTGAATTCCCTCCCAGCTCAGGCTTAATTCCACCTTCATTGGGGGTGTTGAGAGGAAGAATTTTAAATTCTGTAGGAACCTGATGAGTAAGATGAAGAGTAGATTATAAGGAGGCAGCTCAGTGGGGTGGTATAAAAATAGGATTCTTGGAGCATGCCAGGACTTTTTTTTTTTTAATGCCAAGCATCTCAATTACCAGCTCAGAGCAGCAGGCACATCAGAAGGAAAAGGGGTCACCACATGCCATGCCGGCCCCGCCCCTGGCCAAGCAGAGGCGGCCACTGAGTAGGATGTAGTGGCCCACGCCTATAATCCTAGCGCTGGGGAGGCAAAAAACAGGAGGATCACTAGAGTCCAAGCTGCATAATGAGACCCTTACCATTTATATGTAAAAAACAGGGGGTGGGGGTGGAGGGGAAAAAGCCAAGCTGCTGTTGAAACAGGTGAGGCTGAATTTCAGGAATACCCTTTGACCTTCCTCCTTGAGATTTTCTTACCTTGACTATGCAGAGAGAGGCCCATCGCGGTATCAAAAGCGGAATCCCTTCTTCCATGGCCTGGGGTGAGCCCATGCCTTTAATAGTGGGCTCAGGTCGCTGGGGTGGGAAGGACCACAGGAGGGGCTTCAGGTATAGGGCTGTGCTGGCTGAAAGAGCACTGGGTTAGAACTTCGTGGAGGGTTTGGGCGCTGGAAACCAGGCAGAGCGGGGGAAGGGGCAGAGCTGACTCCAGAGGCGGATCCCCTGGCTTAGGACAGAGGGTGTATTGTCCAACCAGAAGGTTGCTGCTGCTGCTGGGTGAGAAGCAGCAATTTCTTCCAAACATTTTGGGGAGGCGGGGTGAGGAAAGGCAAATCCCCTTTTGCTTGTGGCCCTGGGGGCTACAATGGTTGCTGAGAAACGAGGCTTATTTGACAAATACTGCTTCCCAAGAGCAGATGTGTATGTAGCTCTCACTTCCTGAGAAACCAGATGTGAGCTTGTATAGCACTTGAGGTGACGCCCTTAGCATGAACTGAGACCCTCATTGGCTTGGGACCCAAAGCAGAGCCTGATTCTGCTAAGCCAGGCCATGTGTCTGGAGTACACATGGCAGCCAGCCCCGTCTGGACTCTGCCCCATGTTGCTGGCAGCGCATTTGAAGGAGGCTGGTGGTGAAAGCTGACCACCCTTCCCTTCATGCAGCTGGCTGGGGGCAATGTCCACACGTGCTCTGGGGTGAGCACGCTGCCATGCCAGAGCCTCGCTTTTCCCAGATTTTCAAGCACCCTCTAAAGAATACAGTAGGAAAGTTTTTTCCTGCCTACCCTTTCTGTGCACCAAACATAAGCTGCTTTCAATAAATCTTCCCCAACTTGTCCCCCACAATCAATGAGGGGCTTTGAAAGGAAAGCTGGTGGATTCAAATGAGCCCTAGACCAGCTCCTGGAGTGCAGCTATACAGGGTCCTCCAGGCGATACAGGCACGGGGAGCAGGTGGCTTTCTTCCCTCAATTTATGAGCAGCATACTTTGCCTCTCAGAACCCAATTCAGAGCCTCATCACTTAGCTCTGCTAATTCTAGGCTCAATGGACTTGCTAAAAACTAAGAATAAGAAAGCAGCTTCTTTAATTGGCTGGCAAAGCCTGTCACTATTTTCTCTTCAAAAACTCCTTGGCTCAACATCCCCAAAGTGTGGTATCATGGGCATCTTTTTGTCCTCCACTTCCTTGCAGTGACCTTATGGAATCTCTGCCACTGCTGCAACTCCTTTCCTGCCTTGCAACAATGACCAGTCTGTCCTTGGAGCCATTTGGAAAATTCCCATTGTACCTGCGCCATGACTCAGAAAGCCTCTGTGGGAGCCTGCCCATTAGCTCAGTTGTTAAAAGTTCCTGCTTAAGCAAAGCAGTCAGACTCTGAATTCTGTGGTTCGATTTCCCAGATCCTCATATCTTACCAGACCTGCACTTAAGGAATCTTGGGGGTGGGGGCATAAGCCTCCATTCTGGTAACCCAGAGCTTGGAGTTAACCGTATCATGCATCAAGCCAGGATGGGGGTTGAAGGAAGCACCATGCCAGTGCCTGTTCATCTCATCACTAAACAGTATAGGGGGCTGGCGAGATAGCTCAGTAGAATAAGCACTTGCCTGGCAAGCGCAAGGTCCTGAGTTCAATCCCCAATACCAAAAAATAAAATAAAATTAAAAAATAAACAGTATATATAGAACTCCAAGCTTGCTCAGGCAGGTGACAAGTTAGCCCAGGCCAAATATGTTGGAGATGGGAGCTGGAGCTGGATGATTCTCCCACCCTGTTTTGGGGGCTTTTAAGAATTGAATTTCTGGGCTGGTGAGATGGCTCAGTGGTCTAAAGCACCTACTTAGAACAAGCTTAGCAAAGCACAGGG
>NW_004524669.1:5338777-5340327 GCF_000260255.1 Octodon degus | reverse complement strand
AAAGAGTAAATCTACCTTTCCAAGGATGGAAAATTTATTCAGATAATGCTTGAGAATTCATGTATGTCACAACACGGTAAGAAAAGGTAGAAATCTCACTGTTCCTCATCTCTCCCCTACTGCTTAACCACTCCAGACATTGTATTGTATTGCTGTCATTACCATTTCTGCTCAGTGGAGGCCCCAGGCACTAATCCCACAGGCAACTGCATGGTATCCTAAGAACACACAACTTTTCCATTAAAAAGCTGTAGTTTCTGTCTCTCTGGCTATACTGGTGATTCTCCGGTAATTTCAATACTTTAAAAGGCTGCAGCAGCATGCAAAAGAATTTCATTTCTTTAAAAAAAAAAGTTAAGAAAGGTCTCCAGGAGATGGTGAGTTTTATTTTGCCTTGACTGAATAGAGGTTTGATTTGCTCTCGAATGTTCCAGGGTGGAGAAAGACTAGGAGAAAGCACAGGATGTAGAGGTCTATTCAGTGTAGTCTTCTCCCTCGTTTTCATCTTCACCATCCATGGAGAGAGCAGCGTACTTGCTTGCAGAACTGAACTTCTATAAAAGATGAGAGTGACAAAATAATGAAGGTCTTGGGTTGCCCTGTCAAAAACTGTACAAAGAGCGGGGTGTGGTGGTGCACATCTAACATGCCAGCACCTGCAAGGCTGAGGCAGGTCATCAGGAGTGTTCAAGACCAGCTTGGGCTATACAGCAAGACCCTGCCTCAACCACCCCCACACCAACGAATAATGAGACTAAAGCAGGGATGATAGCTCAGTCAATGCCCATGTGCTGCTCAGTGTTTTCCAGAGTATCGGGGGAGGGTCAGCCATGGTACTTTTTACTTTGCAGAAGAGTAAGAGCGAAGAAAGGCGGCACTGAGGAAAGAACCTAATCTAAACTTCCTCCATTAGTTTGAAGAAATATCTACACCTCATTTTCAGCCATTCTGCAGTCCCAAATGTAAAGGGGAGTCCAATGGCAAGAGTGAACAAGAGAAGGTAGGCCCTTAACACTCACAGAGGCTGGATTTTCCTCGGGTTTCTTTGGCTCAGGTGCAGATCTAGAGTCTTGATCCTTTTTGCCATCTTTCCTGCAGATTTAAACATAAAACCACATCTTTGGATGGGCTTGTGCAATGCACACAGGCACAGGTGCACTTCTAGGGTACCTCCCTGCAGTCACCAGTCTGTTCTCCGCATTTTGCTATTTTCACATTCTCCAAATGAACTATCTATATGTGCTGACTTCAGTTTTTTTACAGTAAAAGATCTGGTGGTGGTTGGAGAACCAAAAAGTTCCTAATTTCTAACATCATATAAAAGACTTACAAATAAAGAATCCATGCATACCTACCTATCTGACTCCTTCCAATGGTCTTTGTTCCCCCCATCTCCTGGACCACGGCTGGGGTTCCCAGTTTGGCCTTTCTGGCTACTCACCCCATTATTTTCATCTGCTTGGGCAGAAATGCAAAAACAAAGAAAAATGAAAATGATCAATTTGTATGTTTCAGATGCACTTCAAACTAAGTAATACTGGATCTAAATG
>NW_004524669.1:5334336-5338127 GCF_000260255.1 Octodon degus | reverse complement strand
TATTTATTTATTGTGTGTGTATGTGGCCAGCTCAGCCCACCAGGGGGCGGGGCTGGCTGGCATGTGGTGCTGGGGGATCGAACCGCGGTCCCTGTGCTTTCCCAAGCTTGTTCCAAGTAGGTGCTTTAGACCACTGAGCCATCTCGCCAGCCCCAGGAGATGAATTTTAGATTTAGGTATCTTTTTATTTAGATCTCTAACTAGATGAAAACCTACTTCCCTTAGCACAGGCTTACCTTTTCTTGCTGGCCCCTCCTCAGCAGGCTGAGCTGGAGCTAGCTTCCCCCCACCACTGAAAGGAAAACATTTATAAATTGTTTGAGAGAGAAAACCGGTTAAGAAACTTATAATCATTCTTTAAATGCAGTAGGCTTTGCAGGAAATAAACAAGAAACCCATACTTAAATGTTATGGAATATTAAAATACAAGATGAGGGGCTGGGGAGATGGCTCAGTGGAATCAGCGCTTCCCTGGCAAGTGCAAGGGCCTGAGATCAATCCCCAGTTCCAAACACACACACACACACACACACACACACACACACACACACACACACACCCCACAAAAAAACCCCAAAAACAAAAACAAAAAAACAAAACAAGATGAGGGGCTGGGGAGGTGGCTGGCTCAGTGGAATAAGCGCTTCCCTGGCAAGCGCAAGGGCCTGAGTTTAATCACTGGTTCCGCCAAAACAAACAAACAAACAAACAAACAAACAAACAAACAAGATGACAATAAAAGCAGTAATTTGCACACACAAACGGGCCGTATATTTTTACAGGTCTAACAACTGTGCAAATAAATAGCAATATTCTTTTTTTTGTTTTGTTTTGTTTCTTAGCAGAACTGGGGCAATATTCTTTTATAAATAAGAGAAGACTTTGAGATCTAAGACATGAGAAGTGAAGTGACCCCCAAAGGCCATACTGTCAATGGGTGCTGGTGGGAAGACTGACTCATAATACCGTTTGAAGATTTTGGTGGCATAAATACTCCCCTCATAGCCAATTGCAAGCCACCAAAGGGATGTCAACCGGCTAGCAAAACTCTAGAAAACTGATGATTGGCTCTAAACAAACCAGCTCCAGCACACCACTGAATGTAAAGTAAGAGAACAAAGAGAACATAACTATAACACAGTGTATAAAGTCAACATCCCATAAGGTACTTATTACTTGTAATTCTGGGCTGACAAGCTGCTGTTCCAAGCAGACTCACCTTGTAGGGGACTGGTGCTCTGTGTCTGAGCTCTGAGATCGGGCAGGAGGGTTAGAACTTCGCTTCACCCACGCATTCTCCTTTGGTGGAGGGGCTGGCATTACCTTTAGAGGCTGATCAGGTTTGGGAGGCTTAGAAGTTGGAGAGTGACAGTCTTCCTCCTTATTGAGCATTTCATTTTCTAGAGACTTCTCACTCTCTCTCCTTCGGGCATCTATGAAGTCAGGAGGGAAAGGTGAAATCACCAGAAAAAACAAAGATAAAACACAATAATCTACCAGACCATAAAGAAGTGAAGAGTGGTATATGCATCCACATTTATCATTATTTTGTTTTGAGACATGCTATTTAGTTCAAGCTGGAGGTGAACTCACTACACAGAAGTGAGCCGCCTGCCTCAGCCTCGAGTCCTGAGGTTATAGGCATGTACCACAATGCCTGGCTCTAACATTATTATTATTACTTTTTTGAGGAACGGAGGATTGAACTCAGACCTTTACACTTGCCAGAGAAACGCGTATTCCACTGAGCCATCTCCCTGGCCCCTCTAACATTTTTAAACAAGAGACCCTAATTTGGCTCCCAACAGAATGAATTACCCCTAAACCAGTGTTGCCCACATGTCATTTTGAGAAAAATGCTTTACTGGTACACAGAGAAATAAGAAAAAAATAGGGGCTGGCCAAATAGCTCAGCGGACTAAAGTGCCTACAAGCAGGTGCAGGGGCCGGGTGTTCAACCCCTGGGCCTGCCGTGCCAGACGCACCCCTAGGGTGCGCTGAAGACAGTGAATGAGACTGGGCGTGGTGTTGTGCACCTGTAATCCCAGGTCTTGGGAGGCTGTAAACAAGTGGATCATGAGTCCAATCTAGTAGTGAGACCCTGAACACCCTGTAGAGCCTTCCCTAAGATACAAAAAAAAAAAAAAAAGGAAAAAGAAAAAAATCATTGTGTATATAACTTAAATAGCTATCTGGTTTGCTCTGGGGAAGATACAGCTTTTTTTTTTTCCCAGAACGGGGGTTTGAACTCAGACCCTTGCGCTTGCTAGGCAAGCACTTATTCTACTGAGCCATCTCCTTGGCCCCCCAGGATATAGCTTTTCTAGCTACATTTCCTTTTTTTTTGGGGGGGGGGGCACTCAGAATGCCTTCAGGCAGGTCTGGTTTGGCTTGAGGATGAGGGGATCGAACCACAGCATCCTGAGCCTGACTGCTTTCTTTTAGCAGGCACTTAAACACCTGAGCTAGTGGGCAGGCCCCCTAGCTACATTTCCAATGTTCTAATGGCCTTAACTTGGAAAACAGTATGTCCACATGGGGGGAAAGAGGCCTGTGGTGAAACCCTAATCTCCAGCAACCATGCTCAACATCAAACTAGAAGGTCAATATACATGTGACACAGCTCCACATTTATATAATAAAACTATATGAGGGGGCATGTGTCTTCAAGGGCACTGTCTCCTTAAAATGAGAAGCGTATTATGTCAGAATCTTTCTACATTTGTTTTTTTTTGGCGGAGCTGGGGATTGAACTCAGGCCCTTGCGCTTGCTAGGGAAGTGCTTATTCTACTGAGCCATCTCCCTGCCCCTCTTTCTACATTTTAAGTGCAAGTTCTACAAAAGTAGGCATACAAATCAACCCAGCAACATCATGCTTCAACCTAAGCACAAAAAGGGGTATTATAAGCTGGGCTTGGTGGCACACGCCTGTAATCCCAGCACTTGGGAAGCTGAGGCAGGCGGATCCTTGTGAGCTCAAGACCAACCTCTGTCACAAAGTGAGCTCAAGGCCAGCCTGAATAGCATAGCTGAGACCCTGTCTCAAAAAGACAAAAAAAAAAATGGGGGGAGGGGAGAATGTGGCACTGCCCAGGCATTATATCTTGTAACTGAGAGACCTCAGTATAAATTATCTCCAGAAAATTCCTAGAATATTTGGATGAATTTCCAAGTCACTCTAGCCTTGACCCTTGCTTTGGAATGCTCAAGTAGCAATCAAAACAACAGATTTCAGTAAGAGAAAGGAGATACTGCAACTGAGACATTCACGTTTCCAAAACCTTAGAAGCACTTATGAGCAATTAGTAATGACTGAGGAAGGATGCAGACCAGAGTAACATCCCTGACAGCACTGCTCCAGTCATGTACAACATCAAAAAAGGCTTGCTTTCTGGGAACAGCTCACAGACTCCAGGCTATTACTAACTGTTCTGAAAAAACAAACATAAGATGAAGGGACAATTTTAGCAGTCAAGTATACTAGTTAGTGTAAGACTGGTATCAAACAGTACTCAAGTCTACTCTTGTACTCATTCCTTGGACTTCTGGGAAACAAATGATTGAAAACTCAGATCAATTCATACTAACTTTTGAGTTTATAACTGAATTTAATACTGCAAAGTCTCTACATTCCTTGTTTATAGACAACGTATAGAAAACAATGATGATACCCACCCTGGTCTGACTTACTTCTGCCAGATGGGGCCGCGGTCCCACTCTGTGATGATTCACTTCCTGTCCTTGACCTTTCCCGTTCCTGAGTTTCTTCACTTCGCCAGCTTGGATGCCT
>NW_004524669.1:5323972-5333476 GCF_000260255.1 Octodon degus | reverse complement strand
CCGCTCGACTGGACTGGGAGGTGCTAGCAGAGGAATCATCTTCTTTAGGAGCACTCCGAGGCTTTAGGTTCAGTTTGGGTCTTTGGGGGGGACCTAAGTTAAATGAAACTCTAAGTAATAGTTTTCTAAAATCAGAAGCTGACAGCTGAAAGCTCAACTGATTTCCAGATATAGCTCTCAGGAAATGCTATATGGGATTCAGGTTAGCCCACCTGGCAGAGAAGGGTGATGGAGGTCCTTAGAAAATGGGTAGTTTACATAATCAAGTTCTGTTACTACTTCCTGCTGTCTTACCACATGCATGATATGGGACAAGACTGTCAGAATGACTAAAATGATAAACACTTATATGGTAAATTAATCATTTTATCACAATTACTTTTACTTGAGAAAAGAATTTCAACTATTATCAATTACTGAATAAAATTATCTTGCTCAAGAATCTGATCTCACCAGTGTGGTGGTGCATACCTGTAATCCCAGCACTTGGGAGGCTACGGCAAGATGATTACTATGAGTTTGAGATTTGTCTGGTCTACATAGTTGAGTTCATGGTTAGCATGAACTGAAATGCAGAGATATCCCATCTCAAAAAACAGCAACAACAAAAACAAGCCCAATTTGACAGGACAATCAAGTAAAAAGAATGCTACAAGCTAGGTTGTACAGAATGAATCTATTCATATTAAAGATCCATGACTAGCTATGAAGTCTTCCAAGCAACGACTGTTGAGCAGTCTTGAAATTAAAAGCCGAATATGGATGTAGAAGATGATGGTGAAGAAGTAAACAGCAGACAAACAGTGGAGACCCAGTATATGACAGACAAAGAAAGACCTTTCAGGACACGACGAGACTGGGAAAACCATCTCATTAGATGTTGTTGCAGAAAGACAAATGGGGCCAGTGAAAGAATGAAGCAGGGCTGGGAATACATTAAGAGACAACTGCTGAGCCTGGGAGACAGCTCAGTAGAATAAGCGCTTGCCAGGGCCTGAATTCAATCCCCAGTTCGGGGGAGGGGGGGAAGGAGGGAACTGCCACATGGCTCAAAGGCAGCAGCAGTGACTATGAAGGAACACATTATGAAATTTTTCAGATTAGAAAGCATTTGTATAAGCATTTAGCCCACTGTTGGTACAGAGTAGTAAACACACAGTAAACCAACTGCTTTTGTTGTTTTGACTGAAGAAATAGGTAAGAGCCATGTTTTTAATTAAAGGTATTAGAAAACCACAACAAACAAAACAACAAAAGAAAACCATAAACACTGAAATTTCTTTTTTTTTTTTTTTGGCGGAACCAGGGATTGAACTCAGGCCTTTGTGCTTGCCAGGCAAGCACTTATTCCACTGAGCCATCTCCCCAGCCCCTGAAATTTCTCTTTTGAGGAGGAAAATCTTTTTTTTTTTTTAATTAATTTATTTATTTATGGGGGGGGCAGCTCAGCCCACCAGGGGGTGGGGCTGGCTGGCATGTGGTGCTGAGGGATCGAACCGTGGTCGCTGTGCGTTGCTAAGCTTGTTCCAAGTAGGTGCTTTAGACCACTGAGCCATCTCTCCAGCCCGAGGAGGAAAATCTTTAATGCCGTAGAATGTCCATACCGGACTGATGGGTTTTATTACCACACTTCATTAATTACTTGCTCAAGTCTTATTTTCTTTTCTCAGGGAATTACAAGAGACAGTACTGTAGATACAAAGGTTCAAGACCAACACAAGTTGTTAAATATTTCAAGACAGAAAGATTCCTGGGTCAAAGATTCATGAAATCCTCCAGTTTCAGCCTCCCCAGCTCTGGGATTATAGGTTTGCACTATCATACCCAGTTCTGGTGGCTGGCTTGGCACACCCAGCACAGTATGCGGCACAAGGGATTGAACCTGGGTCCCTGGACTTGCCAGGCAGGTGCTTAGACTGCTGAGCTATCTCTCCAGACCAATCATGTAGTGATTTTTTTTTTTTGAGGTGCTGGGGATTGAACTCAGGACCTTGCACTTGACAGGCAAGTGCTTATCCTACTGAGCTATCTCCCTGGCCCTCATGTAGTGATTGATTGGTCAGCCTGGACTACACAGTGAATTCAAGGATAACCTGGACTATATAGTGAGACCCTGTCTCAACAGTCTTTGCTTTATTTCCATTATGTTATCCTTGGCCAATATCATGACATGTTTTGCTGAACACATGGTGTTAACTGTGTTTTAAGTCCCTCAAGTGAACACAAATATCACTTATAACTCCTCCTAAATCTTTCCAGCATCTACTCCACCATGTAAGCCACAGACAAGGATTACCTCTGTCATCACGCCTGTAATCATCCCGGGCATAATCATCTCTAGAGCCCCAGGGTCGATCATCTCGTCTGTCATAGCGATCTTCGTATGGGTCTCCTCCTCCTCTGTAATCGTCATCTCTACGGTAACCACTACCAAAGGCTCTTCTGCCACTGCCTATTCTGGAATCATACCCTGTAAATATATACTGAATTGAAATTATCACACAAGCTGGGCATCATGGTGCACACCTGTAATCTCAGCACTTGGGAGCCTGAGGCAGGATAATGGATGAGTTTGAGGCAGCCTGGGCTACAATGTGAGTTGAAGGCCAGCCTGCACTCCATAGTGAAACCTTGTCTAAACAAAAAAACCTCAAAAGAAGGAAAACAAACACACAGGGTTCTTAAGAAAGCATTTTAACTGAACTTATGTGTTACAAATTACCTCTATCATAGTCTCTGCTGCCTCGGTCATCATAGCGATCTCGGCCTCCGTATCGATCCATATCCCGGCGTGGGCCATCACGATACCCATCCCGATCCCGATAGCCATCACGGTACCGGTCTGAATCATAGCGATCTCGATACTCTAGACAAAAAAGACAGATAACCTCATCCCTTTTTCTTTCACATGTTAACAAAGAGCACAGTGACACTGAATCAATTTTACCTTATGAGCTGTTATTCAAGTTTGTCCCAATTTTCATAAGGACAATTTCAAGTTCGAGGCCGGCCTGAACTACATCATAGCAGAGACTATGATGTACTTCATGGTGTATCATGAGGTCCTGTCTAAAAAAACTTCCCTGGTGAAACCAGGTGTGGGATCACCTGCCTATACAGCACTCTGGGAGGCAAAGCCAGGATGATCATAAGCCCTGCTTAGGCAGCTTAGTAAGATGCTGTCTCAAAATGCTCCCGGATTTGATCCCCAATTAGAGATAAAAGCTAACCTTAGAAAACAAACACACCAGAAATCTGAAAGGCAAACAAAATGGGGGAGGGGGGATGTAACATTTTGACTACTGCATTGTTATTATTATTTTTTTTTGTGGCCAGCTCAACTCACCCTGGGGGTGGGGCTAGCACGGCATGTGGTGCCAGGGATTGAACTGTGGTCCTTGCACACTTGCCTAAGCAGGCGCTTTAGACTGCTGAGTTATCTCACCGGCCCTTAACTAATGTATTTTACATACACAAAAACATGCATGTTTATCAATACCAGAGACCCCCTAAAGGTCAGCAGTCTGTATAAAGAAATGTGGTAGCTCTGGAGGGACAATGGACATTCAGTCATTTATAAAAGGGACAGTTTGCTATTTATTTAGCTTCAAATGACTGTTGCCAACAATTTTCCCATACTTTTTTTTTTTTGGGGGGGGGATCAGGAATTGAACCCAGGGCTTCATACTTTCCAGATAGTTGTGCTACTGAGTTACATACATCCCTATATCTTCCAATTTCCTAAGTTGGAAATCCACATATTTACATGACAAATAGCAATTTCTTTCTTCTTTTTAAAAATGCATTTGGTACAGGGTCTCACTATGCAGCTCCAACTTGTAGTGATCCTCCTGTTTTCAGCCTCCCTGGTGCTGGTATTACAGGTGTGCACCACCATGCCTGGTCTCGGCGCTTGCCTAATCAGCACTTAGTCCACTGAGCTATCTCGCTGGCCCAGCAATTTCTAAAAAAAAAACCAATTAATCACAAATTTAAACACCTGAGGGCTATTTCTGCCTATCAAACAGGGATCTTATTTTTATGACTATTGCCTTTTATCTTTCTTTTTTTTTTCTTTTTTTTTTTTGAGATAGGGTCTCCTATGCAGTTCAGGTTGGTATTAAGCTCACTTTGTAGCCCAGGCTGGTTTCAAACTCACAAGAATCCTACTGCTTCAGCATCCTGAGTGTGCTGGGATTACAGGCTTGGGCTACCTCGCCTGGCTTTATCTTTTGTTTGTCTGAGACAGGGTCACATAGCTCAGGCTAGCCTTGAATGCTTGGTGATCGATTCTCTTGCCTCAGTCTCTCAGTACTGGAATTGAATCACTATGTTGGGCTGATTATTGCCTTTCAAACAATGACTTTAGGGGCTGCGATGGGTATGGCTCAGTGCTAGAGGTATTGCCTAGCATGTTTAGAAAATCATATAATTTTTTCTATATGACTAAATTTTGTAAGTTAAGGGAATGTTAGTGAAATAATTATATATAAGAGTTTAAAACAGGGATTACATGTCTGTAATCTCATCACTTGGGAAGCTGAGGCAGGAGGATCACTGGGAATTCAAGGCCAGCCTGTACTACTCAATGAAACCTTATTATTGCCTGACAAGTGCAGGGTCCCGAGTTCAATCCCTGGTACCGCAAAAAAGAAGCCAAGTGTATAAACTGCCCATGCTTGGCTTGGATTTGTGGTCCTCCTGACTCAGCCTTCCAGTGCTGAGATGACTGTTTATGACACCACATCTGCCAGCTGTCAATATTCAATGTATCTGCCGGGGACAAATTTTTATTATTCTTAGAAGCTACCTGCTGGTGGCACTCAGTGCATGAGCTGGCTTAGAAATTTTGTTCTTTGTAACTATGCATGTAGGTGCTATGCCAGGGACAGATGAAAGCCAGGGACTCCTGCATGCTATGCAAGTACTTTGCGGCCAACTCCATGCCTGCGCCTTTTCTGCTCATGAATTATGTTAGGATAATAACTTCTCCGGATTACATTTCATTTACTTTCGGTTACTCTTTTGCATGTGATGCTGTGTTTTAAACCCAGGGGCTGGATCTTATTAGGCAAATGCTTTATATTGAGTCACACCCTAAGGCCTGTGTTCTTTGAATCTCAATGTTTTCAGGACAGTAACAGCAGTAATAAAGACAGCATACTTGTCTTCTTTGTAGTGTTAACTGAAAACAGATCTGGAGCTCCCCAATAGTTTTCTAAGGTATTACTTTTGGATTTAGGCATCTGAATTACAAATACAAAGACTTCGCTGTTACACTGTTTTCCCCATGTTGTTAAGGTTACACTTTTTTTTGCTGATACAGGAATCAAACTCAGCACCTCACACTTGGCAGGCAGGTGCTGCACCACTGAGCTAAGTCCCTGGCCCCTATACTATTTTTTTCCCACATTAGGTCTCACTGTGTTATCTAGACTAGGCCTAGGGCTGGGGAGATAGCTCAATGGAGTAAGTGCTTGCCTGGCAAGTGCAGGGGCCTGAGTTCAATTCCCGGTTCTACAAAAAAAAAAAAAAAAAAAAAAGGAAAAAAAGAGGTGAGGAGCCCAGCTCATCTGCTGGCCCACTCTGCACTAGACTAGGCCTGGACTCCTTGCCTGGGTATTCTTCCCAGTGGCTAGGACTACTAGTGTGTGCCACCATGCCTGGATGCAGGTTGTTGCTTTTTTTTATATACTAATACTCTGTATATGTTTGAAATATGTACGCCAGAATGAATGCAATACAGGTGTGATTTTTCTTCCTTTTCTTGTCCTAGGAATTAAACCCAGGGCCTTCACAACTACTTAAAAGATAAATGAGAGGGCAGCTGTGCTCAACATGATGTGAAAGTCACACATGTTCTTGTATTAAGGTATCACAAGGTTGCCCAGTGAGATGTAGTTTTTCTGTTCTGTATGGCAGTTAAAAAATAAATCTAGGGCCGGGGAGATGGCTCAGTAGAATAAGCGCTTCCCTGGCAAGTGCAAGGGCCTGAGTTCAATCCCTGGTTCCACCCAAAATAAATAAATAAAGAAAGAAATAAAAATAAATAAATCTAGGTGTGTAGGGGGGAGAGGCCAAAAATAGGTACAAATATCTAATAGGAAGCTGAGGGAGGATCCATGCAAAGTTAAGTCCAGCCAGGTCTACACAGTGAGACCCTGTCTCAAAACACACATACACACAGGAAAACAAAAACAAACACCCTCCAAATCAGCCATGTGTTATTTTGAAATGTTTTTAACTTCTTAAGAGAGGCAGGTAAGCTCAATACCTGATTTAGATGAAATGAAATTATAGGCTTAATCTCCTTGAGAAAAACAGATCCAAAGTTAAGTACATTAGCATGCTGTTGAGATTTTATGATAACGTTTAGCATTATTTTCCTTCCTCCCATTTGTCTTTTTTCCTGCCTAATGCTTGCAGGTAGGAGCTTCTGATCTCTGGGACAGTCTGGTGTAACTCTCATTAACTAAAAGTGGACTCGAGCCAGCTTTGGATAACAACAGCACACTCACTTTCTTGTTATCCATCCTGCTTGCTCTAAATTCAAGATGTCAGATGAGAAAATAGTCATGTCCCTTGACTCAAAACAGGACCCTTGGTCTCACTGCTTTTTCTTTCAAGAGCCATTTCTTCCTGTTAACAACAGAATTTCTTGCATAAATGCTGAAGTATACTTCTCCCCAAGGCTTTGTTAAACACAAAGACTCGATTATAAAATCATACACAAACTTGTAGATTTATTTTTTTATTTTTGGCAGAACTGGGGACTGAACTTAGGCCCTTGCACTTGCCAGGCAAGCACTTATTCTACTGAGCTATTTCTCCGGCCCCTCACAGCTTTAGTGTTTCTACTGACCTGTCACACCACTTCTGCATTCTACGTTCCATTTTGTCTTTTTTTTGGCGGAACCGGGGATTGAACTCAGGCCCTTGCAAGCAAGCGCTTATTCTACTGAGCTATCTCCCTGGCACCCATATGTTCCACTTTTTAAAAAAAATTTCTGTAGTTCAGGCTGGCTTTGAACTCATTCCTGTCTAGCCGCCTGAGTGCTAAGTGCTAAGATCACAGGCATGTATCACCATACCTGGCTCTTCTGCATTTTACTAAGGAAGACTGTTCTCTAACAGGAAGGAAGTTATCTCATACTATACACATAATGGGATCCCTTATGCCCATCTACAACCATGACCAACCATGGGTATGTTACTTTATATTTTTACAACTTATGCATTCATACTATACAATATCTTTTTTTTTTTTTTTTGGCAGAACCAGGGATTGAACTCAGGCCCTTGTGCTTGCCAGGGAAGCACTTATTCCAGTGAGCCATCTCCCCGGCCCCTACAATATCATTTTCAAAGTTTCACACATACTTATATTTCTCCCATAATAAGTTTTGAATTTTATCCTTGACAACATATATGCAATTACATTTTGTTATTTAAAAAAACTATTCATTATTTTTCATATCTTTACAAAGTGCTGTCTTTCTACAGGCATTTTAGAAGAATGCATAAATTTTACCCTGTGCTTTACATACCTCTTGCCAGATCTAGGTGATGTAAAACATATAGTTCATCCCCACTATATCCCCATGACCTTCTCAATCCCCTTTTATTTTCCCAACTAAATTTTCCTCCACTATAATCAATATCCTGTGAAGACAGACTTTTTTGGACAATGTTTCAGCCTCGAAGAGTGTCTGGCACATAGCAAGACTTAAAAATGTTTTATTCTTTATTTGCAAAAGACCTTTTTAAAAATAATGAATTTTATAAAAACGTTTTCTAGCACCCATCAATTCTTTTGAATGTTAAAAAAGTTTTAAGTTGGCTGTGTTTGCATGTGCCTATAGTTTCAACTACTAGGGAGGCTGAGGCAGCACTGCTTGAGCGGAGAACTTCAGGGCCAGCCCAGGCAATATGGGAGACGCTGCATCTGTATCTGTCTCTGTACCATACTATACTTTCTTTTTTTAAAAAAATTTGTAATTATCTTACATTAAAACCTTCTTTATTAATTATTTATTTATTTATTTATTTATTTATTTATTTATTTATTTTTTGCAGAACCGGGGAGATCGTTGCGTTTGCCAGTCAAGCGCTTATCCTACTAAGCCATCTCCCCAGCCCCCATACTACACTTTCTGCTAATGTGATCACCCACAATGACACCTTTGTCTTATTAAATAGGCTTACAAAAGGAACTGACTTCATAAATATTAACTTACTGTCTCCAAAGCTATCATCACCTCTTCTCGGCGGATAGTCATCAAAGCTGTCTGTGGCAGGACGGGCCCTCCAGTCTGTGTCTGTTTTGTCAGAATCTCGATTTCTATCTCGCCCAAAAGAACGATCATCCCTGTCTATAAAGTAAAAACAAACACAGATGCCCTCAAGATGAAAAAGGCTTCCTTTGTCCACTGCCTGCATGCCTCAATTGCTCCTCTCTCATACTCATGCATGGAGTCAATCCTCACATTAATTTATTTTCTACATCATACTGTTATCATGAAGGTACCTGGTCCCTCACTTGCACTCTTCAAGTGAATTGGATTATGCTTTTCTTTACATTAATTTATATTGCATTGGCACTTATCCATGTAGGCCAAGGAGGTGCTGAAATACATCAATGAAGTCCCCTTTCTCTCCAATACAAGCCAGGGAGCTAAGATATTTATTACAGATTTAATATCCATTTAGATCAGTTAGGACATTTCATCTCAAAGAATAATCTATGGGTTCTATCTATTATCTAATAGGACTTCAGTAGCACTCACTTCAAATGTTAACAAACTGCTAAAATCATGTAGAAGCAAAACTAGTTGAGAAGTTACTCTGGACTTGGGCTGCTTTACCATTTATCTCTATTAAAATTTTCTGGGCAAGGACACTTTTGCTTTGTCATCCTAGGATAATTACCAAACAGGAAATTTTTCCCAGTTTTCTCACCTTTATCCTGAGCTTGATCAGCAACATCCACTCGAATTCTTCTGTTACCTAGAGACTAAGAGAACACAGGACTGTATTAATCAACTTTCTGCCTCATTATGCACAAATCCCATGAGTGACCATAGCAGTAGCGAAGCACTGCAGGAAGGCAGGTAAAAGGAAGACACTGTACTCTAGCCAGCACTCTTCAATTTGTTGGCTAAAGACTCCTTTAGAAACACTTAAAGTTCCACCCCCCCATAAGATGGTGCCCTCTCTGCATGGTTAGCCAACATTTTGGCCCTAGCCTTTCTTTTCTTTTTTTTGTGGAACTAACGACTGAACTCAGGCCCTTATGCTTGCCAGGCAAGTGCTTATTCTTTTTTTTTTTTTTTTAAATTTAATTTATGTGTGTGTGTGTGGCCAGCTCAGCCCACCAGGGGGCGGGGCTGGCTGGCATGTGGTGCTGGGGGATTGAACCATGGTCCCTGTGCTTTGCTAAGCTTGTTCCAAGTAGGTGCTCTAGACCACTGAGCCATCTCACCAGCCCCAGCCCTAGCCTTTCAA
>NW_004524669.1:5323124-5323592 GCF_000260255.1 Octodon degus | reverse complement strand
CCAGCAGAAAAGTATAAAAACGAGGTATATAAAGTAAATCCATTTTAATACGATGAGCTGTAAAAGGTTCAAGTCAGGGGCTGGTGAGATGGCTCAGTGGTCTAAAGCACCTACTTAGAACAAGCTAAGCAAAACAAAGCACAGGGACCGCGGTTCAATCCCCCAGCACCACATGCCAGCCAGCCGCACCCCCTGGTGGGCTGAGCTGGCCACACATACACACACACAAATAAATAAATAAATAGATTTAAATATATTTGTAAAAAAAAAAAAAGCTCTAAAAGGTTCAAGTCAATAACTTCTGAGGATAACCCACTAATATTATAGACTGCTAGACACTGTTAGGTTGTTTAGTTGAATTCAAACACCTATAGTTCAATAACGGAACTTAGAAAAAATGGGGTATACCGATGAATGTCCATTTTGTATCTGTGTATTCAAAGTGGTTAGGATAGATATATAGTTGCA
>NW_004524669.1:5312528-5322883 GCF_000260255.1 Octodon degus | reverse complement strand
CTGTCTGCTTCTTGTACTATGGATAACCACTAAGAAGATAACAATGTACAGTGTATTGACTATCAAAACTGTCCTATTAATCAGCTGTGAAAGTGTCTCATTCATATTTATTTCTCAATAAAAAAAAAGATGGTGTCCTTCATGCCACTCCTGACAGTCCAAGGATTAGAAGGACTACACATAGCGAATGGCCTACCACATTTTACAGAAAGCACTGTATTTCCAAGTAAATCTGGGAAAAATGCAAATTTTATACCTTCACTAAGGATGGGACCTTGTTTGCCTGAGGCTATGGAGAAAAAGTAAATATTACTAATGTCATTAGTAAGAGACTACTGCACTCCTTTGATCTCCCAAATCAGTTTGCCTGGAATTCTCACCCCAAAACACTATCCTGGCAACCTGGCAGCCTTAAACTACTTTGCACAACTGGGACACCTAACTTACAAACTTATGATGTGAAAACTGGGACACGTTTGAAATCTTTTGTATAGAAAACAGCACATGAACACTGGACATGGTGGTGCATGATTGTAATCCCAGCTCTAGGGAGACTATAAGAGTCCGATCTAGTAGTGAGACCATGAACATCCTGTAGACCCTTCCCTAAAATACAAAAAAGAAACAAAAAACAAAAAACAAAAAAACAACATATGGGCAGGCCAAATAGCTCAGTAGATTAAAGCACCTACAAGCAGGGGGGTATAGTGGGAGTTTCCCAGGCCTGGTGAGCAGGCGCCAGCTCCGCCTCTAGGGTAAGCTGTGACTGCAATTGAGATGGGGCATGGTGGCATGCACCTGTAATCCCAGCTCTTGGGAGGCTGTTAACAGGCGGATCACACTACAAGTCTGCTCTAGTAGTGAGACCCTGAACACTCTGTAGACCCTTCCCTAAAATACAATACAAATAAATAAATAAATATAAAATAAAATAAAATAATAATAATAAAGAAAAAGAAAACAGCACAAGGTGTCTATCTTGGTCAGAAGATGAAATCTTTTGTGCCTGAAATGTTAACAATGAAGTTAACTTCTTTGAAAACAATTTTAGTATGGAAGGATTTAATAATTCTACTATTATAGGAGGATTTTTTTTTTGGGGCTCCGAATGCCTTCAGGGCAGGTTTGGCTAGTTTGAGTTCTGGGGATCGAACCACAGCAACCTGAGTCTGACTGCTTTGTTGAAGCAGCCACTTAAAGAACTGAGCTAAGGGGAAGGTCCCCAATTTTATTATAAAAATAAAAATATATTGGGCTGGGGAGATGGCTTTGTAGAACAAGCGCTTCCCTGGCAAGTGCAAGGGCCTGAGTTCAATCCCTGGTTCTGCCAAAAAAAAAAAATAAAATAAAAATAAAGTCATAGGACTGGGCTGGTGAGATGGCTCAGTGGTCTAAAGCACCTACTTAGAACAAGCTTAACAAAGCACAAGGACCACGGTTCAATCCCCCAGCACCACATGCCAGCCAGCCCTGCCCCCTGGTGGGCTGAGCTGGCCACACACATAAATAAATAAATAAATAAATAAATAAATAAATAAATTTTTTTAAAAAAAGTCATAGGACTGTCCTGCTACAATGTTGTATATGGCAGATTTCTAAATTTCGATGTAAAAATGTGTAATTGTTTATTTTTATATATTTTTTTCTACATTCTATAGGGATTTAAAGTTTAGCATATCAACAACTGTTGGAAAACACCTGTTCCATGTTAGGTTTAAGGCGTTTGATATTCTGACAGATAGTGATATTAAGCTCAAATGCCTATGTTATAGGGTAATAATATCATAAAGCTTCTCTTCTGGAGAGTTAACAACTTAAGTTTGCACACCAAAAAATTAGAGGAAAAGAAGGGCTATAAGGACAGCCATTATTTTCACCCTAGCCCTTCAAGATCAATGAGGACTCAGGACATAAGTGAACCTGTACTGTAACATCCTGTAACTCAGTGGTGTTACATCCTGTAACACGCTGTAACTCCCAAATTTTCTGATGAAGGAGTTTATGAAGCCACAGAGGAAAGTGTTTGATGATGTACAGTGGGCCTAAGGAGAGTCACCTAGAGAGAAAATATTCTCTCAGGCTTTCAGAGAGAGCAAATTGGTCAAGCAATGGCTGTAACTCATCCACATGGCTGACACTGACAAAGGATCTACAAACTGCTGTACATGGTTTCAGGGTAAAGCCTGAAGGGATTTGGCTGACCTTGTCAGATATAAAAGTTATATTTTGTTATATAGGTCTTGCTCTATCTTGGTCTTAACCATCCAGCAGCAAAGTATAAACATGAGGTATAAAAAGTAAAGCCATATTCATATGCTGAGCTGTAAAAAGCTCAAGTCAACAACTTCTGACTTTGCCAGTTCCTCGAATAACCTCGTCGTCGTCCTCCTCCGGACTATTAAACTATATTGGATTATCTTGCTGAATTCACGCACCTACAGTATGTGAATGGCAATGGAACACCCATCTCTGACAAAACTAAACAAAAAAGGAGAATATAAATAAAGGACCATTTTGTAGTTAAAAAAAAAATCTATGTATCTGTATATACTTTCTCTTAGTTCAGTAAGATTTATACTAATAGGGTGTAGACAAGATATCATATCTGCATTTTGTACTCTGAATAACTAGCATGAAGACAACAATATGTAATGTATTACTTATTGTAACTGTCCTTATAACTTTTTTTTTGGGGGGGCGGCAGGGGGAGGGACTGGTGACTGAACTCAGGCCCTTGTGCTTGCCAGGCAAGTGCTTATTCTGAGCAATCTCCCCAGCCCCTACTAACCTGTCTTGAAACTGTCTCGTTGCTCTTTCTCAGTAAAATTAATTTTTTAAAAAAGGCATTTATATACTGAACCCAATTAATTCTGCTGGTTTTTCCTCATTTCATAGTAGGTAAGATTCTACAGTTGAAAAACAATGGATTTTGATTAAAAACTCTCAAGTTAGAAGCTAACTATGGTTATGCACACCTGTGATCCTGGGACTCAGGAGGCTGAGGCAGGAGATATTTGTAGCCAGCCTGGGCTACAAAGTGAGCTTAAGGCAGCCTGAACTGCAAATCAAGACCCTGTCTCGAAAAGACAGTTATTAAAAAAACAAAAACAAAAACACAAAAAAACCCCAACAACAACAACAACAAACTACCACCCCAAAAAGTTATATAAAATGTAAAAATGCTGGGGGCCGGGAGATGGCTCAGTAGAGTAAGTGCTTGCCTGGCAAGCACAAGGCCCTGAGCTCAATTCCTGGCTCCACCACAAAAAAAAAAAAAAAAAAAAAGTAAAAATGCTGCAACAGTGAACACTCAGGAATAGCCTCTTTGACATGTACGACACATGAATTTTTATTCCTATTCATGTGGCAATAGCACTCAACTATGAGATCATGAAGAATTTTTAAAAGGCTTTATTTTCTCCATCACGTCAAATGGAAGGTTTGATACAGAATTATGGTATAGGAAAGGGCCTTTCTAGAAATAACGAGGGGTTTCTTTCTAGAGCTAAAAGAGAATAAAGACACTTTTTCTTCCCAGATATAAACTTCTCATAATTTTTAAAAAATTTTTCTTTCTTTCTTGGTACTGGGAATTGAACTCAGGACCTTGTGCTTGTCAGGCAGGTGCTTGTGGCACTGTGCTATCTCCCTGATTTTTTGTAACCTCTGGATAGGAAAACATTTATGGGCAGTGTAAAAATTAGGAACAATCAGCCAGGTATAGTTTGCATGCCTGTAACCCTTGATCCTTGGCAAGGATGAGGCAGGAGGACTCCAAGTTCAAACCTGGCTTAGGCAACTGGGTAAGCATGTTAAAGTTTTTGGTTTTTTTGGCAGAACCAGGGATTGAACTCAGGCCCTAATTATTCTACTGACCTGTCTCCCTGGCCCTCAAAGTTAAAAAAATAAAAAGGTCATGAGATGTACAGCTCTGTGGTAGATGGCCTCCCTACGATGTGTGAAGACAAGGGTTCAATCCCTAGTACTACAAACCACAACCCAGGACTGAATGTTTAGTTATTTTTCCTATAAAACAGTACTAGGGAAGATACATTACAAATGACAGCCTTTCTAAAACTTAATTATTATTTTTAGTTTTTTGAGACAGGATCTCACCATATAGTTCAGACAAGCCTTGAGCTTAATTATGTAGCCCAGGCTGGCCTCAAACTCAAGGCAATTCTCCTGCTTCAGCATCCTAAGTGCTGGGATAATAGGTATGTGTCACCATGCCTGGCTCTTGAATTTTTTTTCTTATTTACTGCAGGGTCCATGGGGTCTCACTACATAGATCAGACTTGTAGTGATTCTCCTATTTTTTGGCTCCCAAACACTGGGATTACAGGTGCTTGCCACCATGCCCAGTCTCAACTGCCATTTCAGTGCACCCTGGGGGGTGGGGCCAGCACTGATCAAACCCTGGCCCCTGTGCTCTGCCCAAGTAGGCACTTTAGTCTGCTGAGCTATCTGGCCAGCCCATCTTAAATTATTAAAAACAAAAATTCCACATGTTACAATACTCTGGAAATTAGGTAACTCTGTTCCACCTTTGGTGCTGGGGAGCAGGCAAACCCAGGGTCTTGATGCTAGACAAAGGCTTTACCACTGAGTCACATCCTCAGCTGGAAGACAATACCCTTTAATACTAAACTGACTAACTTCACCACCCTTACTGGGGATAAAACTCAGAATCACATGGATGGTAGGCAAATGCTGCATCACTTATATTCCCAGCCCCAACCATCTTCAATTTTATTTTTTATTTATTTTTTTTTTTTTGGGGGGGGGGGACTGAGGATTGAACTCAGGCCCTTGAGCTTGCCAGGCAAGCGCTTATTCTACTGAGCCGTCTCCCTGGCCCCCTTCAATTTTATTTTCGAAACAGGGTTGATACAATTGTCCAGACTGTCCTTGAATGTGTAATCTTCCTGTCTTGGCTTCCCACGTAGATGGGTTTTCAGAAATGCGCCACTATAACTGATTTTTTTTTTCTTTCTTTCTGGCTGCCCTTATAGAATCAAATTATTTTTAAAAATCAAAGACATAAAAGCTGAAGCAAAGCAGTAAATTAGTGAGTCATATATTAGACAGTGTTTGGGTTTCTTCCAAAATTTATCTAAGTTGACTCTGAATTATTAGCAATGTTGGGGGCTGGGGAGATAGCTCAGTGGTCTAAGTGCCTGCCTGGCAAGCACAAGGACCTGGGTTCAATCCCTGGTACCACATGCCATGCTGGCCCTGAAGAAACCCTATACTAAATAAAGAAATTAGAGATGCTGAATATTAAATAATCTGGGGTCTTCTTGTGGCTATGGGAATCTTTGATGCAACAGTATCTATCCATCTCAGTTTGAAGCTGACTGACACAGCACACTTGGAACCTCACCACTCTGAAGACTAAGGCAGAAGTGTCACCAAGTTGAGGCTCAGCCTGAGGAACATGGCAAGAATTCATCTCAAAAATAAAAAAGGCTGGAAATCTATAGCCCAGTGCAAAAGCCCTAGGTTAATTCCCAGTACAGGGGAGGAAATCAGTTTGACTGATAAATACAGATTTTGTGAGCCCCCCCACCCCTGCCCCTTACCTCTTCATTGAGACTCAGGGCACTGAGCAGGGATTCTAGGTCCTCAAACTCTGCATAACCAAAACCTTTCAATCTGTCGGGATTGCTGGGTTCACGTGGCAAACGCACTGCACTGATCTGAAGGAGTAAAGATAAAGAGTTGAAAGCCTTTTTTGGAGCACACAAGCACCAATGTATATACAACCAATCTCTCTGAAGAATACTAGAGCATCTGGATGTCTCCAGGAAGAACACTACCAGAGCACAGAAGAGTTTTCATCCTGTTACAACTTTGAATTTTCACTCATTTGCAATTAAACTCTCCAAAACAAATGGGCCCTGAAATCAGTGTATTACTACTAATCCTAGCTTTGTTTCCATTTATATGTTACATTTCTAATTTTGTTTCATCTAATTAGGAACTCTATTTCCATAAGTAGTTTTATTTAGTCACTAATCCCATCTAGTTAATGGTCTAAAATGATGCCACTTACATTTAATCCTCTAAAGAATTCCTTAATAGACTCTTCTGTCACTTCATAGGGCAGGTTCCCTAGAAAAGCAGTGTAGGGTGGTGATTTGGGAAGACGGCTCCGATCAATATTGGGTTCCCGAGCAGCCCGTGGATCAGTGGGAAGGATTGAACGGTCAATTGGAGGTGCCCTATACACATCATCATCATTACTGTGCCAGGTGGTTGAAACTAGAAGAACCAATAAAAAGAAATTAGAGGAAATCTCCCTTACTACCATTCTAGAATAAAAGCATACCAACTGCCAGATATTAAAAGTACTGCAGCAGGAAAGGTATAGTAAGGCACAAGGCTGTAATTCCAGTACCATGAGAAGTAAAGGTAGGAGGATCACAAGTTTGAGCCAGCATCAGAAATTCAGTGGGGTATAGGAAAAAAAAAAAAAAGAAAGAAAGAAAGAAAAAAAAAAAAAAAAAAACAAATTCAGTGAGAATCCAGTCTCAAAACAAGAGCTGGAGTCGATATGATGGTGCAAGCCAGCAATCCCAGCACCTGGGAGGCGTAGGCAGGAAGGCTGCCTGGGCTACTAAGCGAGACCCTATCTCAAAAAAGATGAAGAATGTTTAAAAAGTAAGCTAGGCCTTTCTTGACTGTTCATTTCTGTTCCCATTACAAAGTCTGACAGCTTAATCCTTAGGTGAAACCCTGAAGCCCAAGACTTTATACAGAAATAAGTATGACTTTGAAGTCTACAAAGTAAAGATTCTTTCACATTACAGTGATGTGAATCATGAAACAGGTTTTGCCTAGGAAATAATAAAATTCCAAGCATGACAGTAAAAGAAAATGTACCATCTCCTTCCAGGTCATCCGTTTCATCAGCCCAGCTGACTGGTTTGGAGACATAGGTGGTTCCTCCACCAGTCCCTCCATCCTCAGCGAGAAAGTCTGTTAGGGAGATGGTCTTCCCCTTCTTATTCTTCTTTTTTGCTAATTTAAAAAGAAAATAGATTATGATATCAAAGTGTTCATACAACTGTACAATGTAGTATGTTAAATATATGAAGTACGCAACATAAAAGCCATCAAAGGACTAAATTATGGAACATACAAGGAAATAGTGTGCAGATACATATAGGGAAACATCAACATAATGGTCCAGAGAAAAGAATCTAATGGTAAGTAAAAATTGCAGAGACTGGGGAGACAGCTCAGTGGAATAAGTGCTTGCCCGGCAAGCGCAAGGTCCTGAGTTCAGTCCCTGATACCACCAATAAATAAATAAATAAAAATAAAATAAAAATTGCAGTATACATGTATCAATATACTTTTAAGTATAAGAAAGGGAAAGATGTTCAATATTTCCCTCTGGGAGTACAGCTGAGGTGGAGGAAATCTTTTTACTTTATGCTACAGTCACTGATTTACCATTTGAAATTTAGTGTATGTGTGCTGTCGGGGATTGAACCCAGGGCCTTGCATGTGCCAGGCAAGAGTTCTACTTTTGAGCTATATGTTTAGCCACATTTGAAAACTTAAATTTACCAAGTACTTCTATTTAAGACAGGTTGCCGGGCATGCGGGTATATCCCTATAATCCCAGCACTCAGGAGGCTGAGGCAGGAGGATCTCCGTAAGTTCAAGGCTACCCTGGGCTAACAGTGAGTCCAAGCTAGCATGAACTATATAGGGAGACAATCTCAATAAAACAAAACCCAAACTTAAAACAAAAGAGGTTATTAAATTCATTACTTCTTAAATACAAAATAACTTTTACCCTACATCATAACATTTTATATGGCACTTTTTCTGGGGCAGCATGAAGTCTAAACTTAGGGAGCACTGAGCCATACTCCTAGCCTTTATGTATTTTTTATTTTTTAATATTATTAGGGATTGAACCTAGGGTCTTGCAGGCTTGGTAAGCGTTCTACCACTGAGCACCTCAGTCTCCTTTAAAAAACTACATAGTTTGAGCTGGGTGTGGTGGCACACACCTGTAATCCCAGTAGTCTTCAGGAGGTTGAGGCAGGAAGACTGCTCTAAGTTTGAGGCCTGGCTGGGATACATAGTGAGCTCAAGGCCAGGCTTCTGAACTATGTAGTGGGAGAGCCTGTCGGAAAAAAACCAAGCTGCCCCAAAGCAGTTAGGAGGACATGTGAAGTGCAGACTAGACTTGAACCTGTGAGTCTCCTTCCTTAGTCTCTCCAGTTGCATATGGCAGTTTTTTTTTAAAATTTCAAGTACATATTTATTTATTTATTTATTTTTAACATACCTTTTTTTAAACATTTATTTATTGTGTGTGTGTGTGTGTGTGTGTGTGTGTGTGTGTGTGTGTGGCCAGCTCAGCCCACCAGGGGGCGCGGCTGGCTGGCATGTGGTGCTGGGGGATCGAACCGCGGTCCCTGTGCTTTTCCAAGCTTGTTCCAAGTAGGTGCTTTAGACCACTGAGCCATCTCTCCAGCCCCCGCATATGGCAGTTTTGAGGGATATTTGTTAACTGTAAAAATAACCATGAGAGCAAAGAATCGTAACTACCAACTTATAGAGGAAAGTCTCAGGTTAGGTGACTATCCTAGTTACTAGATGGCAGAAACCACAATTCAAGTGAAAAGCCTTTTCTATTATACCATAGGGATTCCAGTTTTTAAGCAACATATTAAGGTTTTTTTTTCATATTAATTTTTTGGAAGTCTATCAACCACAGCAAAATGCTGTTGTACTTAGTGTTATTTGAAAATGTTTGAATAGTTGACTCATATACCCTAAATCTCTCTGCTATATAAAAAAATTATCTCCTCTACCATAACACTTCATATTGAGATATGACACTAAAAGGAAAATACAAGAAAAGTAACAACCAGTGTTTAAATGTTTTCCATGATTATGAAATATTTAATCTCCAAATGCTTTGATTTAGTGAACTGATCTTGACTCTAGCCACAAAACTTCTAAGACAGCAAAATCAACAACTAATTAAGAACAGAAGGGATTCAGTAAATTCTAACACTAGCCCAAGAGCAAATACTACATGATGAAGAAAAAAAGTAGCTACCGTAACAAAGATCATCTTCATGACTTGTTAACCATGCTTTCCTTTTCCATGTTCCAATTCTCATCTAATTTTCAACCTAAGAGAGCTAAGTACCTGTAACTTGAAGCACCACTTGCTTAACTGAAGGTTGTTCTCTCACTTGGTATATGTCTTGCTTTTAATATTCAACTGTCAGGAAATTAAAGGTGACCTGTTTGCTACGAATGTTACAGCCTTCTGAACATTACAAGAACCTGAAGTATTATGGTCTCAAGGTGCAAATCTGATGAACTTGGCTGCAATAATATGAAAAAAAGATGTTCATTAATGTGAAATTTCTGTATTTCTCTCAAATGATTTAACACTAATCTGGCTACCAAGAGTACTGTATGTGTCACAAGTGACCAGATCACAGCTATTCTAGTTAAGAATCTACCCTAAAGCTTTGAGAGAAAGCAGCTACTCAATAGATTGAGTTTTATACCCCTGTTCTTCTCCAGCTCACTGCAAAGATCTAGGAGAAATTTTAAAAAGGTAATGTGAACAAGAAGGTGAATACTCAGTGCATAGCCATAGTCATTTTATTATATCTCTTAATTTAAAGTGTCTGGGATTAGTATGATACTTGTCAGAGCTCTTATCTTCACAGGGCTTAATCTAGCACCATTAGCTAATACCCAATTATTAACATGTCCTACTACTGGGAGAAAAATAGACGTAGTGGTCAGTCTACCAAGAGGTTAAGCTGAATATAAGAACAGTAAGAACCCGAGCAAGGTAGCCTTTTTCCCTTGGTACACATACAGCAAAGGGCAGAATCTGCAATTTTCTCTTTGAGTATATGGTTTAAATCAACTTTTTTTTTTTTGCGGAACTGGGGATTGAACTCAGGCCCCTGAGCTTGCCAGGGAACTGGCAACTCCACTGAGCCAACTCTCCGGCCCCTAAATCAACTTTGAAGATCAGGGTTTCTTAATTTTTAACTCCTTGATTCTTTTAACAAACAAAAGCCTCACACTCTAATATTAAAGTTTCAAAATAAATTAGCATACCTGAAATATTAAAGCACTGTTAATTTTAGAGCATTTTTTGAATCATGTATCTCCCCTTTCTCTAATTGTTGTCCTTCAATTGAGAAAACTGTTAATAACTTCAAGGATAAATTTCTTTATAAACTCTTCATCTTAAAGAATAGCACGGGCTGGTGAGATGGCTCAGTGGTCTAAAGCACCTACTTAGAACAAACTTAGCAAACACAGGGACCGCGGTTCAGTCCCCCAGC
>NW_004524669.1:5307691-5312091 GCF_000260255.1 Octodon degus | reverse complement strand
TGTGTGTGTGGCCAGCTCAGCCCACCAGGGGGCGGGGCTGTCTGACATGTGGTGCTGGGGGATTGAACTGCGGTCCCTTTGTTTTGCTTAGCTTAGCTTGTTCTAAGTAGGTGCCTTAGACCACTGAGCCATCTCTCCAGCCCAGGACCTTGTTATTTGCCAGGCAGGCATTTATGGCACTGAGCTATATCCCTGGCCCAGTGACATCATTTGTAAGTAGGTAGTTTTTTAAAGAAAATACATGTATTAAGAATAAAGATATCAAGATGATATGTATATGTACCATATTCCATGCAAATACCTTCATTTTGTATTTCTTTCTTTTTATGTATTTGGTACAGGGTCTCATTACACAGCTGGGACTCAGTGATCCTCCTGTCTCAGCCTCCCCAGCACTGGGATTAGAGGTGTGCGCCACTACGCCTGGCCTTTATTACATACTTTAAAACAATGTTGGGCTGGTGAGATGGCTCAGTGGTCTAAAGCACCTACTTAGAACAAGCTAAGCTAAGCTAAGCAAAGCACAGGGACCCTGCGGTTCAATCCCCCAGCACCACATGCCAGCCTGCCCCGCCCCCTGGTGGGCTGAGCTGGCCACACACACACACAATAAATAAAATTAATTTAAAAAAAAAACAAATGTTGACAAAAAACATTTTTAAAGAAAGAATAAAAGGAAATGGGTTATAACCAACAATGTCAAAACCTGGTTCTAATCTTACCTCCTCTAGGAAGTCTTTCTCTCAGTTATGTGCACGTTTTATTTATTTTTTAAAAATTACTAAATCTATCTTTTTTTGGGGGGGCGGGGCGGAAGCAGGGACTGAACTCTGGCCCTTGTGCCTGCCAGGCAAGTGTTTATTCTACTGAGCCATCTCCTCAATCCCTATGTGCATATGTTGATTATAGAATTTGGTAAACTTTTAGACATAGGAATACCACTTGTCTACATTTAAAGTTAAGTAGAGGTGATGACTATGGCTTGTCCACAATAAATGATCCCAACTGTCAAATGAATAACATATTTCAACATTTTACTTTTATTAAATAGCTTATTCAGCAAAAAACAAATAAATAAAAACAGCTCTTAATCGCCAGGTAGGGTGGCATATGCCCATAATCCCAGCACTTGGGAAGCTGAGGCAGGATTGTTGGGAGTTTAGAGACCAGCCTGGGCGACAAAGTGAGCTCAAGGCCAGCCTTAGCTGCATACTGGAGACTCTGTCTCAAAAAAAAAGACAAATAAAAACAACTCTTAAGAGCTGGGAACCTGTAATCCCACCATTTGGGATGCCAAGGAAGGAGGATCTCCTCAAACTGAGATCAGCCTGGGCAATAGTGAGTTCAAAGCCAGCCTGAACTACAAAGGTAGACCTTGCCTCAAAAACATAAAAGATATACATATATAGTACAAAGTTGATAAAATGGATGCCAATGTTTGTATTGCTTCATTTTATTGTAACACAAAACCCTTCATGCCCTTCGTTCCTGCAATAGGTTTGGGATTTCAATAGTGTTCCCTACTGTAGGAATACTAATGTAAAAGTCAAGCTTGGAGCTGATCAACAACCAAGGTATCACTGCCTAACTAATCAGCTTCATTCCTAAATCAGGATTTCCTCTCAATTTTGACACTATTGCTATTTTAGGCTGGGTAATTTGCTGTGAGAGGCTGTCCTGTGCACTGCTAGAAGGTTAGCAATCTCTGGCTTTTACTTATTAGCCAAAGTAAACTCTATCTCATTGTGATTATCTAAAATGCCTCCAGATACTTTTTTTTTCTTTTTTTTTTTTTTTTTTTTTTTTTTTTTGGGGGGGGGGAATCACATTGCCCTTTAATGGAGAGCCTCAAAGTGTTTTCACTTCAATAAGCATTCAAGACTAGAGAGAAGGCCCCAAATGATAAATTACTGTAACTCCAGAACTCTACAAGGATGAAGCACGAAGATCACAAGTTTGAGTCCAGCTTGGGCAACCTTTTCTCAAAAAATGAAACGGGCCCTGCTGGCCCTGCTCCTGGCACCAGGCACACTGAGACAGCAATTTGAGACTGGGCATGGTGGCACGTACCTGTAATCCCAGTACTTGGGAAGCTGAAAACAGGAGGGTCACTATGAGTGCGATCTTATGTAGTGAGACCCTGTTGACCTTATACTAAATACATTTTAAAAAATAAACAAACTGGGCATGGGGGTGCATCCTGTAATCCCAGAATTTAGGAGGCTGAGATAGGAAGATAGCTGGTAAGAAGCTAGTCTGGGCTACATAATGAGATCAAGGCAGTTTGAACTATGTAGTGGTACTCTATTTCAAAAAACAAACAAGAAGTGTGTTCTCAGGATGATGAGGCTTCAGCATGTATAAAGTATGCTTTTACTATTTTTTGTTTCAGAATGATTCCCTATTATTTCTCTACTGGAGCAACAGTAAAATCACCAACTGACAAAACCCTGAGATTGGTAAAAATCTGCACTGGCTGATAGCTATTTCTGGAGGACATCTTAAAATCTTAAAAGCAACAAAAGTTACTGATACTATTCCTAAATCTTTAACAATTTTACCAAGGAAAGGAAATTCATGTAGCTCATAACATTCAGATGCAGATATGATGGCACACACTTGTAATCCCAGCATATAGGAGGCTGAAGCAAGGAGATCACTGCAAGTTCAAGGCCTGCCTGGACTACATAGGGAGACCCTGTCTCAAAAAAAAAAAACAAAAACAAAATTTTCTTGTGGTGTTGGGGGTTGAACCAAAGGCTTTAACTCTGAGCTAAATCTCCAGTTCCTTTATTTACTTATTTACTTAGAGACTAGGCCTTGCTATATTACTGTTGCCCAGGATGTTTGAATTTGTGATATTCCTGCCTTAGCCCCCAAAGTGTTGGGATTACAGACATGCACCAGTATGCCCAGCAGCTCAAATTTGGATCTTGTTAGTTTTAAGTCACACTTTGGAGGGAGAGGGGTTTTTTGAGACAGGGCCTCATTATGTAGTTCAGCCTAATTTTGAACTTACGGTGGTGCTCCTACTCCATGTGCCACCACATCTGGTGAGTCCCACAGATTTTAGTTTTCACTCTTGTGACTGTTTGGAAACTAAATTATTAAGCTAAAAAAGGAAAAAGAAGTGTTTATGCTTAATATTTATGAATAAAATTGATTTTAAACTTAAAGAAAATGAAGAAAGTATCACAAAACCTCTACAAGAATATTCTTAGTACTATATGCAATAGTTCCAACAGGTGAAACAATACACATGCCCATAAATCAGTAAACAAAATGTGTAATTCATATAATGGAATATGGCAACAGAAAAGGTTTGGTATATAACTACAGTCCAAGCTACTTGGGAGGGTGAGGAAGAAAATCCCAAATTCAAATGCAGTCTGGGCAATTTAAACAAGATCTTGCCTCAGGGGCTGGGGAGACAGCTCAGTGGCATAAATGCCTACCTGGTTCAATCCAAAGTCCTGAGTTCAATCCCCAGTACCAAAAAAGAAAAAAAAAATCTTGCCTCAAAATATTTATTTTGGGGCCGGGGAGATGGCTCAGTAGGACAAGCACTTGACTGGCAAATGCAAGGATCTAAGTTCAATCCCCAGTTCCGCAAAAAAAAAAAAAAAAAAAAAAAAATTTATTTTACTGAGCAGGCGTGGTGGCACACACTTGTAATCTTAGCACTTGGGAGTCTAAGGCAGGAGGATTCTGAGAATTCAAGGCCACCTTGAACTACATACATATAAGACCCTGTTTCCAATAAAATAAAATATTTAGAAAGGAAAAGAGGGGCTGGAGTATAACTCAGTGGTAGAGTGCTTGCCTGGAATATGAGAAGCCAGATTTCAATATCCAGTACTTGTGGAAGGGAGAAAGAAAGGGAAGGAAAGAAAGGGAAAGAGGACTGACCAGATAGCTCAGTGGATTACACCACCTGCTTAGGCAGAGCACAACCCTAGGGTGCACTGACATGGAGATTGAGACTGGCGTGGTGGCATGCACCTGTAATCCTAGCGCTTAGGAGGCTGAAAACAGGAGGATTAATAGTTTGATCTGTGTAGTGAGACCCTGTACTAAATACATTAAAAAAGGGGGGGGGGAGGAAAGAGGGAGTACTGGTACATTCTACAATGTTGATGAATACATTAAGGCCAACTGAAAGCTGCTAGTCATAAAACATCATGGATTGGGGCTGGGGAGATAGCTTAGTGGTCTAAGTGCCTGCCTGGCAAGCACAAGGACCTGGGTTCGATCCCCAGCACCACATGCCACGTACCAAATAAATAAAGATTTAAAATAAACAGTCTGCTTTTTACCAAGATGGCGCCGAAAGCAAAGAAGGAAGCCCCTGCCCCTCCCAAAGCTGAAGCCAAAGCAAAAGCTTTGAAGGCCAAAAAGGC
>NW_004524669.1:5296982-5306926 GCF_000260255.1 Octodon degus | reverse complement strand
ATTTTTTTTGAGTTAGGGTCTCACTATGTGTTCAGGTTGGCCTTGAACTCATTATGCAGTGTAGGCTGGCCTTGAACTTGCAGCAATCTTCCTGCCTCAGCCTCCTGAGTGCTGGGATTACAGGTGTGCACCACCATGTCCAGCTATGTATTAAAAACCAACAGGGCTGGGTATGTAGCTGAGTAGTAAAATACATGTCTAGCGAGCACATAGCCCAGCATTCAATCTCGAGCCCACAAGGGCCTACCCACTAAATTATTTTAAAATGATAAATTCTAAATATGAATATCTTAATGACTTCCATTACGTATATCTTAATGACTTCCACCCCTGTGTTTAGTGATATGACCTCTCCTTTCTGTCTAGTTTCTTTATCCTGACACAATGAGGAAAATGCTAAAGTGCCTTTTCCCTGTAAGGGACACTCATATAAAAATACTCAAGCTAAATTTCTTGCTTTGGGCATTTTCCTCCTAGTGGACCTAAGCAATACTATAAATCTAAGAACCTGGTTTTAGAGTCCTTGAGGTAAAAACATACAGTTAATTACAAGTAAGTACTTATGTTGTCTTTAAAATCCATGCCTTTTATCACTGCCATTACTTAGAAGCCTGACTTCAGTTAGCTGAAAGTGGTCTGTGTACAGTACTTGAATTTTTATAAGGAGTTTTGGCCTTGGCCTTCTGATAAGTACCCTACTCTCAAAATAACAAAAACATGGTAGAGGATGGAAGTGGAAAACGGGAAATCTGTGTATAGTGGCAACCCTTTAATTATAAGGGGTCTCACTGTATGAAAACCAATGAGCACCACCTTCTATAAAAAAGAAACCACACACCAGGGTATCGCAAAGCATTATGCAAATGAAGGGCCAATGCATTGGTTTACACATGCTATTCTCAATGTTAAATCTTTTTTTGGAGACAGGGTGTCACTATGTAATAAATTCTCCTGCTTTGGCCTCTCAAGTTCTACATTTGCAGGCATACACCACCATTGGTAACCTAATGTTAAATCTTCTTAAATGATGACTTGCATCAAATACATTTGATTTTTTATTTTTGGTACTGGGGCTGGAACTCAGGACCTTACACTTGCCAGGCAGGTGCTTATGCTGCTAAGCTATCTCCCCAGCACTGATTCTTTATTTGTATGACAGCAGATAAACTATGTCTACTTTTCATCAGGTAAGGAAATTGGGAGTCAACAGTTAACAGGTTATAACACCCCTACTAAAATAGATACAATGAGAACTTAAGAAAAATTATTCTATTTTTAAGGGGTATTCTTTTAAAGTTGCCAATTAAAAAGCTAAGTACTCAGGCCAGGGAAATAGCTCAGTGGCATAAGCTTCTGCTTGGCAAATGCAAGGTCCAGAATCTGATGCCCAGTACCAAAAAAACAAAACAAAACAAAAAACAACCAACCAAAAAACACCCTAGGGGCTGGTGAGATGGCTCAGTGGTCTAAAGCACCTACTTAGAACAAGCTTGGCAAACACAAGGACTGCGGTTCAATCCCCCAGCACCACATGCCAGCCAGCCCTGCCCCCTGGTGGGCTGAGCTGGCCACACACACACACACACACAAATAAAATTAAAACAAAACAAAACAAAACAAAAAACACCCTAACTGCTCAAGCTTAGCGTATCAAGTCTCCTAGCACTTTAAATGATTCTTAATCAATGCCTCATTCAATGCATAGCTATTTCTGAGACACTTTCAGTTATTAAGATCAATAAATGGTCTCAATCCGGGTGTGGCAGCATAAACCCCTATAATCCCAGCACTCAGGAGGCTAAGGCAAGAGGGTTGCCATGAATTCAAGGCTAGCCTGAACTACACAATAAGACCCTGTCCCAAAAAATAAAGTCACACTGGAGATGGGTATTGGTGCAAAATTTTAGTTTCACTGAATAGTGAAAAAGATCTATGAAATTGTACCATGTATTTCTGCAAAGTAAGGCCTACTTTCAACTGCTAGGCATACTGATCACTTAGTGTATTTGGAAAAGATTCAAAAAAGGGGAAAGAAATTTGCTGAATTCCAAACTCTTCAAAAGGGCAGATGAAGATATACTTGTGTTTACACACCAACAAAGCTAAAAAGATGTACTGAATTAAAGTAGACAAAGGTTAGCTGGGTGTGGTAGGGAACACCTGTAATCCCAGCACTTTGGAGGCTGAGACATGACTGCTGCCAGCCTGGAGTAAACAGGGAGTTCAAGACCAAAGTGAGACCCTGTCTCAGAAAAACTAAAACAAAGTTTTCCAAAGGCGTAAATATGGAGGACACTACCACACAAACCTCTATATAACTATTCTGTATTTTCCTCAACAGCACAAAACAAAACTAATATCACCCTTTCCACCTCTAAAACTTCCCTAAGAATTTACAGAAGGGGAAATACAGCCTTTTTGCCAAACTGATACTGACCAGTCAAGGTGGGAAATCTAGATCAAGTACTTATCCGCTAAATATATGTAATTCTGTAAACTTCAGATACTTTTGAGCATCTTAAACTCAGAATGACACATTGGTACTTCTAGGTTGGTTAAAGTTAAGACCCTATATGATTCTGATCTTGCTCTGGGCACCTACAAGCAGTGTGACCTTGAACAAATCTTTCATTTTCTTCAGCAGGGAGATACTGACATTTCACAGAAGTGTTAGCTCTATTAAACACTACACCAATGAAAGTTATTCTGCTCAAATGATTTCAATTCTGTCAACATTTTCCAAAGACAACCCTTTCACTTAACTCTCTTGTAATAACAGGGAAGATGAATTCCTGATCTAGAAATTAGTGTCTAGAAACAGCAGTTTAAAAGATGCTTTGCAGAATACAGGGTCATGCCAGGAAAAAGCAAGCATACCTTAAAACTAACACTAGTGCTGAAAATGTTATAGAGCCCACTGCTGTATTTTTTGTTCGTTTTGAGACAGGGTCTCACTAGGCGTATCACACAGGTCTTGTACTCCCTTTGTAATCCACACTGGTCTCGAACTTGCACTGATTCTCCTGCCTCAGCCTCCCAAGTGCTGGGATTACAGATGTGCACCACTATCCCCACTTCCCATTGTTGTTCTTATAAGCTCATTACACATGCAAGTAAATCTTGCATGGCAGTGATAATTCTCGAAAAGTCTTTTTTAAAACTATCATTTTAATAGCATGTCCTTTAAGTTTTAGTTACCTAAATAAAAAGCTGAACCCTATCGTTACAATTGCCAAAATTAAAACAAAGTCTATCTCTAACACTCAGAACTGTACTTGGCATATAGTGTGTGCTCAGTAAGAATATTCTGAGTCAGAGAAAGAAAAAGTATAGAAAAAAACCTCTGTGCCCACCCTTGCTTCCTCTGCTCAAACACGTGGACAACATATTCGGTTCCCTTCCCCTAACTAACTCACCAACCTAATACACATCCCTTTGGAGTACAGGGGCCGGACAAGGAAGTGCATAAAGTAGCACATAAATGAGCGCCACACGCTCGCCTAAAAGCTTTCCATCTGGACTCTAGTGCACTCTTTCTAAGGCGCGCAGTCGCCACTATCCTCGCCAGTCCTACCGCGCACGCGCACCGTCGCTTTCCCCCGCCCCTCCAAAGACTCGCGCTCGCGTTCTAACTGCGCCCCCTTCCCTTGCTATCCCCCCACCCGTCTGCAACGGCCTCGCGCCTCGCAAACCTAGTCTAATGTGCACCCGTCCGCGCGCCAACCGCCTCCTTCCTCCCTCCACGCTTTCACGTGGACAGGGCTTCACGTCTATGAGAAGGCCTTGAGCTTCCCCCAGATCTCTGCACTTCCTCCACCAATTCAAGCCAAAGTCCACCATTACTGCCTACTCCAACCTCGCGCAAAAGGGGTGAAAAGGGTGTGAGGGGGAGGGAAGGACATCTCCCCTCCCCCCAAACATTCCGAGACGGTAACCTAACAAGACTACGTTGGCCACCTGGCGCAGCACCCGATCCAGAAGAGAGCCGGTGTCACCCACACCCCGACTCCAAGAACTACTGGATCTGGAACGAGAGTGGTTTCGGACCTTGGTCCTTGGCCGCACTCGGCCGCTCACTCACCTGAGGCCGCCATGTTGGGAGAGGGAGCGAGAACCCAAAGGACCCGGATGAAGCAATCACGTGATTATAGCGGGCGCGCCGGGGTAGGAGAATCGACAGTGAGAGGGGGCGGGGATGTGAGGACGGAGACAGGAGGCGGGGAGCCGCTGTCTAGGTTCGTAAAGCTGCGCGAGGTGGTGGCGCGGCGTCGGATGGGAAGACCTGCGCGACATGTGGCCAGAGGGGTGGGGCCTGCGCTGTCGTGAAACCCCTACGCTTTACGTAGAGCTGCGTCCAGCCGCGGGGCCTGAGCGGAGCTGGGGCGGGGTCCCGGGATGCGCCGACTTCCGGCTGCTGGGGTGGGCGGGAAGGGGGTGCTCGCTTCGGTAGTTGTGTGGCACCCGGGTATGCTAAGACCCGGGGTGTGTGTGCGGCGGTGGGTCATGTGAACGGAAGGCCTCAGATTTTAAGTCCCTTTTCGAAGGCGAAACAAGGTCAACATATTGCTGAAGATAGTTTTAAAGGGCTTTAATTTTAAAACATCTTTATTAGGGTATGTTTGCAGTAGATAATGATTTAAAGGTATGTATGCTTAGACGAAAAGAGATAACTTAGTGAACACGTAATTGTCATGGGCTTTTACCTAATTTAATTCTCCACTTTACTAACTAGATTCAGAGCTAAGTGCTAACCATTCTCCCTCCAGCTATGCCCTGTTTTATTTGTATTATTATTCATGGAGTGAAAATTTTTGTTCACTGCTAGCAGACATTTGTGAGTAAACAGAACAAAACTAACCCAAAAGAGGTTGTATTCAAGTGAGGAAAAGACAGGCAGTAAATAAAGGAAATAGTAGAAATTATAAGCACTCACCAAATGATTAAAGGAATATACTAAAATGTGGTTGGATGCGTCATTAAATTGGGAAGGCCTCAGAGGAAGTGACATTTAGATTGAGATTTAAATCACAAAATGTTAGCCCTGGAAATAGCTTCAGAAGTTTTAGAAGGGGGAGGGTACACTTCTGAAGGAAAGGCTGCTGCAAAGCAGGAACATCTTTGCAGTTGGAGGAATTTAAAGGTCAGAGTGTGGTGAGGGAGGGGAAAGTGATACAAAATAAAGTTTGGATCATGTGAGACTTTGTAGTTTAGATTTTCCAAGGGGGTTGAGAAAGCATGAAATAATTTTAAGCAAGGGTATGTCGTGATTTGAAATACATATCTTTTGTTTGTTTTTTCACATGGGCTCTCACTATGTAGTTTAGTGAGATCAAGCTGGCCTTAATTTACTGTGTAGTCCAGGCTGACATTGAGCTTGTAATGATCTTCCTGCCTCAGCTTTCCCAATGCTGAGATTACACTGTGTGCTGAAGTAAAGCCATTTTAAATAAAATTTTAAAAAGGATTACTTAATATTTTGAATAATTACATGCAAGTATCTTTAGTAACAATCCTAAGGGAAAAAAAGTTCTTTTTTTTTTTTTTTTTTTAGCAGAACTGGGGATTGAACTCAGGCCCTTGTGCTTGCCAGGCAAGCACTTATTCTACTGAACTATCTCCCCAGCCCCTAACAGTCCTTCAAATTATACATTTTAAGATTTGTAGGGTAGGGAAGATGGCTCAGTGGAATAAGCGCTTCCCTGGCAAGTGCAAGGGCCTGAGTTCAATCCTGGTTCTGGAAAAAATAAAAAGATTTGTGTATGTAAGTCATTTTATTGGTAGTAAAAAAATTATTCAGGCTACCGAACAGAGAGTGAACTATGTAGATGCAATAATAGAAAAGAATAGTTACAGGTTGTTGCTGCCAAAACCATGTGACTTTTCATGAGTTCTAAGCACTTAGATAACTAGCTGGCAAAGATAATTCCCCAAGTTTTTACTCAGCCTTTTAGTTTTTTGTTTTTCTTGGTACCGGGGATTGAACTGAGGACCCTGTGCTTGCCAGGGAAGCGCTTATTCTACTGAGCTATCTTCCCAGCCCCTTCCCAAGTTTTTAGTGTGGACAGGTTTGATGGCATTTACTTAGATGACAAAGCCTGAGGTAGAGCTGATTTGGAGAAGATGTGTGAAGTGTTGTGGCCTGTTAATTCTGAGATACTACTCTAGTGCTTTTCAGACTTCAATATGCTTAAAAATCACCTAGACCATTTATTAAAAATCAGATTTCAGTCAAGTAGAAGTAGAACAACACCTGAAATTTTATATGTATTTTCTTCTGATTTGGCCTTGAACTTAAAGTAGTGAGACAGGAAACGATGTGACAAAGCTGTCTGGGGAAATAGACTTGACTTGATAGCCCTTGGAGCATAAGACTAATTTTTCATCAAAGTGCATAAATGTGGGCCCATCTACTGATGAATTATTTTAATTTTATAAGATATATATATATTCATGAGTTCTAAGTTCTATATATGTATTTATGTATTGCCAAAGCCGACTATATGTCAAGTTGTCATGGTGGGGTATTGGGAAAAGTTTTCAATTAGCAATAATTGCACCTCAGATAAATCTCACTGGCTATGATACTGCCACTGCACAAAGCTTCTAAATTTTATATTAAATGAGTACTTAACAAAAAATTACAAAAATAAAGTATTGAGTTTTTAATATTTATTGCATGTTTATGAAAAAGCATCAAAATTTTCAACATCAACTGGTTTTTAGTGTACGAAATCTAAAGAAGAACATGGCAAAATAAATTCCCATATGAACTAAAATGGAAATACCAGTAGCACGCTACAAAAAAATCTTTACTTCTTTTATTACATCTAAGGCAGTCTGCATACATGACCACACCATGCTCCATAGATACACATCACTTACACAGACAGCACATGTCTTTTGCTTTCCTGACCTTTTTATAGGATATACCTGACATCTCAGTGGTCTTGCTGTTTTGTCAGGAGGTTCTTGCAGGAATATAAAATATCAGTTATTAAATTCTTTTAAAATGTATAGTGCATTTAAAATAGATAATATTTTCACATCAGCTGTGTACTTGTTTACAAAACCCAAAAGAACATCAGAAATAAATTCTTTTTTAAAATTTATTTTATTTATTTATTTTTTTTTAAGAAATAAATTCTTATATGAACTACAATGAAAATACCAGTAGAGGGCTGGTGAGATGGCTCAGTGGTCTAAAGCACCAACTTAGAACAAGCTCAGCAAAGCACAGTGACTGCGGTTCAATCCCCCAGCACCACATGCCAGCCAGCCCCACCCCCTGGTGGGCTGAGCAGGCCACACACAAAAAAAAATAAATTAAATAAATAAATAAATAAAAAAGATTAAAGAAAATACCAGTAGAGGGCTGGCCAAATTGCTCAGCGGATTAAAGTGCCTGCTTAGACAGATGCAGGGGCCAGAAGTTTGATCCCCAGGCCTGCTGTGTGGTACCTGCCCTGTTCCCAGGGCGCACTGAGATGGTGACGACTGAGACAGCCTGCTGGCGTGTGCCTGTAATCCCAGCACTTGGGAGGCTGTAAATAGGAGGATTGCTATGAGTTTGATCTATGCAGTGAGACCCTGTACCCCCAGTCCTAAATACAAAGGAAAAAAAAAAATACCAGTAGAACTCTACTACAAAAAACAAAAGGCCCAGGATATAATTCAGAGGTACAGCATCAGCCTGGCATGCATAAGGTCCTGAGTTCAATTCCTAGTACAAAAAAAAAAAAAAAAAAAAAAAAAAAAAAATCACCTTTTACAGCCCTATCGCAAAAATAAACTATGGTTCAACTGTCACAACCTACAGTATTTACAACACAACAATTGTGTGTACCAGGTACACGTCTCCATTACACTGACAGTATGTGTGTTTAGTTTTCTTATGTAGTAGTCTTGTCACCTCTCTTCCTGTTTTGTTAGGAAGCTCATGCTGTATTGTACAACATGCACTTAGCAAAGAAACGAGATGTCAATGAAATACAATATCCAATATGTAATGAATACTTAGAATAGACATCAACATTTTATTTATTTATTTTTTATTTTTTGGCGGAACCAGGATTTGAACTCATGCCCTTGCGCTTGCCAGGGAAGCACTTATTCCACTGAGCCATCTCCCTGGCCCCAGCATTTTCTTTTTTATCATTTTTAAATTTTTTTTCTGTGGTCGGCTCAGCCTGCCCTGGGGGTGGGCCTGGTGCAACATGTGGTGCTGGGGATTGAACCACAGTCCCTGCATTTTGTCTAAGCTTGCCTAAGCAGGTGCTTTAAACTGCTGAGCTATCTTACCAGCCTCCCAACACAGCTATTTACTTGTTTACAAAACCTAAAAGATAACATCAAAAATAAAAACATATGTGACCTACAATGTAAACACAAAAGTCTACCACAGAAATAAGTTTTGCTTCAGTTGTCACACTCAAGGCACTCTCCACACATGACAACTCATGTTCCATACACAAGTATCACTTATAGTATGTACATTTTGTTTTCCTGTACTTTTTTTACAGAAAAAGTGCAAAAATAGAATAACAGTAGTTAATGTATTGTATATTCTTTCTTTTCTTTCTTTTTTTTTTTTTTCAGAACCAGGGATTGAACTCAGGTCTTTGTGTTTGCCAGGTAAGTACTTATTCCACTGAGCCATCTCCCTGGCCCCTTGAACGTATTGTATATTGTTACCTTTATTAACGTAGTTACTCAGAGTAGAAGACAGGCGTAAAAAATTCTGCAACCAATATTAGCACAAACCTGTTTAATGAACCATGGGAAATTAATATAACTGTCTTGTACTTTTTTCCTTTTTCTTCCTTTCTCCTTTCTCCCATCCTAGTTTCTTTTTCATATTTTGAATAATTTCTTTGCATTTCAAAATGTGTATTGTACATTTTGGACTTTACTGTTTCAGTTTCTCACAGGAGGGAGACAATATGCTGTATACACATGTGAGTCCAGTTTGTTTCACTTATGAGTGTGGTCTCAAGTGGCATTCATTTACCTATAAAAGTCTCAAGTTTATCCTTCTTATGGCTGAATAGTACTCCATTGTATAAAACGACCACATCTTTTTAAAATTTATTCCTTGGTTCATAGGTATTAGGATTTTTTCCAATATTTAGGTATTACAAATTGTGTTTCTATAAATATATGTGCACATATATTGCTGTTATGTTTTTAATTCTTCTGGGAAGATACCTGGAAGGGGAATACCTGGATCAAGTTGAACCTCTAATCCTAGTTTTTTGAGGAATCTCTATATTGATTTCTACAATGGTTGCACCAGTCTACATTCCCACCAGCAGTGGAGAAGGGTTCCTTTTTCCCTCACAGCCCCCCCTGGAGTTGGTTGACTTCTTGATGATAGCCGTTCTTTCTGGGGTTAAATGAAATCACAGTGTTGCTTTAATTTGCATATCTTGAATGATCAATGAGGTAGAATGTTTCTTTATATATTTATTTGCCTTTTTTTTTTTTTTTTTTTTGCGGTACAGGGGATTGAACTCAGGACCTTGCACTTGCCAGGCAGGTACTTATTCTACTGCGCTATCTCCCCAGCATTGCCATTTGTATTTCTTAATCCGAGAAGTACATACTCATTTCAGATGCCCATTTTGGGTTGAGTTTTTAATTTGGGGGAGATTGTCTGACTTTTTTCATTTTTTTTTTTTTTAAAGACATACCCACACAGCCAGAAGCAATCTTAGATCTCATGCAGCTCAATTTTTCATTAAATTGAGGAATACTATCCACAAAATACCTGCTTTGACACATCTTTTGCAGTGTTTAAGGGGGGTGACATAGATGATCATGGTCCGCTCAATTGCTGATCACCTCTGATAAGAAGATTACCCCTTCTTAGACCAATGATAATTATGAATCCATTTTATTTTTTATTTATTTATTTTTTTACATTGTGTGTGTGTGTGTGTGTGTGT
>NW_004524669.1:5294606-5296882 GCF_000260255.1 Octodon degus | reverse complement strand
GCTGGGGGATTGAACCGCGGTCCCTGTGCTTTGCCAAGCCTGTTCCAATTAGGTGCCTTAGACCACTGAGCCATCTCTCCAGCCCTTTTTTCATTTTTTTTTAGCTTTCTTTTTTCCTTCTATATTTATAACAGGGTCTACAGGGTCTCCTATGTAGATCAGACTCGTAGTGATTCTCCTTTTTCAGCCTCCCAAGCGCTGCTCAATTCTTTATGTTATAGATAAAAATCTTTTGAGTGAGAATTGGCTAAAATTTTTTTCCCAGTTCATAGCTTTTCTTTTTACTTTGTTAGTGATTTATTTTGATGTGTAAAATCTTTTTAATAAGATGAGATCCCAGTTGTTAGTTCTTTGAGGTACTTCCTATGTAGTCTTGGTTTTGTTCATGAACTCTTTGCCTGTACCACTGTCTTCAAGATTTCTATGTACTTTCTCTTCTAGTAGATATAATGTTTCTATTTTAATATTTAAATCTTTGACCCATTTGGACTTTAATGTGTGAGGATGGATATTAGCCTTAGTGGTGTGGAAAGCCAGTTTTTCCAGCACCATTTATTAAAGAGGTGGTCTTTCTTCCAGTAAATATGTTAGGCCCCTTTGTCAAAGATAAGGTGGCTGAGTATGTTTGGAGTTGTCTCTGTATCTTTTAATCTGTTCCACCGATCTTCAGGTCTGTTTTTGTACATTTTTTAAGGGCACAGTTGACATTTTTTTGTTGCCCTATTATAGTAGGTCTCTGGGATGCTGCACCTGCATGTTAACCTGTCAGCTCATAGTGTGCATCACAATTTTTTTGCATTGTTACATGCACAAAAATATTTTGTTTTTCCTCTGCTGTAAATAATCTCTTATGAGCTTTAGTTCCAATCCTTTAAGAATTTTTTTTTAAATTCTTTTTTTTTAAATTCTTTTATTTATTTATTTATTTATTTATTTATTTTTGTGTGTGGCCAGCTCAGCCCACCAGGGGGCAGGCGGGCTGGCATGTGGTGCTGGGGGATTGAACCGCGGTCCCTGTGCTTTGCTTGGCTTAGCTTGTTCTAAGTAGGTGCTTTAGACCACTGAGCCATCTCACCAGCCCCTTTAAGAATTTTTTTCATGGGACCAGGGAGATGGCTGAGTAGAATAAGCGTTTCCCTGGTAAGCGCAAGGGCCTGAATTCCATCCCCGGTTCCACCAAAAAAGAAAAAGAAAAAAAGAAAAAAATTGTTTTTCATAATATTTTGCATTTGTTATTATATTTTTTAATCTTTTATTTATTTATTTATTTATTTGCTACAGGGTCTGGTTATGCAGTTTGGACTCATAGTGATCCTTCTGTCTCAGCCTCCCCAGCACTGAGATTACAGGCATGTGCCACTGCACCCAATTATGGTGGCCAGCACAGCTCACCTGGGATTCTGGGGCCTGCATAGCATGTAGTACCGGGAATTGAAGCCAGATCCATGCATGTGCTTGCCAAGCAGGTGCTTAGACCACTGAGCTCTCTCCAGCCCTGCACTTGCTATTTTCTTTCTAAACTATCCCCCAGCACCACATGCCGCACCAGACCTGCCCTTAAGGCAGCCTGAGCCAGAAAAAAAAAAAAAAAACAAACAAAAACCTTTCTCAAGTTTTATAGGGGCAGGGAGATAGCTCACTAGAATAAGCACGTGCCTGGGAAGCACAAGGTCCTGAGTTCAATCCCTTGTACCACATACAAAAAAAGAAAGTTTCCATCCCAGGATTCTATTTTGTTGAGATTTCCCCATCAATATTTCTATCATGGGGAAATGTTGACATACGTAATACCAGTTTGATTTTCTTTGCCATATACGAGGCCAATATTATATCTTCCTGAAATTTAAAGATTGTACTTGTCTTAGTTGCTTTTTTCTGCTTGCTGAAATAAAACACTTGACACTCAAAAGGAGAAGTTTACTTAGCTTAGTTTGTAGAGGTTTCAGTGCATAACTGGCTGACTTCAAGGCAGAGTGGCACATAGCAGCAGAAGGGTAACAGACAGTTCATGGTGACAGAAGATAAGAGCCAAGGAGTGGGGGAGGCCTTTCTGTCTCTTATACTATATGCAGGCCATTTTCTCTAAGGTGAGTGTAACACTCACATACTTATTCCCAGAATAGGACCACAAATTAGTCACAAATTCTAGATTTAGCCACCTCTGAAATGCTTGTCCCCATGACTACCTGAGGCTTTAGAGGACATTTTGACACAAACCTTAACAGTAGTGTAAAATTCTGTTTTGAAATTGAAGCATTTCATTTAGAATTTCTTTT
>NW_004524669.1:5292981-5294377 GCF_000260255.1 Octodon degus | reverse complement strand
AATAAATTAATAAAAAAAAAAAAAAAGAATCTTGCTATGCAGCTCGGATACATAGTGATCCTCCTGTTTCAGCCTCCCCAGCACTGGGATTACAGGGGTGTGCTACCATGCCTGGTTTTGGTTGCTGGCATGGTGCGCCCAGGAGTCCTTATTCCTGTGTACAGTTCCACTATGGTCAACTTGTATTCCTTTAGCAAATGTAACATCAATTGGAAACTGGTAAATCAACTAGCAAATGTCCCATTCTAATTAGTTTTGGAGCAACAAGTCTGTTCACAGCATCATTTGGTTTATTACTGTACAAATGAGGACTTGATGGTGAGCTCCAAGATAAATGTATAAATTGAACACATAATGTCTTCCCATCTACACTTAACCAAATTTTTGCCTGACTTTTTCATACGTCTTTTTTATTACTGAAAAATCCATGTTAAGATCAGCAGATCAGGTGTGTGGGAGAGCTTCTGGCTACCCTGTGCCTGTGGGACCTCTCTGGACCAAACCCAGGCATGCTGCAGACTTAAAGTTTAACATATCAATGCTTGGTGAAAAATACATGTTATGCCTCAGATGTTTGATATTCAGACAGTGAGGTTAAGCCTAAACAGCCTAGGTTGTAGGGTAATGACAATAAGCTCCTCTTCTGGAGGGTTAACAACCTAAGTTTGCAGACCAAAATTAGAGAAAAAGGAGGGCTGCAAGGACAGCCAACATTTTGGCCGTAGCCTTTCAAAGTCAGTGAAGACTCAGGACATAGGAGACCCTGTACTGTAACATCCTGTAACTCAGTTGTGTCCCAAATTTTCTGATTAAGGAGATTATGGGGCCACAGAGGAAAGTGATTGATGATATAGAGTATGCCTAAAGAAAGTCACATGGAGATAAAACATTCTCTCAGGCTTTCACAGAGAGCAAATTGGTCAAGCAATAGCCATGACTCATCCACATGGTTGACACTGACAAAAATCTACAAACTGCGGTACAGGGTTTCAGGATAAGTCCAGAGGGGATTTGACTGACCTTATCAGATCCAAAAGCTACATTTCTTGTTATTTAGGTCTTGCTTTATCTTGGTCTTAACCATCCAGCAGAAAAGTATAAAAATGAAGTATAAAAAGTAAAGCCATATTAATATGCTGAGCTGTAAAAGGCTCAAGTCAACAACTTCTGGGCCAGGGAGATAGCTCAGTGGAATAAGCACTTTCTTGGCAAGTGCAAGGACCTGAGTTCAATCCCCACCCCCGCAAAAAAAAAAAGGATCTTGTCAAGTCAACAACTTCTGACATTGCCGGTCTTACAGAAAACCCACTAATGGGGCTGGGGAGATGGCTCAGTGGAATAAGTGCTTCCCTGGCAAGTGCACGGGCCTGAGTTCAATCCCCGGTTCCACAAAAAA
>NW_004524669.1:5289842-5292736 GCF_000260255.1 Octodon degus | reverse complement strand
CTGCATCTTGTACAATGAATAACCACTAAGACAATATGCAATGTATTAATTATTGTTTGTTTGCGGAACCAGGGATTGAACTCAGGCCCTTGCGCTTGCCACAGAAGCGCTTATTCCACTGAGCCATCTCCCTGGCCCCTCAATGTATTAATTATTGTAAGTGTCCTACTAATCAAATTTGAAACTGTCTCATTGCTATTTGTTTCTCAATAAAATTATGGGAAAAAAAGAAGCAGATCAATGAATGCTTTCAGTTTAGCTAATCGGGTGTTAAATACATTTTTTAATGTGGCTATTGGTGCATGTAGACTTGACTTGCATTTCAGCCTTTGTGTATTTCATAACATCTTGTAACATTTCATCTGTTACAATTCCCAGCATTAAATGGCAGTGCCTGCATTCTGTCTAATAAGTTTCACCCTTGCTAAGACCTTCACTATATTTTCAACCTTAGTTCTAATATTAGATCATTCCATTTTGTTGCATAGCCATTTTGCAACATTTCAACTGTCAAATATGTACTCACATTGCTATTTTCTTAGTCATTTGAAGCAAAGAAGTCTATATTCCCTGTGGTGTCGGTTGATTTTTGCTCCATTTCACTGTTAAGGAACATGGTTGTCTCAGTTACTCTTCTCTCAGTGCTGGGACAAAATATGCAACACCTATAATTTTTTTTTTTTTTTTTTTTTTTTTTTTGTGGTACTGGGGATTGAACTGAGGCCCTTGCACTTGCCAGGCAAGCACTTATTCTACTGAGCCACCTCCCCAGCCCACAACACCCATAATTAAAGAAGGATTATTTAGCTCATAGTTAGTGGAGGTTTCAGTCTGTGCTTGACTGGCTCCAAGGCAGAGTGGCACAGGGCAGAGGGTAACCTTTCATAGCAGTAGAAAACAGCAAAGAACAAAGGGAGGCAGCAGCTGTGGCTTCTAGCAAGCCTGTCTCCCCTCTTACATTGTAATGCAGATCACCTACCCCAGGGCAGGGGTAGCACTCACACTCAAAATCCCTGCATTGGATCATGAATTAATCACAAACACTAAAAGCTGCCTGCTGACTACATAAGGCTTTGGGAGGACATCTAGATGCAAACCATAACAATGGTCAGTGTCAAAGTCATCTTCATCGTCCATTCACACCATTCTTCTGTTATGAAAGCATGTATGAGTAGTCTTATTATTCACTTTTTTTTTTTTTGGAACTGGGGATTAAACTCAGGCCCTTGTGCTTGCAAGACAAGTGCTTATTCTGCTGAGCGATCTCCCTGTCCCCTATTACTCACTTTTGCCTTCCTCCAAAGCTTGCAAATCTGGCTTTTCATGTGCTATTATACTGAATTGGGCTACTTCTACCAGAAAAATTAAAGAAAAACTTTTTAAAAACAAATCCTGGAGTGTTGTGGGTCTTTTGGACCCTCTGTGATACTAAGCTAAGTATATGCAAAACCAGTTAGATGGAACATAAAGGTGGGTCCAAATCCCTTTTTTTTTTTTAAGCTGTTCAGTTTTTATTGAACATGTTACAAAATGAGGTATAGTCGAAAAGACCAAAGCCCATGTTGTGCTCAGATTCCTCTGATTCTTCTTTCTTTGCTTCCACCTTCTCCTCAGCTGGCGCAGCAGTGGTGGAGGGCACAGGGCCACCTGCAGGCACAGCACCCGCTGCAGGGGCAGGACCTCCAGCCCCTCCATTGCAGATGAGGTTCCTTTGCAAACAAGCCAGGCCAAAAAGGTTCGACATTGACACCAGCCACTTTAATGAGGGCATTGATCTTATCCTCTGTCAGTCACATCATTGTGCAGGATCAAGGTGGAGTAGATGCAGGCGAGCTGGGAGACAGAGGCCATGATGCAGGCTGCTGGTGCGGTGCTAGTTGCCAGAAGTGAGGGCCTCACCCCCATACAGCCTCAGCTTCCTTGGAAGAACCAAGCACCTTCACAGTGGCTGAGGAAAGCCCAAACCCCATTTTTTTTTTTTTTTAATTTTTATTTATTTGTGTGTGTGGCCAGCTCAGCCCACCTGGGGGCGGGGCTGGCTGGCATGTGGTGCTGGGGGATTGAACCGCAGTCATTGCGCTTTGCTAAGCTTGTTCTAAGTAGGTGCTTTAGACCACTGAGCCATCTCACCAGCCCCCAAACCCCATTTTGACACGTTTACACATGCACATTCCTTGCCATCCATCATACCAAGTGGGTAAACACATAGATTGCTTCCTGTGTCCCTCAGGGAAAGGCACTGAAACATAGAGCTAGCTACTATCATGCTGCAGTACAAATGTACAGTAGAAAAATAAGGGGTAGACTCAGGCTTATGCCTAATTCTAATTACAAACTCCTAGGACACATATTTGGAGCAGTTCCTAAAGCCTGGTATTTAATCAAGTGGCCTAGAACTGACATTAGCCTGAGGAATGGAGGCCTCAAAAAAGACAATGGAGGCCGGGGAGATGGCTCAGTAGAATAAGTGCTTCCCTGGCAAGCACAAGGGCCTGAGTTCAATCCCTGGTTCTGAAAAAAAAGCACAGTGGACCTCAAGCTTTTTGCTGCTGTGTTCTTTCATGTTAGTCCACCACCATGCTGTGGGGTATACTTCTTTTCCTATATTTATTTATTTATTTTTAGTAGCACTGGGGATTGAACTCAGGCCCTTGCACTTGCCAGGCAGGTACTTATTCTACTGAGCCATCTCCCCAACCCTTTTCCTACTTTTAATTGGCCCAAATTCAGTGTAGAGAGTCTGTTTCTTTTCCGACCTTTAATAAATGTGAAACCTTGCTACCATTTGCACGTATCTTTTTTTTTTTTTAATTTTATTTATTTATTTATTTTGTGTGTGTGGCCAGCTCAGCCCACTAGGGGGCGGGGCTGGCTGGCATGTGGTGCTGGGGGAT
>NW_004524669.1:5287736-5289572 GCF_000260255.1 Octodon degus | reverse complement strand
TGTGTGTGTGGCCAGCTCAGCCCACCAGGGGGCGGGGCTGGCTGGCATGTGGTGTTGGAGGATCGAACCGAGGTCCACTATGCTTTGCCAAGCTTGTTTCAAGTAGGTGCTTTAGACCACTGAGCCATCTCTCCAGCCCTGGACAGAAAGAATTTAGTAAGCACTTCTAGGAGAGTCTAAAACCTCAAACCGAGGAATAGTAGGACAGAAAAAAGAAAAATTGGCAAAAGGGAGACAAGGATAATTGTAGTTTTAAAACCACAGTAAGCTCAAGCAGTTCCCTTTTACCTAGAAAACACCTCAGGCGTTCTAGTTTTACTTGTACATGGTCCTCTTTCACCTGTGAGTAGACCACTTTTTGACCTTCTCCTATGCATGCACCATTATCTTACTATGTGTGGGCTGCCCTGTCGCACCCACCAAACTAAAACCAAGACTATAAATTATCATAAAGACCACAAATTTCTATCACCCACAACACATAGAGTCCTAGTTCCAAATTGTAGGATATTTCATTTCTCTGAGTGCCTATATTCCACTTTTTTTTTTTTTTAGGGAAGGGTCTACAGGGTGTTCAGGGTCTCACTGCTAGATTGGATTCATAGCGATCTGCCTGTTTACAGCCTCCCAAGAGCTGGGATTACAGGCTTGTGCCACCACACCCAGTCTCAGTTGCTGTCTCAGCATGCCCTGGGGCTGCGGGGCCAGCAAGGCAGGCCTGGAGATCCAACCTCTGGCCCCTGTGCCTGCTTGCATGAGCTGTAATCCGCTGAGCTATTTGGCCAGCTCTGTATTCCATTCTTGACTATATTCTAAAATCTCTGCCTAATAATCCCTCCTAATGCATCTTACTGATGCAGCCTAAAAATTCTTTTTCTGAGCCAGAAGTTGGCAGATTTCAAGCATTTTATGTTTGGAGTGGGTTAAGTTCCTCATCTTAGTTTCAGGAAGCACTGAGAGCCAGTCTGGTTACATCTTCTCTTGTTGAGCCAGTGGAGGTAAGAGCCACTGAGACTACAACTTTGGTTAAGTCCAGCCAAAAGCAAAAACAAACAACAACAACAAAAAAAAACCAGCCAAAGGCACTTCATCTCCCCTGCCCCCACTTCACTCAACCCCTTGTCCTCTAAAGTATAGCTTACTCCAACCTCTTACTTTATGAAACATAGTCTATTTCTTTTTCTTCCATTTTCTCTCACCCTGTTTACAAACCTTTATAGCCTTAAGTTATTTCTTTGCAGCAGCTAGACACTTCCAAGTCCCTAGAAAAGTGAATTCCTGAAGATGAGGCATTGGGTCCCTCTAACTAAAAATGTCTCAGTTATCCTTCATGATGTGTAGCGGTGTCATCCAGTGCGCTCTCAGGTCAACATACCCTGTTCCTGGGTCATGTGGAACTAAAATTAGCTCATCGGAGAGACACATACAGGAGTGGGTCCATCCAGTGTCTTGAGCAAAGTTTCTGGACCAGCAGCCAGCAGGGAAACCTAGTCCCGAGACACTATGGTGAACACTGGCCTTTGGGGTAGCACTCAAGGGAAGTCCTCTCCCTAAATCAATGCATATTTTAGGGTCCTAAACACTTCAGATGAAAGGATGTCTTCTCAGCCAGGGAGATAGCTCAGAATAAGCACTTTCCTGGCAAGCACAGGGTCCTGAGTTCAATCCCCAGTACGGGGGTGGGGGTGGGGGGGCGCGGCGGGGGGAAGGACACCTTCTGAACTGTTCTTTTGCCTTTTGCTTTCTCTTTCTTTGACCCAAAGGATGTGAGCTTAGTTTGTCTGATACCATGGCTCCCTTTGGGTGGCTGGTTTTTTGTTTTTTTGTTTTTTTTTT
>NW_004524669.1:5279739-5287636 GCF_000260255.1 Octodon degus | reverse complement strand
TTTTTTTTTTTTTTTTTTTTTGTATTTTTGTATTTTTGTACCAGGAACCAAATTCAGGATTTCACACTTGCCAGGCAGGAGTTTATGCAGCTAAGCTATCTCCCTGGCCCAACATTTCTTTCTTTTTCTTTTTTTTTAAAATGTATTTAGTATAGAAGCTGCTGGATTTCACTACACAGATTGGACTTGTAGTGATACTTCTGTTTTTCAGCCTTCCAAGCACTGGGGTTACAGGCGTGCATTACCATACCCAGTCTCATTCTCCATTTCAGCACATCCTGGGGGTGGGGGGCAGCAAAGCAGGTAAGGCCTGAACCCCTAGCCCCTGCATCTGCCTAAGCAGGTGCTTTAATCTGCTGAGCTATCTGGTTGGCCCCCAACATTTCTAAATTGTAGCTACTATTGACTCATTTTAGTTTCATATGTATTACTCCTGGGTCCTCAGAGCTCCTAAATTTGATTGTATTTTTTATAAAAAAAAATGTTAAATTTTAATTTGTAAGCACATAGTATTTTTTAATAATTTTTTTATTTATTTTTTAATTTTTATTTATATTTATGTGTGTGTGTGTGGCCATCTCAGCCCACCAGGGGGCAGGGCTGGCTGGCATGTGGTGCTGGGGGATTGAACCATGGTCCCTGTGCTTTGCTAAGCTTGTTCTAAGTAGGTGCTCTAGACCACTGAGCCATCTCACCAGCCCAAGCACATAGTATTTTTAACATAAAAAAACAAAATTAATTTTCATAGTACTTAGGACAAAATTTCTTACAGCACTGATTACAAATTGGCATTTTACATGCATCACCTTGAATGGCAGTTCTTCTGTCCTTGCCACTGGGATGTATGGCACATTCTTTTGTTTTGTTTTTGTCAGTGGGTTGTCTGGCCTCTTCTATAACAGGGATCTCCATTACTAGGGTTTCTCCTATAATTTTCATACCTGTGGGAGGTATTGTTATGAGCTCTAGGTCTTTAGCTGGACTCATGCTCTGGGATCTAGGCCCTCAGCTGGAGTTTTTGATCTTTAGTGTGTGGACAGATTTCCTGCACTCTTGTATATGATTCTTTGGGTGATTCATTATAAAATAATCTTACAAAATATGCATCCTATATTGTACTGTTCCCTTGAAAAAAACCCACACTATGACAGTAGCCATTCTGGAATGCCAATTTTCCTCGTAACTACATCCCAGCAGCTTTAGGTGAAATCCAGGAACATAACATGAGTTGTTTTATTGGTTTTTTTTTTTTTTGTGGAACCGGGGATTAAACTCAGACTCTTGCACTTGGCAGGGAAGTGCTTATTCTACTGTGCCATCTCCCTGGCCCCTCATAACATGAATTTGATCTTACATATTCCTCACATAAATCTGAGACAGCAGTTAATTTATTCATCCTGTCTGTCTTTGAGGCAGGGTCTCAGTGTATAGTTTAGTGTGGGTTAGGCTGCCCTTGAACTTACTTGGTAGCACAGGCTGGTCTTGAATTCACAGCAGTCCTCCTGCCTCAGCCTTCTGAGGGCTGGATTACACACACGCAGCACTATGCTTAGCTACTCTCTAGTTTCAACATTACCAAATCTAAAGCAACATTGTAAAAGTGAAAATCACAAAATAAAATTTAAAAACAAAAATGAAAATCAAGTGAGGTTCATAGTGGCATGATGAAAAGGTCTTTCTGTTCCATTTGTTGCCACAATGAATGAATATCTCTGTGGTCAGACTTAAACACAGTAAAAACTGTAAAAATTTAAGTTAGGGCTTTGATACAGAAAATAAAAAGTGATCCTGGATTTACAATTGATGGATCCTCAGGATTTGAGGTGTTCTTCTCTTTGGAATTGGAGACAGCATGAACCTTATGGATTGAGTGCTCCTCATGGTGGGAGATAAAGAAATTCTGGATAAGCAGTAAGAAGACATGCCCCCCCCCAAAAAAACAGAAGACATGGCCCTTGTACAATTGCACTGGGTCGTCAGGACCCATCTGTAGGAGCTGTGGGTTATAAGCTGTGTAGATTCAAGTAGTCACTCAGGTGATAACTAAGGTTATCCTTAGAAACTGTGAAGTTTGTGAACTCAAATGAGAATGACTCCATTAGTATACTTGCTTCCTCCTTTCTCCCCTAAGGAGGTCTCAATTCCCTTCTTGTCTCTTCTCTCCTGTTATAACCTGTACAATTAATTCCAATTTTGTAACTCTGTATGCTTCCACTGTAACTTTATTAACTGTTATAACCTGACATATGCGCCGCCATCCTGTTCTGTATGTGCCATTCTAAATGCTGTAACTTTCCACTGTGCCCCATTCTCTACTTGAGAACCTGCAGTTGGGCCTTTCTCACGCTGCCCGTTGTGCACACCTGAATCTAGTTCTGGCCCAATGCCCTGTTCTTGCCCTCGTTCCCAGCTACAAACTGTACCCACCACTGCACCTGTTATTGTTCATTAGAAACAGGTAATTTTTCAACTGTAGACCCTAGGTGAACCCTTGACGTCAGCTTTTGTGGTTTATTGGTTTAAATACCCACTCCCCTCATCCTCCCGGCGCACACCTCAGCGACTTGCCGGGGTGTCTGCCGCTGGGTACCAGCTAAAATAAAGCGCTTCTTTTCCTTTCGAGCCTGCCTCATTTTTGAGGTACAACATCTCCTACTTAGGTTTTCATCCATCGTTAAAATCTTTTTTTTTTTTTTTTTTTTTTTTGGTACTGGGGATTGAACTCAGGACCCTGCACTTGCCAGGTAGGAGCTTATTCAACTGAGCTATCTCCCTGGCCCAATCATTAAAATCAAGTCCTTCACATTTTTCTGATATTAATTATTAAGGAGAGGCAAGGAGCTGGAGGGTGGAGGAGATTAGCTGGGAGCTGGGGAATCCAGGGAGCCATCCTCATGGCTCTGGGGATGGTTCCTAGTGTGCCCCTGTTCAGTGGGAAGAAGAGGAGAAGTGTGTGTCCTCTGTATTTCCTCAGCCAGTAAGGGAGGCCCACAGGCCCACAGGCCCAGGAAGGCACCAGTTTAGCCCTTCTCACCTGTCTCCCATGGTCTTCCTGGTCTTGGGGCTGCCTGTGGAGCTCTGTCTGTCCCGGTTACCTCTGTAATGCTAGCTTCTCTCCGTCTTAATTGGTTTTGCTATTTTTTTTTTTTTTGTTGTTGTTGTTGTTGTTGTATTTAGAACAAGGTGTGCAGGGTCTTACTGCATAGATTTGACTTGTAGTGATCCTCCTGTTTATAGCCTCCCAAGTGTTGGGATTACAGGCATGTGCCGCCACACCCAGTCTCACTTGTCCTCTCAGTGTGCTCCTGGGGCAGTGCTGGCATGGCAGGCCTGAGGATCAAACTCCCAGCCTGGCCCCTGGGTTTGCCTAAGCAGGCACTTTAATCCTCTGAGCTATTTGACTGGCCTTAATGTATTGCTATTCTTATGATGATTTTGGCTTCAAGTTTATTTCCTTATCAAAAATGCTACTGTTGGGGATGGGGAGGTGGCTCAGTAGAATAAGCGCTTCCCTGGCAAGCTGCAAGGGCCTGAGTTCAATCCCCAGTTTTGACCAAAAAAAAAAAAAAAAGAGGTATTGTTTGAATTTGTAGTTCCTAGGAGGCTTCTTGAGACTTTAAACCTTAGGACTCTCGAGTTATGTTACAGATCCTTAGATGCACAGATCTTTGAGGTACTTTTTTGGTCAAAGTCAACCTGTTACATACTACAGCTTTTTCTGCTTTTCTGATCTGCTAATGAAGGTTAGAATAGCAGCTGTGTGTCAGCAACCAGGACACCTGCTATGGGCATGAACAACAGATTTCTGCATAACTAGCAGGGATGCCTGGACTAGTGGATGACAGAGAGCAGAACACCCTCCACTGGCAGTTCTGAATTGGGGTAACAAGGCAGATGTTCAAACCACGGATGGCTCTGATCCTAGGGTCATAGGGCAAAGCTGCCCTCTTGAACAGATCTGACTCTGGAAACCAGGGTGGGCTGCACATGCAGCATGACTGTAGCTTGAGGCAGGCTGCGCACATGGCTTAACTCTGGTTTGGGGTGTGCTGTGTGCATGGCATGACTTCAGTTTGGGTCATGAGTTGCACATGACCCAACACATGTACATGAGCTGGAATGAGAGGGGTGGTTTATGCAACCTGACCTTACGGACCTAAATAAGATTGCATCAAAGAGAGAGAGAGAGAGAGAGAGAGAGAGAGAGAGAGAGAGAGAGAGAGAGAGAGAGAGAGAGAGAGAGAGAGAGACAGAGACAAGAAAAGGATTGCATCTTTTTTTTTTTCTTGTCTTTATCTGTTTCCAGAAGTACACAAGGGAAACAAATCTGAAAGGTATACAGGCAGTATATGGGTAACTCAGTGTCTATCTCTAGAATGTCACCTTTGGGTTATGTTATGCAAAAGTGGGACCATTTCAAAACAGAGGGTTTAAAGAGGAAAAGGATGATTTTCCTTTATAACTCAGTGTCAGTTCCAGATATATTAAAAAGTGGAGGGACATGGCCTCTAAGGGGAACTTTAATTTTTAACACAATATTCCAGCTTGATTTGGTCTATAAGAGAGAGGGAAAGCAGGTGTGGTGGTATATGCCTGTAATCCCAGCACTGGGGAGGCTGAGGCAGAAGGATTTTTTTTTTCTTGGAGCTAGGGATTGAACTCAAGCCCTTACACTTGCCAGAGAAGCGCTTATTGTACTGAGCCATCTCTCTGGCCCACTGAGGCAGAAGGATTGTTGTGAGTTTAGGCTCAAAGTGGGCTGAAGGCCAGCCTGAATTGCATAGCAAGACCTTGTCTCAAAAAAAAGGAAAGAAAAGAGGGAGGGAAATGTGCAGAAGTTCCATTTGTGTAGGTTTCCATATTGCTATATCAAGACCCAGAATTACCTGAATTTTGTACAATCTGTTATGCCCATGTGCCAACAGGAGCAGTCTAAATAGAACAGGATGCTATGAAGTTAAACTTTTAAGTGCTGCAGAGTACACCAGATGCCTGTGGTGCCTGTAGCAGGGCAAGTAGAGGTTCCAGAGGAAGGCTTGGAACCTAGCCCAGTGGCCTCCTCTACTCCACCGCTCCCAGGCCCACTCCCCTCATCCTGTTTCCTTATTAACCTACCTATCTCCCATTACCAAAGGAGTTGAGCCCTGCTGGTGTAATAAGAAGTGACACTTATTATTCCACTGATTAAAAAACTAGTGTGTGACTGCTTCAGGAAGTTAGGGGATGGCGTGCCGGGTGTTGTGAGAGGACACATCCTCTTCTCTATGAGTGATCTGGCTGAGAGTAAATAGGAGTTCATTCTCAGAGGACTCAGTCATAATGAGTTTCAGACTTTGACTGTAGTTCATTATCTCACTTGTGCTGATCTTCAAGTACTATTTTCTGCTTACTATATCCCTAAAGAAAAAGCCCATATATGAGCAGCAGCACAGCCTAAGGCCAATGAAGTACATGTGCAAAATAATACCAAAGATGTGGGTACAGATGTGGTACTCATGAAGAATCCTGGTTCACAATATCACATTGGAAATGAGAGTTGTGTAAAGTGCAATGATTTTACTTGATTGAGGAGATGAAAAAAATGCATGAACAGCTGGGTGTAGTGGTACATGCCTGTAATGCCAGCACTTGGGAGGCTGAGGCAGGAGGATCATTGCTAGTTCAAGGCCAGCCTGGGCTACATAGTGAGACCCTGTCTCAAAAAGAAGGAGGAGAAGGAGAAGGAGAAGGAGAAGGAGAAGGAGAAGGAGAAGGAGGACAGGCAGAGGGAGGGGGAGGGGGAGGGGGAGGAGGAGGAAGAAGAGGAGAAGGAGGAGGAAAGTGCATGAATAAGCCAGTTAAGATTAGAAAAATCGGGGCCGGGGAGATGGCTCAGTGGAATAAGTGCTTCCCTGGCAAGCGCAAGGGCCTGAGTTCAATCCCTGGTTCTGGAAAAGAAAAAAAAAAAAGATTAGAAAAATCACCCAGGACCAAAGAAACTTTGTCTCTGGGATGATGAAATGAAGCCCTTTGTAAACATATTAATATTGATCCTCCTTGAAGGTGGGACAAGTTTTATTAAGAGCATATTTTATTAGCCAGTCTGTCCAGATATTTGTAGAAAGCTTCAGAAGCAGATTATAGTACAGATCCTCAGACCCCTACTGATGAACATTTAAACTTGTCTTTTGGGGTCTTCAACAACAAGCACAAATTATAGGCAAATACCAAATCCCGGGGAAATAGCTACAGACATAAGAACAGGCTCAAGATTTCACAAGCTGGGCCGGGGAGATGGCTCAGTGGAATAAGCACTTCCCTGGCAAGCACAAGGCCTGAGTTCAATCCCCGGTTCCGCCAAAAAAAAAAAAGACTTCACAAGCAAAGAGAGAAAGTACCAGACCAGATGGTGGCTGCTGCTGCTGCTATGGAGAACCTGGGCACTGATGAAATGGCTAAGCAAGGCCTGCCTCCTGAATGTGCCTCCTCTGCAAAGAAGGAAATCCTGCGGGGCGTGGTGGTGCCACACCTGTAACCCCAGCACTTGGGAGGCTGAGGTAGAAGGAATGCCAGGGGGATTCCCAAAAGAGAAGGGAAATACTAGGAGAGAGACTGCCCTCTTTTTGAAAGGGAGGAGAGGTTACCTGCATCCGTTTTGGCTGCCCTTGAAGGCTGAAGCTGTCTGAGGTTTCGCAAAACCCCTCTCAATGAAGTGGAATCACCCTGGAAGAGCCTCAAGTGACTCTTGATGCAACAAGTAACAATTTAAATTTAATTTAATTTAATTTAATTTTTTGGTGGAACTCCCCTGCTCTCCTCATTAAACATTTTCTTCTAACTTCCCAGTAGGTATCGTCCAGTTTTGGACCCCTTTCTAATAATAACTATGTTATGACTAGTGTTAGTATTCCTCTGGCCAAATGTTTTACTGTACTTTGACACTGAGATTTGAGAAACTATTTTCACCCAAGCCTTCCTAGTTTCCCAAAATGTCCCATCCTGCTTTATTTAATTTTGTCTTTAAAAAAAAAATGGAAGTTATCAGGGATTGAACTTGGGACTTTGTGCTTTCATGTGGGTATTTATGCTGTTGAGTTATCTCCCTGATCCCCTTTTTTTTTCTTAGACAAGTCTCTATTGTGTCATTTGGGCTGACCTTGAACTCACTATGTAGCCCAGGCTGACCTTGAACTCAGATTTTTAAGACTTTTTTTTTTTTTTTTTACTTCTCTAAAAACAGCTCTGTGAGGCCGGGTAGATAACTCAGTAGGATAAGTGCTTGCCTGGCAAACACAAGGTCCTGAGTTCAATCCCTGATACCGCAAAAATGAAGTAAAATAAAAACAGCTCTGCCACTGAAACATTCATCTTTTTTTGTGACCATTAACATCAGATCCACTAGACAATATATTTAGAAATATACCTGGGGGGCCAGGGAGATGGCTCAGTAGAATAAGCGCTTCCCTGGCAAGCACAAGGGTCTGAATTCAATCCTGGCAAGTGCATGGGCCACCATGCCTGACTACCCTATAGTTCCTAACTCATATACTATCTTAACCCAATTACTAAGTAGAGCTACATGGTTTACTGTCTTACATCTTTTTTTTTTTTTTTTTTTGCCAAAAAATAAAATTCTTTAATTGATGTAGTATCTTTAACTGGAACTACTAAAGATAGGTGCTATTTGTAGTATTTTATTATAAAAAAGAAAAAAGAAAAAATTATTTTGAAAAATAATATCCCTGGTTTCTTTCCAAGTAAATTGTTCAGGTACAAATCTCCTTTACCAGAATAAACCTGTCAAAGGTTAATACAGATAATTTATAGTACATAAAACTCTATAAAACTTAGAAACATAAAATGAGGTTATAATTTAAAACAACATAATTTTAACTACTGATACATTTACCTATCATAC
>NW_004524669.1:5277077-5278011 GCF_000260255.1 Octodon degus | reverse complement strand
CCACAACTGGGGGTTGAACTCAGGCCCTTGCGCTTGCCAGGGAAGTGCTTATTCCACTGAGCTATCTCCTCAGCATAGGGTTTTATATTTCTTAGGGATCACACCTTACTAAATGTCCCCACGAAAGTCTCAACAAAAAAGTATTTAGACTCCAGAGAAAGTCTTTTACCGCTAAAACAGAGAACCCCTTTTAAAAGTAGGCTGATTTCAAACCAAAAGGCAGCTCTAGAACTTCCTGGAGGTGGCAGGTGTAGATTCATAGCTAAACTTTTCAGTGACACTGTTATGGTTTGTATCTGGGTGTCCGTCCCCACCACTACCACCACCAAAGCCTTATGCAGTCATTGAGGTGGCTTCCAGACTTTGTGATTAATTCATGATCCAAGGCTGAGATTATGGGTCTGAGTACTGTTGGGATTATGGGTGTGAGTGCTACACCCAACCAGGGCCAGATAGCCTGAAGGTAATGTAAGGAAAAGAGAGAGGCTTGCTCTCTTCCTCTGCTGCCCTGTTGCCACTACTCCTATTTGCTCTTGTTCTTTGCTATTTTCTACTGCCCTGAAAGGTTGCCCTCTTTCATGTGCTTCTCTGCCTTGGAGCCAGCTGAGTATGAACTGAAACTTTCACTGTGAGCTAAATAAACCTTTCATTCCTTAATTCTGGACGTTGGGTATTTGTCCCAGCAATGAGAGAAAAGTAACTACAAGAAGCTGTCTATAAGAGTTCCTACATGGGGATAGAAGACAGCAGGACTAGAAGACAGCGGGAGGCTTTTTTTTTTTTTTTAAATATTTATTTATTTATTTGTATGTGGCCAGCTCAGCCCACCAGGGGGCAGTCGGGCTGGCATGTGGTGCTGGGGGATTGAACCGAGGTCCCTGTGCCTTGCTTGGCTTAGCTTGTTCTAAGTAGGTGCCTTAGACCACTGAGCCAT
>NW_004524669.1:5270779-5276762 GCF_000260255.1 Octodon degus | reverse complement strand
ATTTTAGAGAAGGGTCTACAGGATGTTCAGGGTCTTACTACTAGATCGGACTCATAGTGATTTGCCTGTTTACAGCCTCCCAAGAGCTGGGATTATAGGTTCGTGCCACCATACCCAGTCTTAATTTCCCTCTCAGCGCACCTTAGGGGTGGGGCTGGCATGGCAGGCCTGGGGATCAAACCCTGCCCCTGCACCTGCTTGCAGGTGCTTTAACCTGCTATTTGACCAGCCTTTTTTTTTTTTTTTTTTTTTGAGACAAGGTATCACTATGTAGTTTAGGCTGCCCTGAACTCAACATTGTGTCCTAGGCTGACCTTGAACTCATGGTGATCCTTCTGCCTCAACCTCCTGAGTGCTGGGATTACAGGTGTGTGCCACTGTGCCTGGCTACTCCTGGTTGATAAAGCCATTAAATTAACTCCAGGACACCCACTAAAGGTCCAAAAATCCCCATCAGGTTCAAAGTGTTCTTAAACACTTAAAGGATACAAGTGGCTAAGTGGAGGGTGGCTATGTAAATATAAAGCTCTCCTGTTAAAATCCCGAAGATTACTCTCAAGGTGGGCTGAACTTTAAATCCAGCAGCCTTGCTTCTTACTGCAGAAGGCAACAGCCTACTTCATTCCTATGTGGCAACTATAGAGTATGTTTACTCTAGCAGCCCTGATCTTAAAAGACCAGCCCTTAGACAGCCTTGTTGCAGATTTGTTCACTGATGGAAATAATCAAATAAATAATGGAACTCAGTGGGGAGGTTATACAATTATTAGCCTCCAAGAGATGATTAAGACAAAAGCACCCCCTTTAAACACCTCAACAAAAAAGTCTAAAATTATTGCCCTCACTGAACTTTATAATTGAGAAACAACTAAGTCAATATCTACACTGGGGCTGGTGAGATGGCTCAGTGGTCTAAAGCACCTATTCAAAACAAGCTTAGCAAAGCACAGGGACCGTGGTTCAATCCCCAGCACCACATGCCAGCCAGCCCCGCCCCCTGGTGGGCTGAGCTGGCCACACACACACACACACACACACACAAATAAAGAAAAAATATCTACACTGACTCCAATTTTGTTTTCTCAGTGCCTTCATGCTCATGTAGTCATATGGAGGGAAAGAAGACTTAACAAAAACAACCACCAACCAACAAACAAACCCCCAAAACTCTTTAAACAAGAACCTGAGATTTTTTGCCTCCTGGAAGCAGGATGGCCACCAACCGAGGTAGCAGTAATATACTGCAAAGGACATCAAAAGGACTGGATTCTCCCGTACTCCAGGGAAATGCCTTGACAGATCACAGTACGAAACAAGCAACAGTCAAAGATGTCTTTTTTTTTTTTGTGGTGGAACCAGGGATTGAACTTAGGCCCTTGCGCTTGCCAGGCAAGCACTTATTCTACTGAGCTATCTCCCCAGCCCTAATAAACTAGGATCCTGTTGGAAATCTTGGGGGAGGTCTGTCAGACTGATTTCTTTCTTTCTTTCTTTCTTTCTTTCTTTCTTTCTTTCTTTCTTTCTTTCTTTCTTTCTTTCTTTCTTTTTGATGGTACTGGGATTGAACTCTCAAAGATGTCTTACAGAGAGCTTTAATGCCGCTGATTCCAAACATAAGTGCAAACTTTTCCTAGTCAGACATTCAAAAGGAATGAATAAGACAGCAAGGATATAGACCCCGCAAAATAATAACTGGTAGATTAAAAAGATCACCAAGTTTTATCACCTCAAGATGATCAATAGAAAATTATTTTCTCCATTTAAAAAAAATTTAAAGGGGCTGGGGAGATGGCTCAGTGCAATAAGCGCTTGCCTGGCAAGCTCAAGGGCCTGAGTTCAATTCCTGGTTCTGAAAAAAAAAAAAAAAAATTTAAAGAAGGGGAAAAAAAATAAAGCGCCGGCCAAATAACTCAGCAGATTAAAGTGCCTGCTTAGGCAGACCCAGTGACTAGGGTTTGATCCTCGGTATGCCATGCCAGCCCCGACCCCAGGGCACGCTGAGACAGCAATTGAGACTGGGCGTGCTGACACAAGCCTGTAATCCCAGCTTTTGGGGGGCTGAACACAGGTGATCACTACGAGTCTGATCTACATAGTGAGACTATGTAGACTCTGTAGACCCTGTCCTAAATACCAAAAAAAAAAAAAAAAGAATAAAATTAGTAAAAAGAAAAAATAGAAACAATACAGAATTTCACTCTCTCATTGCTATTTGTTTCTCAATAAAATTATGAAAAAAATACAGAATTTCATTAAAATAATAAGAATTCAACAATTCTTATTGTATTGCATATTTTCATCTTTCAATTAGTTGTTCAGATTACCAGATATAAGCATGCAAAATAGGTCAAAAAATTAAAGGGGGCCGGGGAGATGGCTTAGTAGAATAAGTGCCTGCCTGGCAAGTGCAAGGGCCTGAGTTCAATCCCTGGTTCCGTAAAAAAAAAAAAAAAAAAAAAAAAAATTAAGAATAAGAAAATTTGAGCATTAACTGTTGCTTTAGATAGACCTGTAGAAATCAGCAGTACCGCTGGCCAAGCTGTCCTGTGTATATTCATATATATTTTTCTTTCTTTTTTTTTTGTGGAACCGGGGATTGAACTCAGACACTTGGGCTTGCCAGGCAAGTGCTTATTCTACTGAGCCATCTCCCTGGCCCCTATATTTTTCCTTCCTTCCTTCTTTCTTTTGCCCTTTTCCTCATCCCACTTGTTCCTTCCCCTTGAACAGTTTCTTTCCCTTTCATTATCTATTATACCTTTTGGATTTTATTTACTCTTTCAGATTCTCATACTAGCAAGAAAATCCAGTGTTTACACACGTGGATCTGATTTATTTCACTTATTATCATGGTCTTTGGTTGCAGCCGTTTACCTATAAAAGCCTCAAGTTTTTCTTATTTATAGCTGAGTAAAACTTCTTTGTATAGGGGCTGGAGAGATGGCTCAGTGGTCTAAAGCACCTACTTGAAACAAGCTTGGCAAAGCACAGGGACCGTGGTTCGATCCCCAGCACCACATGCCAGCCAGCCCCACCCCCTGGTGGGCTGAGCTGGCCACACACACACACAATAAAGAAATGTAATAAATAAAAATAAATATTAAAAAAAAACTTCTTTGTATGAAAAAGATAACATCTTTTTTATCCATTCCTCCGTTAATGGGCATGTGGGTTATTTCCAAGCTTTAGCTATGACAAAGTGTGCTGCTATACACATGGATACACATATATCACTGTGGTATGATGTTTTCTGTTTTTCTGGAAAAATATTGAGGAGGGGAATAGCTGGGTTGAATGAGACCTCCAATCCTAACTTTTTTAGGAATCCCTTCACTGATTTCCATAGTGGTTGTACCAGTCTATACTCAAACCAACAGTGAAGAATGGCTCCTTTCCCCCCACAGTCCCTCCAGAATTTGTTATTGGTTGACTTCTTGATATAAGCCATTCTTTTTGGAGAGAGATGGAATCTCAATGTTGTTTTAGTTTGCATTTCTCAAATGAACAATGATGTTGAACATTTTTTCATATACTTATTTGCCATTTGTATTTCTTCATCTCAGAAGTATATATTCATCTCAGATGCTCATTTTCTGATTGTGTATTTGAATTTTTGAGTCCTGATTTTTAAAATTTATGTGTTCTGGGACCAGCCAAATCACTCAGCGGATTAAAGTGCCTGCAAGCAGGTGTGGGGCTGAGGTTCAATCCCTGGCCCTGTTGTGCCAGCCCTGCCCCTGGGGCTCACGAGATGGCAATGGAGACTGGGTGTGGTGGTGGTGCATGCCTGTAATCCCAGCTCTTGGGAGGCTGTAAACCGGCAGATCACTATGAGTCCGATCTAGTAGTGAGACCTCAAACACCCTATAGACCCTTCCCTAAAATACAAAATAAATAAATAAAATATATATGTTCTACATAGAAGTCCTTTATCTGAGGCACAGTTGACTAAGATTTTTTTCTGATTCATGGGTTTTCTGCTTTCTCTGTTGTGATTTCTTTTGACATGTAGACACTTTTCAAAATGATGAGATCTCACCTATTGATTCTTTGAAGTATTTCCTGTTCAGTTTAGTTTTTCTTCATGAACTCTCTATTTACCCCTCTGTCTTGAAAATTCCTACTTACTTTCTCCTTCCTCCAGTAGATTTAGTGTTTCTGTTTTAATATTTAAATCTTTGATCCATTTTTTAAAATGTGTTTAGTACATAGCCTGCAAGGTCTCACTTCACAGATTGGACTCCTAGTAATCTTCCTGTTTTCTGCCTTTCAAGTGTGAGGATTACAGGTATGCACCACCATGCCCAGTCTCAATTGCCGCCTCAGCACACCCGAAAAGAAAAATAGCTTCTTTTGTAAATAGTGCTGGAAAAATTGTCTTTCCACATGCCGAAGGCTAAAACTAGACCCATGCCTATCACCATGCATAAGATTACAGTTAAAATGGATCAAAGATTTAAATATTAGAAGAAATATTTATTTATTTATTTATATATTTTTTTGCAGAACCAGGGATTGAACTCAGGCCCTTGCACTTGCCAGTGAAGTGCTTATTCTACTGAGCCATCTCCCTGGCACTAAGAAGAAGAAATATAAATGGCAAGTAAATATATGAAAAAATATTTAAAAATATGAATGTGAAGGGTTCAAAATCATTGGTCATTCAATTTTTTAAAATTTTATTTTTATTTATTTATTTATTTTTGTGGTACCAGGATTAAGATTAGGACCCTGCACTTGCTAGGCAAGCGCTTATTCTACTGAGCTATCTCCCTGGCCCTTCAATGGTCATTCAAGAAATACAAATCAAAACAACACTGAGATCCCATCTCACCCAAGAAAGAATGGCTAACATCAAGAAGTTAGCCAATAGCAAATGCTAGAGAGGCTATGGAAAAAAAGGAACCCTTCTGCACTGTTGGTGGGAGTGCAGACTGGTATAAATAACCACTGTGGAAATCAATATGGAGATTCCTTAAAAACCTAGAATAGGAGATCCCACTCAGGCCAGCTATTTGTCTCCTGAGTATTTTTCCAGAAGAACTAAAAACCTCATATCACAGCAATATATATGCACCCATGTTTATAGCAGCACAATTATTCTAGTTAAATTGTGGAAACAACCCAGATGCCCATTAACTGAGGAATGGATAAAGAAGATGTGGTATTTTTACATGACAGAGTATTATTCAGCTATAAGACAGGATAAATTTGAGTCTTTTGTCAGTAAATGGATGCAACTAGAGAATATACTCTTTTTTTTTCCCCCGGAACCGGGGATTGAACTCAGGCCCTTGCGCTTGCCAGGCAAGTGCTTATTCTACTGAGCCATCTCCCTGGCCCCAATATTCTCTTACATACAGCTACTTTCTTTTAGTTCAGTGAGAAAGTTTGTACTAATATCGTTTAGACAAGATATCATGTCTACATCTTGTCCTCTGAACTACTATGAAGACAACAACATACAATGTATTAATTATTGTAACTGTCCTACTAACCTGTTCTCAAGCTGTTTCATTGCTATTTTATCTTTTTTCTCATTAAAATGAATAAAAAAATTTAAAAAATGAGAATATACTCTTAAGTGAAATAAGTCAGACCCACATGTGCAACCATGGTATTATCTCCTTAGTGTGAGAACCTAGAAGAAAAATGGAATGTGAAGGGTACAATAGATTCTGAGAAAAGGGGATGAACTTATTCAAAAGAGTTACGGGGGTTAAGAAGAAGAAGAGGAAAGGAAGTTGGGGAAAGAGATTTATGTATGTATGTAGGCAGGATACAAAAATGTACTGTGTGGGGGCTGGTGAGATGGCTCAGTGGTCTAAAGCACCTATTTAGAACAAGCTTAGCAAAGCACAGGGACCGTGGTTCAATCCTCCAGCACCACATGCCGGCCAGCCCCGCCCCCTGGTGGGCTGAGCTGGCCACACACACAAATTAAATAAATAAATAAAAAATTTTTTAAAAATGTACTGTGCAT
>NW_004524669.1:5267678-5270259 GCF_000260255.1 Octodon degus | reverse complement strand
TTTTTTTTTTTTTGTGGAACTGGGGATTGAACTCATGCCCTTGCGCTTGCCAGGGAAGTGCTTATTCCACTGAGCCATCTCCCCAGCCCTGAGGCTCCTGATATTGACAGTGGCCAGGGCCTTTGCAAACAAGCCAGGCCAAAAAGGCTCGACATTGACACCAGCCGCTTTAATGAGGGCATTGATCTTATCCTCTATCAGTCACATCATTGTGCAGGATCAAGGTGGAGGAGATGCAGGCGAGCTGGGAGACGGAGGCCATGATGCAGGCTGCTGGGTGCGGTGCTAGTTGCCAGAAGTGAGGGCCTTACCCCCATGCAGCCGTAGCTTCCTCAAAAGGACCGAACACCTTCACGGTGGCTGAGAAAAGTTTAATTCTAATTTGTACTCTTTCTTTTTTTTTTTTTAATTTTTATTTATTTATGTGTGTGTGTGTATGTGTGTGTGTGTGGCCAGCTCAGCCCACCAGGGGGCGGTGCTGGCTGGCATGTGGTGCTGGGGGATTGAACCGCAGCCCCTGTGCTTTGCTAAGCTTGTTCTAAGTAGGTGCTTTAGACCACTGAGCCATCTCACCAGCCCTGTACTCTCTTAAAAAAATTTTTTTTTTTAAAGTTTAGGGGTTTTGCTGAGTTTACACACCTATAATATTTAAATGATGGAACTTAACAAAAAAAAGGGGATACAGATGATTGTCCATTTTGTATCTGTGTATTCAAAGTGGTTAGGATAGATATATAGTTACAGTCTCTTAATGAATAGAGGGATTTGTTCTAATGGTGTTTGTAAATAGGATATCAAGTCTGCATCTTGTACAGCAATTAACCACTAGGAAGAATGTATGCAATGTGTTAATTATTGAAACTGTCTTACCAATTTGTTTTGAAACTGTCTCATTGCTATTTGTTTCTCAATAAAATTATGGAAAAAAAAAGTTTAGGGGGCCGGGGTGATAGCTCAGTGGAATAAGCACTTGCCTGGCAAGCACAAGGTCCTGAGTTCAATCCCTGGTACTGCAAAACAAAAAACAAAAACAGAAAAAGGTTTAAAAAGAAAAGGTTTGTGCTAATATTGTTTGGACAGTATTTCATGCCTATATCTTGTATTCTGAGTAACTACTATGAAAATAATATGCAATGTATTAATTATTGTTACTGTCCTGTTAGCCTGATTTGAAACTGTTTTATTTTTCTATTTTTTTCTTTTTTGTCTTTAAAATGAAAACCTTATTTTTTGTACACCTCTTTGGATCCTATGGTTAAAAAGCCAAATTGCATATTAAAACCACTTTGACAAAATTATTCCAGAAAACCTGTCTTGGCTAAAACTATTACCTATTGCTTTACTAAAGATCAAAATTACGGGGCTGGTGAGATGGCTCAGTGGTCTAAAGCACCTACTTAGAACAAACATAGCAAAGCTACAGGGACCACCGCAGTTCTATCCCCCAGCACCACATGCCAGCCAGCCACGCCCCCAGGTGGGCTGAGCTGGCCACACACACACACACACACACACACACACACACAAATAAATAAATGAAAATTAAAAAAACAAAAAACAAAATTGCAACCAGGTGTGCTGGCACACCTCTGGGATCTAAGTTCTTGGGAGTCTGAGGCAGGGGAATCATTGTGAGTTCAAGATCAGCCTAGGCTACAAAGTGAGCTCAAGGCCAGCCTGAACTACCTAAAGAGATCCTGTCTGGGAAAAAAAAAAAATTAAAATTGCCTGAAAGCTTCTCTCTAGCTAAGCCCTTATAGCATACTTTGTGAGAGGGCATTTCTAACTTCAGATTTAGTTACTGACCCTAAAACATGGAAAATGATGAAATATATAAGTAATCTAGGCTAGGCAGGAAAAGGTCTACTAAAATATGGTGGAAACACTCAGAAGACTGAGGCAGGAGGATTATTGCAAGTTCCAGTCTAGCCTAGGCTACAAAGTGAGCTCAAGGCCAGTTTGAACTGCATAGGGAGACCCTGTCTCAAAGAGACATAATTAATTAATTAATTAGGGGCTGGGGAGATAGCTCAGTACAATGAACACTTGCATGGTAAGTGCAAGGACCTGAGTTCAATCTCTGGTTCCACCAAAAAAATAAAATAAATAAATAAATAGAATATAGTGGTAAAGTCTTTTTCCGCACCACCCTGTATAACTTATGTCCCTAAAATTCAACCCAATGTTTATGTGTTACTTAAAGTTTTAAAGGGGACACCTAGTTGGGCGTGGTGTATGCATCCCAACACTCAGGAGGTTGAGGCAGGAGGGTGGAGGCCACCCTGGGCTACAATAGAAAGCCCCTGTCTCAAATCAAAACAAACAAAAAAATAAACCCAACCAACCAAATAAACAAAAACCAAATTTCTTTTAGAGGTTTTGATCCCTCTTCCCTCAACAGAAGTGAGGCCCCTCCCAAACACACCATAGCTGTCAAGCTGGAAAGACACATGTCAGGGATTCGCTGATCAAAAATTGGAACCTGTTCCTTTTGAACTTTATAGGATTGAAAAGTCAAGGAGACAGAGACCAGTGAGCAGTACTCTTGCAAGCCTTTTTTTTTTTTTTTTTTTAATTTTTT
>NW_004524669.1:5263345-5265887 GCF_000260255.1 Octodon degus | reverse complement strand
TATATAGTTGCATTCTCTTAATGAATAGAATGATTTTTTCTAATGGTGTTTGTAAATAGGATCACAAGTCTGCATCTTGTACAGCAATTAAACACTAAGAAGAATATATGCAGTGTATTATTTGTTGAAACTGTACTTTTGATTTGATTTGAAACTGTCTCATTGCTATATGTTTATCAATAAAACTTTGAAAAGAAAAAAAAAGATATAGAAACAAACTGTTAATTGACAAGTAGATGGGGACAGGGGAGATGGCTCAGTGGAATAAGCACTTCCCTGGCAAGCGCAAGGGTCTGAGTTCAATCCCCAGTTCCGTTAAAAAAACAAAAACAAAAACAAAAACAGACAAGTGGATGGATAAAGAAAATGCCTCTCTCTCTCTCTCTCTCTCTCTCTCTCTCTCTCTCTCTCTCTCACACACACACACACACACACACACACACACACATACACAAAATGTGTGCATTGAAAAGCACTTAAAAAGAAGAGAAATCCTATCATGATAACATGGGTGAACCTGGGGGACATTATGCTAGGTGAAATAAGCCACACACAAAAAGACAGTTACTGTATGGTCTCACTTTATATGTGGAATCTAAAAAAAGTAGAACTCTGTGATAGTCAGGGTTTGCATGGGAATAGATTTAATACAAGACAAATAATTTATAGAATTATTTTATTTATTTATATATTTTTGCGGAACCGGGGATTGAACTCAGACCCTTGTGCTTGCCAGGGATATAGGATTATTTTAGAATATTTACCCATAAAGTCAAATGTGGAGGAGCGCCAACAGCTCTATGCATGTGCTAGAGACCCAAAGAATCCCGCTGGGAGCCTGGATCCCACAGCAATGTCCTGTACAAGTCCAACTGGATTATTAGAGCCAATGTCAATCAATGTCTCATGCAAGTCTGTATAAAAGATCTGCACTGAGAAGGCCCAAAGATCAGTGGTGGAAGCTAGAAAATCTGCACCAGAAGGACAAAGGTTCTCTCCCAGCAGGCTGAGGGATCTGAACTACAGCCAGGAAGCAACACTCAAGATAAGGGCTGTTATGGGTTCTCAATACAGAAACCAGACCAAAATCCAATTATTAAATGTTATGAGCCTTTATTACCGGGCCTGGGACCACTTGACCATACTCACGCAGGAGAGGACAAATGGTGAGAGAACCTTAGAAGTACAGAGGTTTTAAAGGTAAAAACTGCATCTTATTTGGCAAACAAATTTGTCATTTAACAGACCAGTACCTTTAGGGACAGTATGACCATTACTCAGCACACATTCTTTCTGAGACCTTGGGTGCAGCCTCCCAGCTTTGTTGTCCCCTTTAGTTTGCCCTCTGGTGGCATTTTAAGCATAAAAGAATGCGAACCTAGCATTGTCTAATTCTTGTTTAAAGTACACCTGTGTACAGTGGTCTTGATTACCATAGCAATGCTTTTTAGTTGGTTTTGTACAGTTACAAACATTTTGACCTTGGGGCCGGGGAGATGGCTCATAGGATAAGTGCTTGACTGGCAAACTCAAGGATCTGAGTTCAATCCCCGGTTCCACAAAAAAAAAAAAAAAAAAAAAAGAGAAACATTTTGACCTCTATTTTGATTTATTTTGTAAGCCTATTCTGCTAACTCTCAGTCTATTGATGATTTATCGATGGTATACCGAGCCTCCTTGTGGTCTTTCAAGGAAGCAGGGTCACAGAAAGTTGAGCAAAGTAATTTTTTACATTTAGTTTTACATTAACTCATTACATTAGTTTCACATTAACCCTTTACAGGACCAGAGCTCCCCCCAAAGAGAACCATAGCCATCTCAACAACGTTGAGGTCCAAGCTCCTCCAACAATGAGAATAGCTGAGTTCATAGTAGAACCAGCACAAGTTCTCCAGCAACAGCATGCCATCTTCTCCTTGAGTTCTTCTTTTATGCTGCTGGCAACAGTCCTTAGGTGGGCCTTCCACACCCAGAATTCAGCTATGTGTTATAAGGTGCCCATTAGTTAGTCTACCACATCCTGTAATCCTAGCACTAGGGAGGCTGAGACAGGAGGATTGCTGCAAGTTTGAGGCCAGCCTGGCTACATAGTTCAAGGCCAATTTGAATGAAAAGCAAGACCCTGTCTCAAAAAAACATACAAACAAAAAAAGGAACTGGGAAAGTAATTAGTTTCCAGGAGCCAATGGGCAGGAGAAATGAAATGTTGGTCTAATGTTAGGTTACAAATTCAGTAAGTCTTAGAGACCTTAGATACAGCATGGTAACTGTAATCAATAAAACTTATGCTTGAGCTAGATTTGGTGGTGCACTCCTGGATTTCCAGGGCTTGGGAGGCTAAGGCAGGAGGATTGCTTTGAGTTCAAGGCCAGCCTGTGCTACATAAGTGAGTTCAAGGCCAGGGGGGATAATGCAGTGAGCGCTTGTTTCAGAAAACAGAAAAAGAGGGGCTGGTGAGATGGCTCAGTGGTCTAAAGCACCTACTTAGAACAAGCTTAGCAAAGCACAGGGACCGCGGTTCAATCCCCCAGCACCACATGCC
>NW_004524669.1:5257088-5263245 GCF_000260255.1 Octodon degus | reverse complement strand
CATGCTAACCCTTACATCTTTTTTTTTTTTTTTGTATTTAAGACAGGGTTACAGGGTGTTCAGGGTCTCACTACTAGATTTGGACTCATAGTGATCTGCCTGTTTACAGCCTCCCAAGAGCTGAGATTACAGGCTCGCACCACCACGCCCAGTCTCATCTCAGCATGCCCCATGGGCCGGGCCAGCACCGCATGCCTGTAGATTAGTTAATTTTTAAATTGTTTTGTCTCCTTTTTTCAATTTTTTGTCTTTTTTCTCTTCTTAATTTCACATATATATATTTTTTCTACCAATTTTGCATGCATAGGGGCTGGTGAGATGGCTCAGTGGTCTGGAGCACCTACTTAGAACAAGCTAAGCTAAGCAAAAGCACAGCAACCACGGTTCAATCCCCCAGCACCACATGCCAGCCAGCCCCGCCCCCTGGTGGGTTGAGCTGGCCACACACACACACACACACACACACACACAAATAAAATTAAAAAAAAAATTTTGCATGCATATATCTGGTAATACGAACAACTAGTTTAAAGACAATACTATGCATTACAACAAATACTGTGAAATTCATATTACTTTGTTTAGTGAAAAAAGAAAGAAAAACTTCCCTCTAGCTATAATTCATATTCAGACATGGCAATATAGAGATCCTGATCTACCCCAGACTCTTAAAACTCCCACGATAAATGGTAACCACTGATTCATAAATATGTTGAGATATGAGATAAACATATTTGAGTAATATTTATTTTGGGACAACTGAGCCACTTAGTACCCCTTGTTTGGGAACAACAACACCATACTTAGAATAAATGGGGCAGTGCCACTCAAAATATGAGCTATATTTCTACACAAAACTGTAATCACACTATTACATTAATAGATGCTGACTTGTTTGCCATTGACTGAAAAACGAGCTAGAATAAGATGGGGGGCCGGGGAGATGGCTCAGTAGAATAAGTGCTTCCCTGGCAAGTGCAAGGTCCTGAGTTCAATCTCCAGTTCCACAAAAATAAATAAATAAATAAATAAATAAATAAAATAAGATGGGCAGCCCCAAATAGCATCCAGTGGCTTTGTTGCTCAGAGTAATGGCCATCTTCCTTCCAGGGTAGATAAATAGATGTACACTGTGTTATAACCTGTGCAACTGATTCCAATTTTGTAACTCTGTATGTTTCCACTGTAACTTTATTAACAAGGACTATTTGATAAAAGCTGACAACTTAAACTCCATCTTGTAACAAGCTTTGTAACTTCTGTTTTGTAAAACCTTGATTTGTTTTATAAAACCCCCTTACCCATGCCTTCCCTGAAGAATGTGACTGTGCAAATAAGAAAATGTTCCTCAACATTCTGCAGAATGAGTTAAACTGTCCTTCCTACAGAACAAACAGAATGCCTAAAAATGGGTAAAATGGTCATCAGATGTCCTTCTAAGTACCTAGACAAAAACAATGTTTTACTAAGCCAAGTAAAACATTCCTGTTACAAAATGTGACCTCATCTATGGGAACAAAAAGATAACCCTCAGTCATAACTGACTCAAAATAAGTTTTGTAAAATCCCCCCTCCTCCCCTACTCTTGTGGTTTTTCCCTTTAAAAACTGCTTCACCTAGACTAAGCGTGCACCTACTTGGAGAGGAGAGTACGTGCTGCCACTGAGCTCAGCTAAATAAAGTGCTTTTAAGTTGAGTCTGGTTTTTGATTTTTGGGTTTCAACACACTGGTGATATAGGGGAATGAAACTCCCAAACTGAATAATACCTGGGCCGAGTTCATGTTCTCTAAAACCGAAGAATTAATTTTGGGAACAAACGGAGGTTAAGACCAGAACATAGGGGCTGGGGAGATGGCTCAGTGGAGTACACACTTGCCTGGCAAGCGCAGGGGCCTGAGTTCAATCTCCAGTTCTGAAAAAAAAAAAAAAAAAAAAAAAGCCAGAATATATTTATTGGGGGAAAGAAAGCTCTCTATTCTAGAGAGGGACAGAAGGGGGACCTGAGTGGGTTGCTCAGGAATCTGCCATTTCTAAGGATTTTTATAGAGCAAAACTATGAGGTGAGGTGGGTCTAGGGTGGAAAACATGCACATGATGTGGGACAAAACTAGTCAACCAAGACTACAAACACAATTGCTCAGGTAAAATTGATTAAATCCATGACCAAATCAGAAAGCCAGTCAGCAAGTAGGCACACATGTAGAACAGGAGTTTATCCAGTAGCCAGGAGCAGTTGGATTAGTGACTCTTCCTGGCTTCCTCAAGGTGATTATCAATCCTGGATGCTTATCTTTAGAAAGGTATGTACTTGTTTGATCTTTGGTCTTGAGGTCCACAGTGGGAGTGTTTGTCTCTCACATTTGCAAGGTATCTCGCCTTCCATACTGTCTCCATTGATAGCCTAGCCCTGTCTGACTACCCATAATAGTTCTGTCTAATTCAGCTGCCTATAAAATTGGGATACCCATGGGTATAAAGGTCCTATGTTAAAACCTAATCTCTCTGTCTTCATGTATCAATGGACCAGATCAATTTTTTACTGGTATGATAATCTGACCTCTGTCTTTATTGCTCAAATAAAAGTTAATGATGTAATGTGGTACATCAAATCTCTTCTAACTATACACAAAATGTTCTAAATCGCACTAGGAAGACTATTTCATTATTAAATTCAGAAGTAAAGCCTGGGGATATAGCTTAGTGGCACAGTGCCTGCCTGGCAAGCATGAGGTCATGGGTTCAATTCCCAGTACCAAAAAAAAAAACAACACAGGGCCAGGGATATAGCTCAGTGGCATAAGTGCCTGCCTGGCAAGTGCAAGGTCCTGAGTTCAATCCCTAGTACCGCAAAAACAAGCAAGCATGTGCAGAAGTAAAAATAGCTGAGTGTGGTGGCGCATCCCAGCACTTGGGAAGTTGAGGTATGAAGAGTTTGGGATCAGCCTGGACTATATAGAGGAACCCTGTCTCAATAAGACAGGACAGGACAGGACAGAACAAAACAGAACAGAATAGAACAGAACAAAACAAAATAAAACAAAACAAAACATGATGGTTCTTCAAGCAGAACCCCATATTTCTATGTCTCCTTTAAATCAGCCAAGACAAGACTTTCAGTTCCTGACTAAGTAGGAGCAATTCCCTTTCTTACCCTATAATAGTTGCATGAAGATGGACTGCCAAGTCTTCTATAATGTTTTAAAAAAGGGTAAATAAAAGTCTTAGGGGGACAAATGAAGTAGAATAGGGGGAAAAAAAGGCAAAAAGACAAGGAAAACTGTAATTTTATTTGCAGAACTGGGGGTTGAACTCAGGCCCTTGCACTTGCTAGGGAAGTGCTTATTCCACTGAACCATCTCCCCAGCCCCAAAACTGTAATTTTAAAAATTAAAATTGCAACCTCAGAGCACAAATGAAGTTTAACTCTTTGTTCTCTCTTCTCCTAGAACACAAGCTGGGGCACTTTCCTTTCCTCTCTAGGGGTTTGGGCATTTTCTTTTTACTTGCACATGGCTCTTGTTTCACAGTGAGCAGGTCTCATTTTTTCCTCTAAATTAGGTTTTCCCCATCAGTGAACCATTATCTCACTGTGGGTGGGCTGCCTCACCCCAAACCAAAGCAACACTACAACTTCAGATTATCAATGACCACAGATTTCCACCAGCCAGAACACGTGGATTCCCAGTTCCAAATTGTAGTGCGTCTCATTTCTGAGAGTCCACACTCCAGAGTGCATCCTAAAATCTCTGCTTGTTAAACCCTTCCAGTATCTCTTACTGAGGTATCCTAAAAAGTCTTTGTGACAGAAGTCAGGAAATCTCTAAGCATTCTATATTTAGGTGGGTTAAATTCCTTGTCTCCATTTCAGAAACCTCTCTGACCCAATCTGGTGGCAGACTGATAAGGCAGGCCTGGTGGTACATGCCTTTAATCCCATCATTCTGGGAAGCTGAGGGAGGAGAATTGAAAATTTGAGCCTAGCCTGGGTAATTTAACGGTTTATCAAGACCTTATCTCAGGGGGCTGGTGAGATGGCTCAGTGGTCTAAAGCACCTACTTAGAACAAGCTTAGCAAAGCACAGGGACCGCGGTTCAATCCCCCAGCACCACAAGCCAGCCAGCCCCGGGGCTTCTTAAAAAAAAAAAAAAAAGACCTTATCTCAGGGCTGGCCAAATATCTCAGTGGATTAAAGTGCCTGCAAGCAGGTGCAGGAGCCAGGGGTTCAATCCCCGGGCCTGCCCCCAGGGCGTGCTGAGATGGCAACTGAGACTGAGCATGGTGGTGCACGCCTGTAATCCCAGCTCTCGGGAGTCTCTAAACAAGTGATCACTATGACTCACTCAGTAGTGAAAAAGGAAAGAATATTCCAGGCAGAAAGAGTAAAGACTGTTGTAACTCAAAAAATCAAAAACCGGACTCAACTTAAAAGTGCTTTATTAAGCTGAGCTCAGTGGCAGCACGTACTCTCCTCTCCAAGTATGTGCACCCTTAGCCTAGGTGAGACACAGTTTTTAAAGGGAAAAACAAGAGTAGGGGGAGGAGGGGGGATTTTACAAAGCTTATTTTGAGTTAGTCATGACTGAGGATTAACTTTTTGTTCCCATAGATGAGGTCACATTTTGCAAACCCTACAGGAATATGTCCTTATTTGGCTTAGGCATTGTTTTTGTTCCGGTAGCCAGAAGGACATCTGATGACAGTTTCACCCATTTTCAGGCCATCTATTTGTTCCCTAGGAAGGACAGTTTAACTCATTTTGAGAATGTTGAGGAACATTTCTTATCTTCTCTCAGAATGCTGAAAAACACTTTCTTATTTGTACAAACAGTCACATTCTTCAGGGAAGGCATGGGTGGTGGGTTTACAAAACAAATCAAGGTTTTACAAAATGGAAGTTACAAAGCTTGTTACAAGATGGAGTTTAAGTTGTCAGCTTATACCAATAGTCCTTGTTAATAAAGTTACAGTGGAAACATACAGAGTTACAAAATTGGAATCAATTGCACAGGTTACAACAAAGACCAAAAAAAGACTCCAAAGCATGATTCACATGATTGATAGGGTGCTGAGTCATGTCAACTGTGTCTATGCACGTGTCCTTTCTCATTTGTCACTGTGTTACAACTGGATTTATGAGATGCAGTTTATATGCATGAACTTCCAATAAGCTAGGTAAAGAACGTTACTATAGGTCATGAAGGACAGCTGGCACACATTTGTCCACTTGGGATTTTGGCATTTTCCAGGCTAGGCTCAGAGGTCTTTTTCTTATCTCTGCCTCTGGATAATAGGCCTTAGCCAAAGGTTGAAGAGGTTGGCCCTAGCACATTGCCCGGGTTTTGGAGAGTGAGAGAACTGGGCACGTTCCCCTAACTGTACTATCTATATTAGTAGGAGCCTTTTTTTCCCCCTTTTTGTGGAAAAAGGATTGAACCCAAGGCCTTGGCACAGAGCTACAACACCAAACTTTTTATGTTTTGAGATAAGGTTTTTTTTTTTCCTTATTTTAGGGAAGGGTCTACAGGGTATTCAGGGTCTCACTACTAGATTGGACTCATTTTTTTTTGGGGGGGAGGGGGACCGGGGATTGAACTCAGGCCCTTGTGCTTGCCAGGGAAGCACTTATTCTACTGAGCCATCTCCCCAGCCCCTGAGTGAGTCAATAGTAAAATGTATCTTTTTTTTTTTTTTTAGGTAAGGTCTTGCTAGGCAGTTTAGGCTGTCCTCCCTACCTCAGTGGGATTATAGGCATGTGCCACTACCCTTGGCTAAAATCTATCTTTTAGGGACTCTTCAAATGTCACTTTTCCCAGGAAGACTTTCCTTTCTCCGAAACCTACCCAGGACTATTGACTTCATCTTCCTTTTGGTACTTGCCACCTTTCTGCTTGAATTGTCTTAACTGATTTCTTGTGATTTCCTTAAGAACAGGATCTGTGTTATCTTTGCTTTTTGTGCAGTAGCTTATAGAACATTGCTGGTGCTCAGTACATGCTTCATTTAGTGTTAACTGAACTGGAAGATGTGCCAGTATCAAGATATAGAAACAGCCAGTCCTAGCCCAGGTCCGGTGAGTGTGTGGAGAGCTTCCTGCTAACCTGCGCCGGCGGGACCAGTCCCAGCCCAGGTGCAGCGTGGGCCGGACCCTCTCCCA
>NW_004524669.1:5249822-5250838 GCF_000260255.1 Octodon degus | reverse complement strand
TATAAAAAAATTAAAAAAAAAAAGAAAACAGAAAAAGAAAGATTATTACCATTAACAATCTTAGTTTTATATCTTAGAGGACCTATTCAGAAAGCAATGAATACATTTAGTATACCATGAAATGAGCAATAATGAGTGTCACAGCTACATGGGAACCTTTGTCTTTAGTTTTGTATTAAGAGCATGTCTTACCAAGAAAATCTGGAAGTGAGCTGAGGCCACGGCAGCCATTGCACTCTGCTGTTTGGTCTCCGAGGCTGTAGGGCTGACATCAAGCAGGGAATTGCACTAGCTCCCATTGCAGACCCTGTAAAATCTGGAAATGTCCTTCACATTTGATTAGATTTACACTGATTTCAGCAGTGTGCTACAATTTTTAGGATTATATAAGAAAGCTGATAAATTGATATGTATTGAATTGGATAATGTGGGGGAAAACATTGCTAAACATGCTAAAAGATAACAGACTTGAACACCACATCCCAATACTGCATCCCCCTTCAGAGGAACTGACTATTGCTGGTATGACTATTACAACTTTTAATTTGAGTTTAAGCCCAAAGAGTTTGGAGAAACTAAGTTTCTGCTGTCAATGGTATTGTATTTCTGGTGGATTGTACAGACCAGGAAAGGCTGGTAGAATCAAATGAACTTCATTTACTAATGACAAATGAAAGCCTTGCTAATGTGTCTGTCCTAACTCTTGGGAATAGGAGTGACAGACCTGAAGCCATCAATGAAGAGAAATTATGAGAGGTGTTTGGCTTGGTGTTGTTTGAGACAATAAGAAAGGACAGTGTATCACTGAAAGAACTGAATTGCCAACCTTTAGAAATTTTCATGTGCAGTGAGCTCAAAAGACAAGGTTATGGATGGTGCAATACATTGATTAATGCCAGCTGCTGCTGGATCAGGCCTTCACTTTCAGGTTTGTTTAGCGATTTGATTGCTCAACAAGCAGAATTTGAATTCAATAGACTTCTGTTGGTATTATTATTATTATTATTATTATTATT
>NW_004524669.1:5244304-5248572 GCF_000260255.1 Octodon degus | reverse complement strand
TCATTTAGCAGTTTACTCAAGCTTAAGGAATCCTTGTGTAGTTTTTCTTTCTTTCTTTCTTTCTTTCTTTCTTTCTTTCTTTCTTTCTTTCTTTTTTTTTTTTTTTTTTTTTTTTTTTTTGGTGGAACCAGGGATTGAACTCAGGCTTTTCCACTGAGCCATCTCCCCACCCACAAGCGCTTGTTCTACTGAGCTATCTCCCGGGTCCCCTGTGTAGTTTTCTTAACAAAATTTTAGATGACCTATGAGAACCACATTACAACAAATAACATGTTAAATCCTTTTCTTTTTCTTTCTTTCTTTTGTTCTTTTCTTTCTTTATTTTTTTTGTACGAGGGAATCAAACTCAGGACCTTGCACTTGCCAAGCTGGTGCAATGCTGCTGAGCTATCTTCTTGGCCCAACACATTATTCTTGACCAACAAAAGATTCCCAAGTTATTATATACAGACAACAATATGCCTTACATTAATAAAACCAGTCTTTACATCATTTTGAACAACTCAAAACCTGATCAAAGCATGTCTTTAACTGTGATGACACTTATCTATAAGCCAACTTAAGTTGTAAACATATTTTTAAAAAATCTTAAAGAGTAAAAAAGAAGAAAAATTATTGAGCTCAAACAAAACAGCTATAGATGTTGTAATGGGCCACAAATTGAACAGATAGGCAGATAAGGACACCTAAGACAATTGTTAATAGAGCAGAGTGAACTTAGGTATATTTGGCTGAATTGAATGATAATAACTCTTATAGTTTTTAAGTTTGTAACTATAAATAGACTAGTCAGAACTTTTTATAAGTCAATTAACAGGGATCTCTGGTAATAAGAATCAGAAGAAATAAAAACTTTTAGTGTACTGTGCCGGCCCTCCCTGCCCCCAGGGTGCACTGAGACAGCAATTAAGATTGGGTGTGGTGGTGCATGCCTGTAATCCCAGCACTTGGAAGGCTGAACACAGGTGGATCACTAGGAATCTAAGAGTCCAATCTATGATCTATGATCTATGTAGTGATACCCTGTAGACCCTGTATTAAATATAAACAAATAAATAAAAACAATTTTTTATGTCTGTGAAAGTAAAGATAGTTTTTAAAATGAGCCCTAGGGCGAGTTAGCTCAGCGGTCTAAAGTGCCTGCTTAGGCAAGTTTAGGCAAGCACAGGGACCATGGTTTGATTCCTGGCACCACATGCCACACCAGCCACGCCCACAGGGTGGGTTGAGCTGGCCATTAGAAAAAAAAAATGAGCCCTAGGCTGATGGTTTATCTGACTGGAATACCCAGCTATACAGGCTTTTCACTGTACTTTGATAGCCACAGTTGTTTGATAGCCATAGCTGATAGCCAAAACTGCTATTTTGATAGTCACATGTAAATTCTCCCTCTAAAAGGGCAGACCATTAAAGATAATTTTAATTATTTTTAGGGGGATGTACAGGCCAGGTTTAGGTGTAGAAAAAGATTCCATGGAACTCTTTGGATCTAAGTACCTACTTTAAAACAGTGAATGAGCCAAGTCTCCAGTCTTCCCTGTTGCAGATGTCTATCTATGATAGTTTTTTTTTTTTCCATTTTGAAAAGAAAAAAAGGGGAGAAAATGTTTTTGTCAATCTTTCTTTCTTTCTTTTTCTTTTTCTTTTCTTTTTTTTTTTTTTTTTTCGGAACCGGGTATTGAACTCAGGCCCTTGCACTTACCAGGGAAGTGCTTATTCTACTGAGCTATCTCCCCAGCCCCTGCCAATCTTTCTAGCTCTGTGCCCAATCTAAAGTGTCCCCTCGACTTACCTTGTGCTGCATCAGTAGTGGCAAACTGGAAGTGTGAGGAACTGGCCACAGCTGGGTTAATCAGTCTTATTCTACACCTGGGCCCCCTTCCTCATGCTCCTGTGCCACTGGACCGTACTTAGCTACAGGTTTTCTTCTTTCTAGAACTTCAGCTGGCATGCCTCTGAGAATGATGGCTGTTTTAGAGAGAAAGCATGATGAGAGAGACAGTCCTCTGGGGACTTGGGCTATGGCTATCCCTTAATATCTAGGTTTTTTTTTTAAAAGATGATGATCTGTTAAAAGGTTGGGGAAAAGGGGAAAAAGAGATGATGTACAGCTACTCTGGACAAGTAGAGTAAATTCAAAAGGGAAATATTCCTTGATATCTGTTTTTGTTAGCTGTTGAAGAGTCTGTTGGAATTTTGCCACTTAGGTAATATCTTTTAGCAAGGCATCTGTTTCCCTATCAAAGAGAAAATCACTAGTAAACAGTATATGATCTATAAATCATAGGACTGTAATTTGGAAAAATTTAAAACAGGCCAACTCATGGGAGAACAAAAAGATGTCCAAGAAGATGAGACTGGGTCTTAATGTAAGGAGTCTGAACATAAAGTAATTCTGACCATTTTTCTTTTTTCTCTTGCAGTATACCTCTAGTTGTAAAATAGCATCATAATGAATCTTTCTCTTTCCATTCTACTTTGTCTCTAGAGGTAGGCAGGGCTTGTGTGGATGCACAAGAATATTGTTTTTTTTGTTTTGTTTTGTTTTGTTTTGTTTTGTTTTGTTTTTGGAGAAGAATATTAAACCACTCTTTTTCAATATATGAGGGTTGAACAAATTTCAGTGCCAAAGAATACATTTTTAAAGGAGTAAGAGAATATGACCTTTTTCAAAAACAAAGGGAAAGGGGCCAGCAGATAGCTCAGCAGACTAAAGCACCTGCTAGGTAAGCTTAGGCAAGTGCAGGGATCATGCTTTGATCCCTAGCACCACAGGCCATACCAGCCTTGCCCCCAGGCATGCTGAGTGACTCTGGCCATGGTGGAGCATGACTATAATCCCAGTGATGGGAATGCTGAAAACAGGAGGATCACTATGAATCTGAGCTATGTAGTGAGACCCTGTAACAATCAAATACATTTAAAAAAGAAAAAAAAGGTGGGGGGGAGATAGGCATCCCTACTTATTTTTATTTTTTTCAGTTTATATATTTGGTACAGGGTCTCACTATGCAGCTTGGACTCATAGTGATCTTCCTGTTTTCAGCCTCCCCAGCACTGGATTACAGGTGTGCACCACCATGCCCAGACTGGATCACCCCCAGGGCAAGGCTGGCATGGCATGTCTGTTGAACTATTTTGCCAGCCCCCTACTTAGTTTTTATCTGCCCTCAAGGTTTCCCTGAGGTGACCTTTGTCTAGAGCAAGTGGTTGCTATCCGGAAAGTGACCAGAATATAGGTCAAGCTGGACTATCTACTTTTATGGATGCATACCCCTACCTTCTCTGGAACTTCAAATTCCTAACTCCAAAGTATGTTTCCAAAAGCACAAGCCATAAGTGAGTTTTGCTATAATGGCCATGTTTAAAGAAGGAAACATTGTTAGCAAAATTAAATCAATGATCAAGAGACCTGAACAACTGTTTCTCAATTTCCCAACTGAAAAAGAGTGAGAGGGGAAAAAAAGGGGCAGACTGGAAGTGATTGGGGTGCTTCCCAGCCTGAAAAAAAGGTCACCTCTGGAGATAGAAGCAAGTGATGACAAGCCATCAAGACTTTTGTGTTATTTGCCAACCCACTTGGGCAGTCTACCGAGGAGTAAGATAAGGCTACTTTTTATGCACAATCCACTCTACAGATTTGTGTCTCTATGTCTGTAACATACTTTTGAAACCTGCAGGTTAAAACCTGCACTCATTGTCTGGCAACTATAACTTTTACATTAGCAAAAATACTTCCCTCCCTTATGCACATAAATTATGAGAGCCAATCTTAGGAGGGGGGAGAGAGCCAGGAAGTTGGGGCCTTTTTGAGAGTGTGAGGGAATAAGATAAAAGAATAGTTTAGAAATGTGCTTTGGGGCCAGGTATATAGCTCAGTGGCACAGTGCTGGCCTGGCAAGCACAAGGTGCTGAGTTCAATTCCTGATGCAAAATAATAATAATAATAATAATAATAATAATAATAATAATTTTCTTCTGAACTGAATGTATTTTGGTCCCATAAGAATAATGCTTAGGAGCTCTCCTAGCAGGTGGTGGCAGCTGCTTTTGCAATTATAATCAAGATTAAGGCTTGGGATCTTCGCAGCAAGAAGAAAAAGAAGAAGGAGGAGGAGGGGGGGAGGGAGAGGAGGAAGGGGAAGAGGAAGGGGAAGGGGAAGGGGAAGAAGAAGGAGAAAGAGGAAGAGGAGGAGGAGAAAGGAGAAGGAGAAGAGGAGGAGGAGAAGGAGAAGGAGAAGGAGGAGGAGGAGGAGGAGGAGGAGGAG
>NW_004524669.1:5243313-5244204 GCF_000260255.1 Octodon degus | reverse complement strand
AGAAGAAGAAGAAGAAGAAGAAGAAGAAGAAGAAGAAGAAGAAGAAGAAGAAGAAGAAGAAGAAGAAGAAGAAGAAGAAGTTGTTGTTGTTGAAACAGCTAGACAACCTGAAGGTAGAGCTGTCACAGCCGCACGTCACTAAAGTGCGGGGCGGCACAGCATCCAAGCTCTCCAAGATCCGAGTTGTTCGCAAATCCATCGCCCATGTTCTCACTGCCATCAACCAGACCCAGAAAGAAAACCTCAGGGAATATTACAAGGCAAGAAGGACAAGCCTCTGGACCTGCGGCCCAAGAAGATGCGAGCCAGGCACTGCCGGCTCAATAAGCATGAGGAGAAGCTAAAGACCAAGAAGCAGCTGCGGAAGGGGAGGCTGCACCCTCTGCGCAAGTTTGCTGTCAAGGCTTGAGCAGTGTCACAATAAAACTCACACTCTGAGAAAAAAAAAGAAAGAACAATGCTTAGGAAATAGCTCCTTGTGTCACTCAGGAGTTGGCTTTTTTCACTGGGTCTCAGGTTTCAGTTTCCTATAGTTGCTAGAGGGAAATCGTGTCTAGAACACTAGGCGGGCACATCACCTTCATATATGTTCTGGATTACCAAAATTCTGACGTCTCATCTGATCCAGAGATGGGATATGTGTTCTTCATCTAAGATAACTTTCCTGTCTTCAGTGTTAACAAATTCACATTTTCTGTTGGCTCAACTTGAAAATTCTTAGTTGGTTAGGAAGACACATTTAAGACAGATTGGGACCGAAACCTTTCAAGAGTGTCTCTCTCTCTTTCTCTCTCTCTCTGTCTTTGTCTCTCTCTCTCTGTCTCTCTGTCTCTGTCTCTGTCTCTGTCTGTCTCTCTCTCTCTGTCTCTCTGTCTCTCTGTCTCTCTGTCT
>NW_004524669.1:5239902-5243213 GCF_000260255.1 Octodon degus | reverse complement strand
TCTCTCTCTCTCTCTCTCTCTCTCTCTCTCTCTCTCAGATGTCTGCTTAGGCAAGTTTAGGGACCAGGATTTGATCCCTGGCACCACATGCTGTGCTGGCCCTGCCCCCACACATGCTGAGCCAGTCAGTGAGACCCAGTGCCAAATACATAAAAAGTTTTTCTCTCTCTCTCTTTAGAATAAGAAAGTCATTTTGGGCTGGGGAGATAACTCAGTAGAATAAGCACTTGTCTGGTAAGCGCCAGGGCCTGAGTTCAATCCCTGGTTCCACAAAAAGAAAAAAGAAAAAAGAAAAGAAAGAAAGTCATTTCACACTCATGATGAATTACTGAGGATATTCTCCCATGAATCATCACTCTCAGCCTATAAAGGCAAAAATGGGGACTCTCAAGAGCTAAGATTGCCTCCTCACCAGTGACGATCGGATCAGAAAGGAAACTGAGTCAGTACAGGCTTGACATTGCCCTCCAAGAGCATGGAGGGGGTGATCCGGTTAGACTATTTCAGTTGACCCTGTCTTCCCCAGGTCAACAGTCACACTGCCACAATTAACCAGCTGAGAGGGTCCCAAATTTATAAAAAACACTTACATTTCATAAACTAGATTTCATCAAAACAAAGTCCATTACACAGCCCATTTTTCAAATTCACATTTTGGTATCAAAGTCTAGTAGGGTACACTCTAATATTACTTTTCCCCAGGACCCGTTGTCTGAGATAAAACCATAACCCTAACAGCCAAACAATTTGAACTGGTCAAGAGAGGAACAGCAGTAAATTCAGCAACTATTAAGTTCATACACAAAACAGAAATACAGGACCCTTCCTATCAAAATAAAATGTCCCATCAAAGAAACATTATAATCTTCCCATGTTCTCAACTTAATGTACCCTTTGACAAAAAAAAAAAAAAAAAAAGGCATAAAATGACAAAACTTAAACAACTGTCAAACAAGAAAGACAATTGCTGATTAGGTAAATGAATTACAATCCAGCAACAAAAGCAGACTCTTACTTTCTTCCCGACACCTTGGTGGAGCCTCCAAAATGATACTGGGGAAATAATATAGCTCTTCACCTGTGAGACGTCAGATATGCCAAGTGTGTGTTCTCTGGAGTCAAAGAATGAATTCTAAGGAACAACAGAGGTTAAGAGTAGGAAAATCAAAAAGAAAATTTAAAAAAAAGAGTAGGGAAATTTATTGGGGACTAGGAATGGGAAATTGGAGTAGCTCTTGAGAGACAGGAAGGGTCCTCGTTTGTCAATGAGCTCACTCCTCTGAGAAAGTTTTATAGAGCAAAATGGTGAGATGGGTACATGTGGGTCAAAACTATAATCAATCAATAAGATTACTGGTATAGCCACTTGGATACTTTTTGTATCAAGGATCGAACTCAGGACCTTATGCTTGCCATGCAGATGCTTAAGCCGCTAAACTATCTTCCCAACCTTATCACTTGGCTGATATTGATCTAGTATTGGTAAGGGCATACAGACCTTGATCAGTAATCTATAGTCTTAGTCTTAGTCTTGTCTGTAGTTTTAGCAATCTTAGTCTTAGTCTTAATGGGTAGGGGAGAATGGCATCAATAATCTGAAGTTTTTATTTTTTAGGGAAGTATGTCAACTGGTCCCTAGCTCATAACAAGAATTCTGGCCATGAACTTATCAATGGATCAATGCACTGATGACTGTAAGATCTCCACCACTGTGCCTCGCTCATTTTATAATTCTGATACAGGGTGTAAACAGTTTGCCAGAGAAGGGATGAATGAAGAATCAGACTAAGATCTGAGCTGCTGCCTACTCCCAGTGACAGTGAGTTTATAATCTGCATCTAATCCCTTTAGTGGCTTGCTAAAATAGAAAATCAACATTTTTGAAAGATGAATTGGTTTTCTGTTCTTGCTGTAATAAACTGAAACAAAGAGCCTTAAAACAACACAGGTGGGGGCTGGGGAGATGGCTCAGTAGAATAAGCACTTCCCTGGCAAGCACAAGGGCCTGAGTTCAATCCCCAGTTCCACCAAAAAACAAAAAACAAAAAACACAGGTGCTGGGTGTGGTGTAGCACACCTATAATCTCAGCACCTGGGAGGCTAAGGAAGGAGGATCACTGTGAGTTTGAGGCCAGCCTGGTCTACATAGTGAGACTATCCCAAGAAGAGACAGGACTGGACAGGACAAAAACACAAAAAAATGAAACAACCACATGGGTTTGTTTTCTTAACTCTCTGGAAGTCAGAAGTCTGACATGTATTCCACTGGGTTAAAGTCCAGTGTTGGCAGGACTGCGTTCCTCTGGATGGTTCTGATGGAGAATGTTTCCTTGCCTTTTCAGCTTCCAGAGGTGGCCCCCTTCACTTGACTATGGTGTTCTTCCTCCACCTTCAAAGCCAGCAGCAGAGATTTTATTCTTCCTTATGCAGAATCTACTCTGTAACATTTCTTCTGCCCCCTCTCACTTTTTATGGACCTCTGTGAGATGTTGGGCCACCTTGGATAACCAGGATAATCCCTGTACCTGAAGTCATCTGATTAGCAACCTTAGTCCACTTGCAACCTTGATTGTCCTTTGTCATGTAAGATAACATAATTACAGAATCCAGGGATTCAGATTTGGACATTTTTGGGGGACATTATTCTGTCCACAACAGAGAGATGTAACAGAACCTTGAATCTCTGCAATGCAACATGCACAGTGTCTGAAATTCGATACAAACTATTCAATATATGAAGAAAATGAAAAAATGTGATCCTGCTCAACTTAAAGGACAATAGAGTGCAAACTTGAGGTGACTCAGACACTAAAATGATGAGACAAGTTTTTTTAAGTACTCGAGGCTGAACTCAGGGCCTATGCACTGAGCTGTAATCCCAATTATTTTGTGTTTCTTTTTCTTTTTTCCTTTTTTGCGGAACCAGGGATTGAACTCAGGCCCTTGCTCTTGCCAGGCAAGCGCTTATTCTACTGAGCCATCTCCCTGGCTCCTATTTTGTGTTTCTTGAGCCACAGACTTGCTAAGTCACTAAGTTGCCCAGTCTGGACTTGACTTTGTAACCCTTCTGTCTCAGCCTTTCAGGTGGCTGAGATTGCAGACACACACCACTATGCCTGGCTTCATTGGAGCTGTTAAAACTGTGCTTACTAAGATAAAATAAATACACTTCTAATGAATGAAAAGAGCCAGGTACTGTGGTCTGTTCCTGAAATCTCACAATCCCACTTTATACAGGAGGGTGAGGCAGGAAGATGCAACTCTGAGGCCAGACTGGACAATCTAATAAGATTCTTTTTTTTTTTTTTTTT
>NW_004524669.1:5230759-5239802 GCF_000260255.1 Octodon degus | reverse complement strand
CGGAACCGAGGATTGAACTGAGGTCTCTGCGCTTGCTAGGCAAACACTTATTCTACTGAGCCATCTCCCCGGCCCAATTTAATAAGATTCTATCTCAGAATTTAAATATCTATGAGGGCCTGAGATGTGGCTCAGCACTCTCTGGGCACAATCCCCAGTATTTAGAGTTATGGTTGGAAGAAGTAGAAAATCTCAGCAGAGAAATAGAAGACAAGTAAGTTTTGAAAATTCAACGGAGGGGCTGGTGAGATGGCTCAGTGGTCTAGAGCACCTACTTAGAACAAGCTTAGCAAGGTTCATGGACCGCTGTTCGATCCCCCAGCACCACATGCCGGCCAGCCCCGCCCCCTGGTGGGCTGAGCTGGCCAGACACAAATAAATAAATAAATAAATTTTTTAAAAAAGGTAATCAGGGAGGCAAAAAATGAGTTTGTCTCCTTTCTATCTTTATTTAAAAAGAAAATTCAATGGAGGGGCTGGTGAGATGGCTCAGTGGTCTAAAGCACCTACTTAGAACAAGCTTAGCAAAGCACAGGGACCGTGGTTCAATCCCCCATCACCACATGCCGGCCAGCCCCGTCCCCTAGTGGGCTGAGCTGGCCACACACACACATAAATAAATAAAATAAATTTTAAAAAAAAAATTCAATAGAAATTTTAGAATTGAAAAAATATCTGGATTCCAAGATATAGAATTAATGGTGCAATAGAGATGATGATGCAATGGGAAGAATTCATGCTTTAAGTTTAAATACGATTATATAAAACAAGTACTTTTAAGGGAAAACAAATTGAATCTTCTGAATACTTTTATTTATTTATTGACTTATTTATTGGTAGTGGTATTAGAGGTTGAACTCGGGGTCTTGTGCACTCAGGGCCTTTTTTATAATTTTGAGATAGGGTCTCACTAAGTTGTCCCAGCTGGCCTTGGTCGTTTGTTTGGTACCAGGGATTGAACCCAAGCTGACCTTATACTTGCCAAACTTCCCACCTCAGCCTCCTGAGTAGCTGGGATTACAGGCATGTGCCACCAGGCCTAACCTGAGTGACATTTCTGAGGAGGACCAGTACTACCTGGAGCCGAGTGGTGCAGATTCTGGCTGGCGGCTCTGTCACTAAGCAGATCTATAGAATAAGAATGAAGAGAAGAAATACAATACTGTGGGAAGTCAAGTGGATGGAACATTGACAAGGAGGAATTTGAAACGTGCCGTGGGTTGTAACATAAGAACATTTTGAATCTGTCCTTCTGGAAGAGCGTGGGAGTGATATGTCCAGTCACCTCCCAGGTTGCTTCGGCATATGTTAGAGGTCTCCCACTGGCCTCCTGTGCCCACATGTGGGGCTTTTAGAAGTGACTAGATTATGAGGGTTTCTAGCTGACTCATTAAGAGGGGTCACTGAAGAGGCTTATTTCCTGCCCCAGCATGACCCCTCTCTGATTCCTGCCAGCCAGTCTCCTGTCATGCCCCTGTGAAGGGCGTCCATGGGGCCAGCTGACCATGTAAGGGTTGACAGTGGTGAAGCAGAGCCAAATACATCTATTGCCTTTAAGTTGTGGGGGTGTCTCACAGGTGGGACAGTAATGAAGACAGCTGGTGCTTACTAAGAATTTATTAGGCTGGGTGCTGCGTTGTGTTCCTATAGTCCAAACTGCTCTGGCAGTTTGAGACCATCCAGGGTAATATAGTAAGACTCTAGTTATAATGTTTATTTTTTTGTTTTGTTCTTTTTTTTTTTTTTTTTGAGGAACTGGTGATTGAACTCAGGCCCTTACACTTGCCAGAAGGGCTTATTCTACTGAGCCATCTCCCCAGCCCCTGTATTTTTATTTTTATTATTTATTTATTTATTTATTTTTGGTGGAACTGGGGACTGAACTCAGGCCCTTGCACTTGCCAGGGAAATGCCTGTTCTTCCGAACCATCTCCCCAGCCCCAACACTGTATTTAAAAAAAAAAAAAAAAAAAAAATTGAGACAGGGTAAAAAGCACACTGCGTAACACAGGCTGGCTTTGAACTTAAAATAATTCTTCTGCCTCAGCCTCCTGAGAGGTGAGATTACACATGTATGCCACCACTCCTGGCTTCAGTAATATATATGTTTTTTCTATATCTAATATGCATCTAGCAATCCCATGAGAAGATATTGTTTTCTGTTTGTTTGTTTTTTGGGTGGAACCGGGGATTGAACTCAGGCCCTTGCACTTGCCAGGCAAGCGCTTATTCTACTGAGCTATTTCCCCAGCCCCTATTGTTGTCATTTACAACTGGAAAGAGAATTTATTAGGTCAGGTACAGTGGAGTGTGCCCACAATCCCAGAACTTGGGAGGCTGAGGCAGAAGGATTGTAGTGAGTTTGAGGCAAGCACAACTACACAGTGAGTTCAAGGCCAGCCCAGAATATGCAGTGAGACCTTGTCAAAAAAGCACACAAAAAGCCCCAAACAAAAATCAAACATAAGTCAGGGATGGTGACACATACCTGTAATCCCAGGACTCAGGAGGCTGAGACAAGACAATCGCCTCAAGTTCAAGGTCAGTCAAGGCTACATAGTGAGTTCAAGGCTAGCCTAAACTAGAGACTCTGTCTCCAAAAGCAACAAAATAAAAACCAAATAAAAGTAAAGTAAAATGCGGGCTGGTGAGATGGCTCAGTGGTCTAAAGCACCTACTTAGAACAAGCTTAGCAAAGTTCAGGTGACCGGGGTTCAATCCCCAGCACCACATGCCAGCCAGCCCTGCCCCCTGGTGGGCTGAGCTGGTCACACACACACACAAATAAAAATAAAGTAAAATAAAATGGATATTTGGAGTCCCCTTTTCTGCTAGGCAGAAACCATTTTTTATCTCACTGGGAGATTCATTTGCTTTTCTATTGACAAACATTTGTATTATCAGCTTTTACAAGTTAGAAAACTATAAGAGTCTAGTCAAAAAGAATGAAAAAAATTATACTGAATACATGGATAATCTTGCTGCGTCTGAAACAAGATGTTGATGTTTGATTAATATCTTTTAAGGGCCAGAGATACAGCTCAGTGGCTTAAGCGCCTGCCTGGTGAGTGTGTGGCCTCAAGTTCAATCCTGATACCGGAAAAACAAAAAAGTCTTTAAAATAAACTCTTTGGGGGTCTGCCCCTTAGCTCAGTTCTTTAAGTGGCTGCTTCAACAAAAGTCAGGCTCAGGTTGCTGCGGTTCAATCCCCAGAACCCAAGCCAGCCAAACATGCTCTGAAGGCATTCGGAGCAAATAAATAAAATAAAATAAAATAAAATAAAATAAAATAAAATAAAATAAAATAAACTCTTTAGGGGCCGGGGAGGTGGCTCAGTAGAATAAGCACTTGCCTGGCAAGCACAAGGGTCTGAGTTCAATTCCTGGCTCTGTAAAAATAAAATAAAATAAACTGTTTATGTAAACTTGAAGACTCAGCTCTCCAGCCTTGGCAGCCACTGGAAGAGCAGCAGCCGTGACTCCGTCCCACCCAAGGCATTGGGCACAGCGAGACATGACTCTACCATGGCCTCACCCAGCTGCACAGACAGGACTGGGGGTGCAGCTCAGAGGCAGAGTGTCTGCCTGCCACACACAAGTCCCTGGGTTTGATACCCAGAGCTACAAAATGCACAGATATCTGGATGGAGGGACAGACAGACAGACAGACAGACAGACAGACAGACAGACAGACAGAAGGCAGATAAGCACACCAAGTTTGTGCAAGGCATAATCCAAGAGGAACATGTCTCTTCCTGTGTGCTAGCTCGTCTCCAAGGACCAAGGGGCCCTCAGGTTCATTAAGGCAAGGGCAGTGTGCATCCCTGCCAAGAGGAGTGGGGAAGAGCTGAGCAGCATGCAGGCTGCCATGAAGAAAGTAGCTGCCAGGAAGCACCGGGCCTGCCCTGCCACTGTGCATAATACGGTGTCTATAGGAACACTAAGAAATGACGGAATTTCTCTCGAAATCATTGGGAACTCACCAAATTGATTTCTGCATAGACTACAGTCAATGAGAGAGAAAGACAGAGAGAGAGAGAGAGAGAGAGAGAGAGAGAGAGAGAGAGAGAGAGAGAGAGAGTTGTGTTTATTAAAAAAAAATAACAGGGTAATTTGAGCCAGGGTCTTGGCATATAGTTCAGGCTGGCCTTGAACTCACTATGTAACCAAGGTGGTCTCAGACTTGCAGAGTGCTGAGATTACTGGCATGTGACATCATGCCCAGACTGTGTTTTTTTTTTTTTTTTTAATGTGTGTTTTGTTTTGTGCTATTTTGCTATACTAGGGATTGAACTCAGGATCTTTCATTCAGCTACATCTCTAGTGCTTTTTTTTTTTTTTTTTTTTTGAGACAGAGTTTAAGAGACAGAGACAGAGGCTAAGTCACAAAATTGCCAAAGTTGGACTTGATTTGGCAATCCTCCTGTCTCAGCCTCCAAAAGTGCCTGGATTATTGGTGTATGACACATGGCCAGTTTTGACCACAATGTTAGCTAAAATATTATCTCAGTTACTCTTCTCTCATTACTGGGACAAATACCTGACACTCAAAATGAAGGAAGGAAGGGTTTATTTAGCTCACACTTTGTGGAGGTTTCAGTCCATACAAAGCTGGTTCCAAGGCAGACTGGCACATGGCAGAGGGCAGCAGTTCATGGCAGAAAACCATCAAGAGCAAATGGGAGGAGTAGCAGCAACAATGGCAACAGAGAGCAAGTCTGTCTCCCTATGTTGCATTCAAGCTGTCTGCCCCAGGCTGGGTGTAGTACTCACACCCATAATCTCAGCAGCACTCACACCCATAATCCCAGTGAATCATGAGTTACAATCACAAACTCTAGAAGTCAGCCCCATGACTGCCTGGGACTTTAGGGGGACAACTAGACACAAACCATAACAAATAAATTTTAACAAATGTATAATTGAAAACTCGCACATTTATTATTAAAGCTTTACATTAATTACAGCAGTTACTTAAATTTAAGCCAACAAATGATTTTCTAAAAGTATTTTATCACTGATCTTGTTTAGAATTGCCCACACAATGATAATAATAAAGTTTGACTTTTAGTTAATTTTATTATTGTTTTAACATTCAAGGGCCAAGGGGCTGGGGAGATTGCTCAGTAGAATAAGTGCTTGCCTGGCAAGTACAAGGGCCTAAGTTCAATCCCTGGTTCCAGGGAAATAAATAAATAAATAAAAATTCAAGGGCTGGCCAAATAGCTCAGTGGATTAAAGTGCCTGCAAGTAGGCACAGGGGCCAGGGGTTCGATCCCCAGGCCTGCTGTGTTGGCCCTGCCCTCAGGGTACACTGAGAGGGCAATTGAGACTGGGGTGGTGACACATGCCTGTAATCCCAGGCTGTAAACAGGCAGGTCACTACGAGTCTGATCTAGTGGTGAGACCCTGAACACCTTGTAGACCTAAAAATACAAAATAAAATAAAATTCATCACAGACAAACACCCTTTTATTGTGTAATCCAGAGGGGACCATCCTGCGGTCTGGCCTACCTGTTGGATGCTGCTGCTTTCTTTATAATGTTCTTGTTATCAGATCAGATGAAAATACTTTCAAAAGTCTCAAGTTTAAATACTTGGGATGAGTGTTCAGTGGTAAAGCAGTTGCCTAGCATTGCTTTATGAGACCCTTGATTCAGTCTCCAGTCTGAGGGCGGAGGATGGGAGCATTCAGTTCAAATACTGTCCAGATTCACATAGCCAAGTGTGCGGTTTAAATCACTAAGAGGAGGCTGTGGTGTAGACTGTGGAAGACTTCGTTGTGCCCTGCCTAAGGGTATACATGTGGTTTTCCCATTTGAATTCATGGGGCTGGCTCTGGAGGTTCATAACATTTCCAACTTGGGTGTGGCCTTCCACCATGGCATTTCATCTTGCCCTAAACTCTGATTCCCCCTTTCCTAATGTGATAGTTTATTTCAAATCTCTAGCACATTACCTGGCACCAGGTGTAAAATTGTTGATAATTTTCAAAGCAGCATATAAATATTATATTATTATTAGAAAAGACATGAAATGGAGGGTTAAAATACCACCTTTACTTTTTTTTTTTTTTTTTTTTGGTGATACCAGAGGTCAAACTCAAGACTTTGCACTTGCAAGGCAGGTGCTTATGCTGCTGAGCTATCTCCCTGGCCCTAAAATTAATCTTCTACCAATTACAGACAAGGTGTTTTTAAATTTTTTTTTTATTTTAGGGAAGGGTCTACAGGGTGATCAGGGTCTCGCTAGTAGATCAGACTCATAGTGATCCGCCTGTTTACAGCCTCCCAAGAGCTGGGATTATAGGCATATGCCTCCATGTCCAGTCTCAATTGCTGTCTCAGTGTGCCCCAGGGGCAGGGCCGGCATGGCAGGCCCAGGGATGGAACCCCTGGCCCCTGTGCCTGCTTGCAGGCGCTTTAATCCACTGAGCTATTTGGCCAGCTCCACCTTTACTTTTTAAACTAATGCATGGATGGATCCTGATTTATGTCCTAGATAAAAAGAGAAAAGGGAACTTGGGGGACATAGGAAGTTTAAGAGGGGCAAGTGGCTTTTAGATGAGAGGATGTCTATCGGGAGGGAGGAGATGGGTTGCCCAGAGCACTGACCAAGTCTGCAACTGGGGCTCTGGTTCTTCATGAGGGAAAGAGTGGCAGAATCCAGGTCCTGACAGTGTCTGCAGTCAGCATGCCACCCAGCAGAGCACTTACAGTGTAGAATTACTTACAGTTCTGGGCTCAAACCCAGGGCCTCATAAATGCGAGGTGAGTGCTCTACCACTTATCCACATCCCCAACCTGCAAAGTTACTGTAAAAATGGTCAGAGGAGCTGAGTGCTGTGGTACATGCCTATAATCCCGGCACTCTGAGAGGCTGAGGCAGGAGTATGGCAAGTGCCAGTCCTGCTTGGGAAACAACAAATTAATGAGGCTCTGTCTCAAAAAAAAAAAAAAAAGTAAGAATGTTGGTTGCAGTTCAGTTTATGACAGGAGAAAACTAAAAGCAATACAAACACAACTTAGGAAACTAGTTAAATAAATTCTGCTATATGCATTTATTGAGGCAGTAATAGTCTCTAAAAATCATAATTTTAGGATCTATACAGCTTAATAATAATAATTTTTTTTTTTTTTGAGGAACTGGGAATTGAACTCAGACCCATGAGCTTGCCAGGCAAGTGCTTATTCTACTGAGCCATCTCCCTGGCCTATAATTATTGATAAGAAATGTTCTGTGGGGGCTGGGGATTTGGCTCAGCGGTAGAATGCTTGCCTAGCAAGCTGGAAGCCCTGGGTTCGGTCCTCGGCACCAAAAACAAAAACAAAAACAAAAAAAAAAGAAATGTTCTGTGTTTAGAGGGGTCTACTTTTGCTTTTGTCAAACAAGCAAACAAACAAAGTCTGTTATTAACATAAGCCTGGGTCCAGCAGGCCCATCACTTACTTTTCTACTGTAAATTTGTACTTTAGTGTTACGGTAGCTGGTTGTGCATCTCAGTATCTGTCCCCGAGGGATATGGGAAGCAATCTATGTGATTACCCATTTGCTATAATGAGTGACAAGGAGTGTGCACATGTGCCAAAGTGTCAAAGTGTGATTTGGACCCACCTTTATGCTCCATCTAACTGGTTTTATGTATGTTTACCCAAGCATCATAGAGATCTAATAGACCCACAACACTCCAAGATTTTTTTTTTTTTTTTTTTTCCGGAACTGGAGATTGAACTCAGACCCTTGTGCTTGCCAGGGAAGTGCTTATTCTGCTGAGCCATCTCCCCGGCCCCCTCCAAGAGTTGTTAAAAAAAGTTTTTGAAGTTTCTGGTAGAAGCATACCATTTCAATACAATAACACATGAAAAACCAGATTTGCAAGTTTTAGAGGAGGTCATGCTTGGGTGATGAAGATGATCCATTATGGTAAAATACATGCTGTCATAACAGAAGAGTGGGTGGAGGGGGTGGTGATGGCGATGGGGAGCCAAAGTTCTGTGACAGTGAAATGGAGCAAGAATCAGCTGACACGGACACAGGGAATGCAGGCCCTCGTGATTCAAATAGAGAAGAAAACAGCAATGTGAGTACATATTTGATTAGTTGAAATGAAGAAAAATGGCTGCCCACCAAATGGACCCACCCAGTGAATAGTACTGGGTTCAAAAATATAGTGAGGGTCTTGACAAGGGTGAAAGGTACTGGACAGAAAGCCAGAACTGCCATTCAGTGTTGGAAATGGTAACATATAATGCTACAAGATGCTGTGAAATACACAAGGGCTAAGATGGGAAGACTTATTATTCTTTCAATTTAGGAATTTATAAACTGAATGATGTTGTGAACAGACTTGTTGCTCCTGTCTCCCAAACAATCAGAACGTGACATTTGAGAATGGTTTACCGGTTTCTAATTGATGTTACATTTGCTAACAAAGTACAAGTTGAACAGCACAGGAACTGTAGGCAGGAACAAAGTGGAAATACCAAGTGGAACATTCTCATTTCAAACAGAGAATTGTATAGTACAATCTTTGAATTTCAGAAAGATATAACATTGGTCTTTTATACGGCAAAGAAGAACAAACTGGTACTGCTGTCAACATTGCACCATGATGGAAATATTGATAGGGAAACCTCGACAAGATGGAAGCCTGAGATGGGATCTTTCTTTTTCTTTTTCTTTTTTTTTTTTTTTTGTAGTTTAAAATTTTATTTAACTTAAAAGGTGAACAAAATGCGTATTTGAAATCGTAGTAACCTTACATATCTGACATACATGCCTACACAGAGGACAGATTGATTTCCAATAACTTGGAAATCAATCTGTGGACTGGAAGTCCACTCTCCGTTTAAAAATACTTTTCCACAAAAACTCTTCATCAAAAGAAATATTTTTCTTTAAAAGCTAGATGCAAATTTCCACTGCGATCTACTGTGATGTACTCATTTTACAGTCAACTCTGATGATGAAGATGGCACGCAAATGTGTAGTTCAGGTGACTGATGCAAATGAAAAGTGACGAAGATGCCTCCACCGTGTCCC
>NW_004524669.1:5228404-5230442 GCF_000260255.1 Octodon degus | reverse complement strand
CTTGAATCTCGGTAGCTGTAGGATTTTCAACAGCCTTACTTATTGGGATCCGCCTCCCCTCTGCAATGGTTTTCTTATTATTTAAATAAGCGGGGTAGATACAAATAAACCTGTCTTGGTCTGCCGGGGAGCGGGCGGCTGCGCAAGCCATATCCACACAGGCTCAGGCCGCGCAGACTAGGTAACACAAGCCGGAAGTCCCGGCGCTCCCGTTCTTCCGGCGGAAGTCGGGATCTTTCAATAATGAAACCAAATAATGGAATAGGTGTTGTTGATGAGTTATGCAGCAACTGTGATGTCACTTGGAACACAAAGCAAGGTGGGTGTGATGGCGCATGCTTATAATCCCAGCATTTGGGAGGCTAAGGCAGGAGGATTGCCTTGAGCTCTAAGCCATCCTGGGCTACATAGTGAATTCAGGGCCAGCCTGCGCTACACAGAGAGACCCTGTCTCCCCAAACAAACCAACTACAAAGCATTGGCCAAGGTTGTGTTTTACTTCATCCTAAACATATGTGGCATAAATAATTTGATATCTTACAAAGAAAATAACAAGTGCAAAATTATCATGGAGAAATTTTCTTAGAGGATTGGAACTGGAGCTCATAGGAGATCATTTACAGCAGAGGAAAAACAAAATGCCTCTGCCCAGGGAACTATGCAAAAAAATTATGGAGCACACTGGTAAGCTGATGAGTAAACAGACAGACACACAGTATCACAAACACCTACTATGACAACAGAAAAACAAGATGTCAACTGTGCCCTGTAAGAAAGTATAGGAAAACAAAATGTACATGCTTTTAGTGTAAGCAATACTTCCATATGGAACATACAGTTGTCATGTGTGGAGTCTGCCTTGAGTGTGACAGTTGAAGCAAAGCTTATTTTTGGGGCCGGGGAGATGGCTCAGTAGAATAAGCGCTTCCCTGGCAAGTGCAAGGGCCTGAGTTCAATCCCCGGTTCCACCAAAAAAAAAAGAAAAAGAAGATTATTTTTTTGTAGAGTTTTATCAGTATTTTCATTTTAGTTCACATAAAGATTTATTTCTGATGTTATCTTTAAGACTTTGTAAGTAAGTACACAGTTGATGTGAAAATGTTGCTGTCCATTCTAAATGCACAGTACATATTAAGAATTTAATAATTTATTTTGTTGATTTTTTATGCTTCTGTTAACTACACACTGCGTAATATAAGAACCTCCCGACAGAGCAGCAAGACCACTGAGCTATCAGGCATGTTGTACAGGAAGGCCAGGAAAACAGTCTGCGAAAGTGATGTGTATGTATGGAGCATGGTGTGGTTGTGTGTGCAGACTGCCGAAAGGAGTGATAGATGAAGATTTGTTTTGCAGAGTGCTATTGATAGTTCCATTTTAGTTCATATGGGAATTTCTTTCTTTCTTTCTTTCTTTCTTTCTTTCTTTCTTTCTTTCTTTCTTTTTTTGGCAGAACTGGGGATTGAACTCAGACACTTGGGCTTGCCAGGCAAGTTCTTATTCTACTGAGCCATCTCCCCAGCCCCGGGAATTTATTTCTGATGTGCTTTTTTAAGCTTTTGTAGGGCCAGGGAGATAGCTCAGTAGAATAAGCTGGCAAGTGCAAGGGCCTGAGTTTAATCCCCAGTTCTGGGGAAAAAAAAAGACTTTGTACACCAAAAACCAGTCGATGATGAAAATTTTGAAGTTTTTTTAAATAAACAATAAATATTAAAAACTCAATATTTCATTTTTGTGGTTTATTTTTATTTTTGTGATTTTTTTTCCTGTTAAGTACTCATTGTTTAATACAACAGAACTCATCAAATTAAAATTAATAATTCACCAGTAGAAATATTCTAAAGGACAAATGTGGGTCTGACAGACTATGTTTATGCACCTTGTTGATAAAATTAGTCTTATGTTTCTTTTTTTTTCTTTCCTTTCTTTTTTTTTCTGCAGAACTGGGGATTGAACTCAGGTTCTTGCCCTAACCAGGAAAGTGCTTATTCTACTGAGCTATCTCCCCGGCCCCTAGTCTTGGTTTTTTTTTTTTTTT
>NW_004524669.1:5217516-5227885 GCF_000260255.1 Octodon degus | reverse complement strand
AAATGAAAAAGAAAACAATTAGAAATGATACAGACTCTCACTAAGCAAAATAATAGGAATTTGACAATGGTTATTTTATTACATAATATTATCTTCAAATTAATTGTTTAGATTACCAGATATATACAAGCAAAATTGGGGGGAAAAAATGTAAGCATTAATTGCTTCTTTCAACAGACCAGCAGAAATCAGCAGTACCATTAGCCAAGCTATCCTGTGTATATACATGAGTATATCTTTTTCCATTCTTTCTTTTGTCCTTTTCCTTATTCCAGTTTTTCCTTCCCCTTGAACAGATTGTTTCCCTTGCGCAGTATCTATTGTGCCTTTCAAATAGGCCTTGCTTTTGTAAGAAAAAAAATTAAAGTGTGGTGACATACACACAGATCAAAGATGGGCATAAAGGAAAGTGAGCTCACTCGGTACCATACTGAAGAGGCGGGAAGGAGGTTGGGAAGCATGTCAGGCGAGGAGGGACGGGGCACACCTGTCATTCCATGGCTAGTGCTTTGATGTCTCAACACCATCGTCTACCATTCTGTCCACACCTCCATCGAGGTCCTTCCAAGTGAATTTTAAGCATATAGGCAGGTATGGAAAGGATTTATGTCCACTGATATTGCTTGTACTCAGAGAGGCCCAGATTCTATGGAAGATGAAAAGAAATTGAAAGATTGTGGTGGGAGCAGCTATTGGCAGATTTGGCCGAATGGTGGTGCTATAAGCCAGGACATTAGAGCCTGGCATGCTGGCCCAAGGTTGTCTTGGAGCGTTGACTGCACCTAGTCTGCCACCAGAGGGCAGAGGAAAGGGAGGGCTGCTTCTGCACCCTCAACAAAGTCCATCTGCCTTCTCCTGGCCCCATGCATCCCCTTTGGAAAGCCTCAGCCTCTCACCAGGGCTTTTTTTCTTATACTTCTGTTCCCCTTGCATTCCCCACACTCACTGAGCACCTTCTGGGGACCAGAGTCTTAGGATACAAGGGAGAATTCCTTGAGGATGAGGTGGGAGGGGCTGTGGGAGGTGTGTGTGCGCGCGCACATATGTGTGTGTGTGTGTGTGTGTGTGTGTGTGTGTGTGGTCAGGTAAATGTGTGAAATGAAAGCCGCAGAGAGGTGTTTGAGGTGTTTGGGCTGGAAAAGTTGATTTGGCAAGATCCTGGGGGGGGGGGGGGGGGGGGGGGGGGGGGGGGGGAGAGAGAGAGAGAGAGAGAGAGAGAGAGAGAGAGAGAGAGAGAGAGCCTGGCTATGAAAGGTAGCTCAAAAAAAGTGACAGGTTAGAAAAGCCAAGGGTTGGTCACCAGGGAGAGTGAAAAGTTAAGAGTTAAGGCTGGCAGGAGTTAGGAGACTGACATTTCCTAGACAACTGGAAGATTCTGAGCAGGTGAAGCAAAGATGAGATTTATTTTGAGGGAAGACCCTGCCATCCAGCGTGTGGAGGGAGGCTGTGCAGCTGCTGCTGGTCATGAGATCTTGTGTGGGGAAGGTGCTGCAGTATCAGGGGAGAAATGGCTGCAGCCTGGACATGGTGTTTAGGTAGGAGGAGGAAGAAATAGTTTTGGAGTGCTTGGGAAGTAGACTTAGTAACTCAGATGGATGAGGATTAGGTAAGAGACAAAAGGGTATTGAATATGATTCCCAGGCTTCCTGAATAAACCATTTAATGGATGGTTTGTTCTTTTCTTTCTTCCCTCCCCCACTCTCTTTCCTTCCTTTCTTATACTGACAGATGAAGCCAGGGCCTTGTACATGCTAGCCAAATGCTGTGTTGCTAAGCTACAGCCCCAGCCTGATTTGTCATGTTCTTTCTTTTTTAGTTTTTGTTGTGTTTTAAGACAGGGTTATAAAGCTTAGAATGGCCTGGAACTCACTATGTAGTGAAGGCTGGCTTCCAACTTGTGATTCTCCTGCCTCAACCTCTACAGTGCTGGGATTATAGACATGTGCCACCATTACTGCACTGATCTATTTATCTATCTTCCTTCCTTCCTTCCTTCCTTCCTTCCTTCCTTCCTTCCTTCCTTCGTTTTTTTCTATCTTTTTGATACAGGGTCTGCCTATGCAGTTCAGGCTGGTCTTGAGCTCACTTTGTAGCCTAGGCTGGTCTTGAACTTACAATGATCCTCCTGCCTCATCCTCCTAACTGCTGGGATTATAGGCATGTACCACCATTCCTGGCCTGATTTGTTATTTTCTAAGTGAGTAATAATTAAGAAGGTGCTGGTGAGGTCTATGAGAGGGTTTTTTTTTTTTTTTTTTTTTTTTTTTCTGAACCGGGGATTGAACTCAGACGCTTGCGCTTGCCAGGGAAGCACTTATTCCACTGAGCCATCTCCCCAACCCTCTATGAGAGTTTTGAATGGGTAACTTTTTTTTTTTTGAACGGGGGATTGAACTCAGGACCCTGTGCTTGCCAGGCAAGCATTTATTCTACTGAGCTATCTCCCTGGCCCCTGAACGGGTTAACTTTGAAATGCTTAAGTGACAGTTAAAAGCAGGCATCAAGCAGAAACTATGATAAAGCCACTCAAAGCTCAGAGGAAAGGTCAGCGTTGAAGCCATTGGTTCATGCAATGAAAGTCATGGCAATGGCTGAGGTGAGTCAGGGAAATTAGTAATAAAAGGAGAGGACTCAAGACCCAGCCCAGAGGATGTCAACATTCATAGATCAGGTAAAAGAAGAGCAACTGGGAAGAGACAGATGCTACAATGATGGTGGAGGAAAACCTGGCACAAGGCATCCTAGAGTCTGAGGAGGAAGCACTCAGTGGCTGGAAGCTACGAGGTCACAGAACATGATGGATGTCAAGTGGCCATCGACACAGAGGGCTCTGGGGCCTCAGCTAGTTTGGCTTCTGTGGAGCCTTGGGAGCAGAAACCAGCTCTGAGTGGGCTGAGGGTGGAGCAGGGGTGAGGAGGGTCCTGTGTGCAGAGCACCTTCCGGAGCCTGGTGAACCGCTTGGCTCTGAGAAGAAAGAGCTGGGGAGAGGGGGCGGGGGATGCTTTCAAGGCAGCATATTTGAAGGTGGACATCCCCAGGACCTGTGTGAATGCTAACAAGAAGGATGTAGAAATATATTTTTGTGGAGAAGAGAAAGGTCTGGGTTCCCAAAATTTGCCCAAATCTTGCATACATTTCCCCACCTCACACCTGCTCACTTCATATGGGTGCTTCAGGGACCATCTCCAATGTCACTGTTCCTCATGGACCTTGTCCCAGGAGATCTTTGTCACTTTCTGCTCTAGATCTGGAGCTGAATCCAGATGGATCATAGTCACTCTCATCATCTACTATTGAGGACAGGGAGGATCATAGCAGTGTCTGCACCCAACCTGGTGTCTGGCACCCATTTGTTTGGACATCTGTGTGGATGAATGGGTGGAGGGTCAGCCTCCTTGACCTCATTGTGAAGGATGAGATGAGGAGTTGCAGCTTGACTGAGAGAATGGGCTATTTCTCTCAATGTCTATTTCAGAGATTCTTTGTGTGTGGGTTTTTTTTTTTTTTTTTTTTTTTTTCCTTACAGCTCCCAAATAGTTCTAGACCCTCTCACGTGTTTTCTCAAGAAATACAGCTCAAGGGATGGGTCCAATGTAGCTCCCCCCCCCCCACAAAAAATGCAGGTATAATCTTTGTTCCCATCAGTCCACTCACACAGCTAGTCAGGAGGTCAGAGGTGAGGGGCACAGTCCTGGGGAGGAGGCAGGCACTGGAATTCCTTTCTCCCTCACCTTGCCAGAACAGCACCCAGCAGGTATTCTCTAATTAAGATAAGGAGCAGCAGAACCCTCTGGAATGTAAACATCAGATAAGACCAGGCCCCCTTCTCTCCAGGAAGCTTCCATTTTCTCTCAAGTACAATGGACCCCACATTCTTTCCCAGGCCTTAATTTGGGAGGGGGGGCACATCAGCCCTTATAATCTTTGACTCTCAGTTTCCTTGGCCTCCCAGGTGCTTATCTTCTTTTGCTCTGTTGTTACGTCTGTTATGGTTTCCTTCTCTTATACGGGGCTGGGCACTGGAACTTGGAGTGGGACTTTCATTTTAATCAATATATGAATATCCTTGGGTTCAGGCTGAGAGATAGATAGATAGATAGATAGATAGATAGATATTCTATTGAGAAACAAATATGAATGAGACAGTTTCAAAGCTGATTAATAGTACAGTTTCGATAATCAATACATTGTACATTGTTATCTATAGGCTGAGAGATTTTAACTCTCGATATGAGCTTTTTTCTCCTGACCTTTCTAGGAAGGTAGAGCAGACACTTTGTACACCAATAGTGTTCATTCGAATACACGATGCCTCACACGGCAAGCTAGGAGGGAGGTTGGAGCCGCATTGGGTCCCAGCCAGCTGTGGGGCAAGGCTTCCCAAATGCTAGAGGAACCATCTCAATTTTGAGTTGACAGAGGGAGACAGAGCCACTGTGTGGCAGTTAAGGGTGAAGAGATGACACACTAAGCCTTGAGCTCAGCAAGTGTGGGGTGCAGAGCATGGGGAGCTGGAGCAAACTCACAGGAAGCAGCTGGGGTTAGCAGCCAAGCCTCAGATAAAGACTGTAGAATTAAGAGAGGAGACAAAAATGAGGGCAGGGAGAAGACAAACAGAATCAGATTTTGTTTTTAACAATGGGAAGCCAGCTGGAGGTTGCAGTTTGGAGAGGGGTGGTAATGAAGGGAATGTAAATTGAAAGACTGATAATCCTGGAATCAAAGTGCAGGCTGCTAGCAGTGCAGGGTAGAAAGGCACTTCCTATTCTTATCTCATCCTCACTCCCAGCTGCTGCCGCTGTACCAGAGATCCCAGAAATATCTGAGTGAGGACCAGGATGGTGGGACCTGGGGAGCCATGAGAGACACCCGCCTCTCACCTACCAGTTCTGGGATTGGGTTCTGACTGCATCACTGTTGGGACCCAAAGCCTTTCCTGCCTTCCAGGTAGCACAGGTCAGGATGCACTCTTCTGTACCAAAGAGGACCTGTCACCATCCAGGGAAGGATTCTCTCTGAGGCAGGGTCTTGAGAACAGGTGCAGAAATGGCCAGCCTGAGAGAACAGAGAAGTAAAGATACAGGCTTCTCCCAGAGCCCCAGCAGCCCTTATTGCCGCTGGGCCCGCATAAACACACTTATTTTCTAGTTGGTATATAATTTGTATTATTATTATTATTATTATTATTAATAATAATAATAATAATTTTGTATGTGTGTGGGGGGGGGAATCAAATCTATAGCTTGCACATGCTAGACAAGAGTTCTATCACTGAGCAGGCAAGATAGCTCAGCAGAGTAAGTACCTGCTTAGGCAAGCTCAGGGACTGGGGTTCAATCCCTAGTACCACATGCCACATCTGCCCCACCCCTGGGTACACTGAGCCTGCCACCAAGATTGGGCATGGTGACGCACGCCTGTAATCCCAGTGCTGGGGAGGCTGAAAACAGAAGGATCACTACAAGTCCGAGCTGCATAGTGAGACCCTATACCAGATACATTAAAAAAAAAAAAAAAAAAAAAAAAGAGTTCTGCTAAGTACTCTTGATACAGGGAGAAAAACTGGTCTTGGATGGGTGACCTCCAAACATATAGGGAACCTCCAAATGACATAGGGAAAAACAATCTCCCGACCTGACCTGCATGAGCTTGGTTCTCTAAAAACCAAAGAATGAATTTTAGGAACAAACGGAGGTTATGAGCAGAATATATTTACTGAGAGGAAGAAAGCTCCTGTCCTGAGAGAGGGACAGGAGTGGAGGGGCTGAGCGGGTAATTCCCCCCAGGAAGTTGTCTCTTGCAGGGACTTTTATAGAGGAAAACCCTATGGTGAGGTGGGTCTAAGGTGGTGGAGAAGACATGGGAACTTGCTTAGTTGGGCATGAGGTGGGACAAAACCATGGTCAACCAATGAGATTACAAGCACCATTGCTCAGGTAAAATTGATTAAATCCAGTAGCAAAAGGGGAAGCCAGTCACATAGCAAGTGGGCATGAGTACTGGGACAGGGTCTCTTCCTGTTGGGAGTTGGGCTAGTGACTCACCTGGGCTCTTTCAAGTTGATTGATACTATTTAGGATATCAATCCCTAATGCCCATCCCTAGGGAAGTATGTAGCTGTGCTTCCTCTTTTTGTCCTGGTCTTGAGGTGTGGCCCAAATGAGAGTGTCTTTCTCTTCCAAGTTGCAAAGTCACCTTGTCTTCCATCTTGTCTCCTTGTAGGCCTGGCCCTCTCTGACTGCCTATAATATTTCTATCTAACTCGGCTGCCTATAACACTCGCAAGCCAGTTATTACTTTTGACACTGAAGATTAAACCTAGAGCCCTGTGCTTGCTAAACAGGCAATCCATCCTCAGCCCTATAGTTTGTATATCAGCTGTACTAAAATTCCCCTCCCTTAATGTGTGCTACACACACACACACACACACACACACACACACACACCCTTGCCTTCTGAAGACCTGGAATTTGAATTGCTGCTTCTGTGTTTTCTAGACTTGCTGCAAGAGTAAATTAAACAGACCCACTTGGTAAACTGGCTATTGCTGTGCTTCTAACTCCTTAGGCTGAGCTTATAGGATCTTGCAGGGAGGGGACCATGTGATCACTTATAGAGAGCCCTTTCTGGTCCTCATCTCAGTCTGAGAAGTTTATATTTGTAATCCCATGGATAAATTATTGGAATCCTGTCGAGTTAATTCCAATCCACCACACTGAGTGCAACCCATGGTGAGAATAAAAACACTAAGGGGTATTTGAAGTTTTGGGGAGCCAAGGGGTCCTAAGTCCAGCCACAGTGGCTTCCCCTGATGAAGAAGCAAACCTAAGAAAGTCCTTCCTTTGAACAAAACCACATCTTGGTCTGGTTGTGGCCCAGGGATCACAGACACTGTATCTATTTTATCTTCTATTAAACAGCAAACCTGAAGATAATTCACACCAAACAAAGTGGAGGGGACCTTAGAGAAGGTCAAAGGTGAATTCTGCACTGGGTCAGACCCAGAGAGGAGGCTGGCTCCCTCTGCACAGTGAGTGAGCCTGACACAGACCCCAGGGCTCCTGACATGGCCCAGGGGACCTTTCTTACCACCCAAGTGACTTATTCTCCAGGCCAAACTCTCCTCTGAAATCCTGATTTAATTGGGATCTGAGCTGCTTAGTTCAACTTTCTTTCAGTTGTATGTATACAGTCTGTCTCTCCTTGAGTTCAGACCAGAGTTTATGCACTGTCTTTCCACGGTGGTCTCACACACAGCACAGTGTGGTCAAGAAACCCTTAGAGGAGCTGCTGCCACCCATCCCCACCCAGTGCTCCTGGATGAGATTCTCATAAGGATGAAGCACCCCAGGACTGGTGGTGAGTGTGTTGCACAGGGCCTGGCTACAGGAAGAGATGTGCGAGGTCATAACTGGCAAGCAGCAAATCTGACCCTGGGCTGTCACACATTGGGGTGGCCTTGAGACACTGTGCTTGTGGCTGGAAAGTAGCTGCCACATGTGCCGCTTGAGTCCCCAACCCACTCTATGTCATTTTCCTCCACTCTCTGCTGCCCAACAACTCCAAGGACCTGTCTGTTCTTTTTTTTTCTTTTGTGGAACCAGGGATTGAACTCAGCCCCTTGCCCTTGCCAGGTAAATGTTTATTCTACTGAGCCATCTCCCCGGCCCCAAGGACCTGTCTGTTCTGCCTGGCAGGAAACTCTGTTAGAGGCTAAATTCCTAGTCTCTTTGCTATGAACTCAAACCTCAGTTAAGGCTACAGGTCCATCATCCCCTAATTGAATTCTGGGGTCCAGATGCCTCTCACATTCAGAATGTTTTAAGGAAGTGTAGTGCATATCACACACAATAAGGAGAATCACAGTGAGATCCAAGGTGGCATCTGAAATCACAAATCTGTCACATTAATATATATACAGTGAGATGTATGAATATTCACACTAAATGGAATATATTAAAGGTGACAACCCCAGGGATGTAGCTCAGTGGCATAAGCACCTGGCTAGAAAGCTCAAGGTCCTGAGTTTGATTCCTGGTACAACACCCCCCCCAAAAAAAAGGTGATAAACACCTTCTGGGTGTGATGGCCCACCCTGTTATCCCAGCATTGGCCAGGCTGAAGGTGGGAGGATCATCATGAGTCCAAGCCCAGCCCATCTTTTTTTTTTTTAAGAGAGGACTATCAAGTGATTTTATTTTATTTTATTTTTTGGCAGAACCAGGGATTGAATCAGATCCTTGCGTTTGCCAGTCAAGCGTTTATCCTACTGAGCCATCTCCCCGGCCCTCAGCCCATCTTAAAAATCATAACTTCATGACACATTTTACATGTTAGTTACCAAGAACTTTTGGTTTTCAGAGCTTTCTGGAGTTTGGCCTGTTTTTGGATTAGAGGTTGATTGCTATGCTACACATCAGTCACTTTTTTTTATCCCTGCAACAAAAATCTGATACCCACAATTCAAAGGAGAAGTTGATTTTGGTTCATGGTTGTGCTCTCTGGTCTGCTGACTCCATGGCAAAACCGGTGTGGTAGGAGGAAAGCTGCTCATATCTTGGTGGCCCAGAGCAGAGAGTGAAGGGAGGGGCCAAGAAGGGAGACACACCCTTCCAGGCTGTCCCACGAGCTACCTCCTCTGACCAAGGCCCCACCGCCTAGCAGCATGTTAACTGTAGCATCCCCATGGTGCAGTCACTTTCCAAACACAAAAGGCTGTATTAGTCAGGATTTTACTAGCGGTACAGGTATAATACATGGAACAGATATATCACAAGATGTACAAATGTACAAGAAATTACAAGATGGGCTTACGATGGTCAGCCACAGAGTTGGATGAGGAAGCATGCAGAGGGCGTCTGCGCACCCAGGATTGAAGGACTCAGTCCCAAGGTGTGAAGCTCACTGCAGTGCTCCATGCAAGTCTCTCTCAGTTCACCAATGGGTCTGCGATGGAAGTTGAAGAATCTGCAACAGAAGGTTGAAGTATCCAAGCCAGAGGCCAAAGGATCTACACTGGAAACCAGGAGATGAAGTCCAAGCTGACTGTGAAGACTGAAGTTCCTCTGAGGAAATGGAACTTGGAATCCCATTCTTCAACCCTTTTATATGTCCTTTTTGTGCTGACTCACTCTGGGACCCTACGGCCCAGGGTGTGGAACCCCAGAGGCAATCCAGCCAAGTTGACACAATGTATCAACCACTACAGTCCACCTCTTGTCAAATTGGCAATAGACATATTTCTTTAAACCAGTCTCCAGATACAGAGGTATGCATATAATTGCACCTGATATTGTTATAACTATCCTGCATACAAACGGACACACACTAATATTCTTACCAAATAGAAGGTAAGTTTTTTTTGCTTGATGCTTATGCTTCAACATTAACACAGGTTTAATAATCCTTAAGAGCTAGTACTAAATCTATCCATATTATATTGTAACAGAAACACATATGGGGGTGAAATAGTATAATTATAATCCCCTTTTCTGTAGCTGATCATGGGATTGTAACTGGTATTTAGAACTACCTTCTTCCATTACCCATTCTGTATTCCCTTAGCCTTCAGCAAGCACCTCAGCAGGTCTTGGTTCTTTCCCTGGCGGTGTGACCCATACCTACATTCCTGAGTGCTCTAGATCATTTGTCATTGTGCCTGTATTAGGTTGTTGTAGCTTCCCATTCACTTTATTTATTCTTTCTTTCTTTCTTTCTTTCTTTCTTTCTTTCTTTCTTTTTAATGTATTTGGTACAGGGTCTGCAAGGTCTACAGGGTCTTACTACGTAGATCAGACTGGTAGTGATCCTCCTGTTTTCAGCCTTCCAAGCACTGGGATTACAGGCACATGCCACCACGCTCAGTTTCAATCGCCATGTCTCAGGGCACCCCGGGGGCAGGGCCAGCATGGAATGCCAGGGATCCAACCCAGGCAGCTGTACTCTGCCTAAGCAGGCGCTTTAGTCTGCTGAGCTATCAGGCCAGCCCTCCCCATTCACTTTAATAACAGGGCATAACAATACTAAGCAGAGCCCCAAGGGATCTCCTGTACTCCATGTATATTTTTCCTTTCCTCCATTGTGGAGTAGTAACCCAATTTCCCCATGATAGTCTGGGTCAATCACCCCTGATAACACTGTGATTCACTTTTTAGCTTGTTTCCTCAGAGGCATAAGGAGACCAAAGTGACCCGGGGGAAATCTTAGCTTCCAGTTTAATGATATCATTGCTGTGCTTCCTGGTACAGGCCTTCCCTTTTCTGGGACTAGGACTTCTAGTCCAGCAGAACATAAGGATGTGTGGTCAGGAAGCAAAATTTTTGCTAGTGAATCACTAGGGGTAAACTATAACAGCTGCATTTTATTATT
>NW_004524669.1:5216402-5217416 GCF_000260255.1 Octodon degus | reverse complement strand
GCCACCTCCCCGGCCCCATGGACATCTTTAATATATGTGCTAGATGTGACCCAACAATACAGTCAATATTTCCTTTTTTTTTTTTTTTTTTTTTTTTTTTTTTTTTTTGCAGAACCAGGGATTGAACTCAAGTCTTTGCACTTGCCAGTGAAGTGCTTATTCTACTGAAACAGCTGCCTTTTAAAGATGATTATGCATTGGTTGGTAGAGCCTGAAGAAGGCAGAGAATTTCCTGGGAAGGGCTGGGCTGAGGTTATAGAGGAGGTGGCAGATGATAGCTCTGGGGGACCTCTGGAAGGCTTTGATTGTCCAGTCAACAGAGGGATCTCAAACCTCTAGGATGTGCTTACAGGGTGCAGGCAGTGCCACAGTGGGTGGGAGGGTTTTGAGATCCTGGCTGGGCAGAATCAAGTTCTTCAGGTAGGATGTCATTTCCTTATCTAGATCTGAGGCTGTGGGAAGCTGGAGGTTGGTGTCCTTGACAATAGCTGCAGGGACAAGACCCTTTTGTTGGTGCTTTTGGCTCAGTTCAGGCCTACTGCATGCCTGACTGCTCCTGCTAGTGCAAGGTTATCTCCCTGGTGATGTCCGGAGGCTGGGCATTTGCCCACCTGCACTCTCTTGCCACTGCTGAAGCCAAGAGAAAAGGATTAGAGTCTCTGGGGCCCCAATCACACCACTCAAGTAAAGCCAGTGAGCTTGTATTTATTGAGCACATTTTATGTACTAGGCTTGCAGTTGAGTCTTAGGGACTTTGTTCTCATTCTCTTCTGTGGAATGCACACCTCTCACTGTGCAAGTCGGAGCATCCCCTCACACTCCACTTCTGCAAAATCGTCTTTTGATTTGTGTAGCATTTACTGCCCTGCCATTCCTTGGCTCTGATTAACCTTGAGACCTCTCATGTATGTCTTATGTTTGTTTATTATGTATTTGGTACAAGATCTCACTACACAGCTCAGACTCCTAGTAATCCTCCTGTTTTCAGCCTCCCCAACACTGAGATTTTATTTA
>NW_004524669.1:5215309-5215801 GCF_000260255.1 Octodon degus | reverse complement strand
TTTTTTTTGTGGAACTGGGGATTGAACTCAGGTCTTTGCGCTTGCCAGGGAAGTGCTTATTCTACTAAGCCATCTCCCTGGCCCCTAATTTAAGTTAAATAAAATTTAAAAAACCTTTTTTCAGTTACATTAATCTTAAGTCAGATGTGATTGGCAATGACAATATTGGACAGGACCGGTAAAGTACATTGCCTGCGCTGTAGGAAGGTGGACTGGAGACACTGCCTGGAGGTGGGAGGAAGAGGAGGCAAAATAAGAGGTGAGGCAAAAGGGTCATTTATCCAGACCAAGGGCACCTGCCCATTAGCTCAGGTGTGTAAGTGCCTACTGAAACAAAACAGTCAGGCTCAGGATGCTGTGGTTTGATCCCCTCATCCTCAAGCCATCCTGAGGGGGTTGGTGCAAAAAAAAAATCCAGACCCAGATGAGAACTTCAAAACAGCAGAACTGGAAGAGGGCAGAAAAAATTAAAAAATAGAAAAAAAAAAAAAA
>NW_004524669.1:5212250-5215209 GCF_000260255.1 Octodon degus | reverse complement strand
TTTATTTTTTTATTTTTTTATTTTTGGGAGAAAGGTCTTGCTATGCAGTTCAGGCTGGTCTTGAGCTCACTTTGTAGCCCAGGCTGGTTTCAAACCTTCAACGAGACTCCTTCCTCTGCCTCCCAATGCTAGGATTACAAGTGTGCATCACTATGTCCAGCAGGAAGCTTTTAAAATTTTTAAAATCAGAGGTGGGAGCTAGGGGTGGTGGTGCACTCCTATAATACCAGCACTCCAGAGGCTGAGGCAGGAAGATCACTGTGAGTTTGAGGCTAACCTGGGTTAAGTAGTGAGTTTAGGGCCAGGCTAAACTACTTGGTAATATTTTGTCTCAGAAATACAATATAATACAGTTCAGTACAATTAGAGCTGAGTGTGTGGTGCATGTCTATAATCCCAGCATTTGGGAGGCCAAGGCAGGAAGATGATTGTGAATTCAGGGCCAGCCTAGACTACATAGCAAGACCCTGTCTCAACAAAACACCCAAAAAACCAAAAAAAACAGGGCCGGCCAGATAGCTCAGTGGACTAAAGTACCTGCTTATGCAGAGCCCAGTGGCTGGGGTTCTATCCCCGGCATTCTATGCCAGCACCCCCCTCGGGGGGGGGGGGCTTGCTCAGACTGCAATTGAGACTGGGTGTGGTGGTTCATGCCTGTAATCCCAATGCTTGGGAGGCTGAAAACAGGAGGATCTCTACAAGTCCAGTCTATGTAGTGAGACCCTGTAGACCCTGTGATAAATACACAAAATGTTTTCAAACAAAACAAAAAGCCAAAAACAATTTTAAAAATTAAAGTCCAGCTGAGTGTGGTGGCACACACCTATGATCCCAGCACTCAGGAGGATGAAGCAGGAGAACTGCCATGAGTTTGAGGTCAACTTGAGCTACATAGTAAGACCCTGTCTCAAAAATAAATACAGGCTGGGGACATAGCTCAGTAGAGTAAGTGCTTGCCTGGCAAGCGCAGGGTCCTGAGTTCAATCTCTGGTTCTGAAAATAAATAAGTAAATAAATAAGTAAATAGATAAATACCCAAAGAGTTATAGATTGTTTCATGACATAGAATAACAGTGTTCAAGGGCCAGCCAAATAGCTCAGTGGATTAAAGCACCTGCAAGCATGTGTAGGGGTGGGAGTTTCAATCCCCAGGCCTGCTGTGCCGGGCCCCGCCCCAGGGCACCCTGAGACAGGGATCAACACTGGGAGTGGTGATGGGCACCTGTAATCCCAGCATTTGGGCAGCTGTAAACAAGAGAATCACTACGAGTCTGATCTAGTAGTGAGATCTTGAACAACCTGTAGATCCTTCCCTAAAATATGGGGAAAAAAAAAAAATAATGATTTTTTAAAGAAACAGTATTCATCTATATCACGTGGGATGCATTGAGATCTAGTTAATCCTACCATAGTCTTACTTTTCTTAGGAAATAAATATATGAATGTTTATATACTGGTTGGTTAATTCTTTGATCATGTTTCTCTGAAAATTCCTGCTTTATCCATCACCAGCAGGTGGACAGTAGGAAGGGGATGCTGCTGAGGAAGGTGTCCCAGGAAGGGGACAGTGGCTTTCAGGAGGGGCCCAGTGCTGGAGCCAGGCAGAGGTAGCTTACTGTGGGTGGACCACTGGGGTGGCAGCCAAGAGGGTGCATGTTCACTCGTCACTGTTGGGTGGCCTCCAAGCCTCTGCCTTCCCCCTCTCTCACCCACTTTGTCTCTCTGGCCCTTAGTCTGGGCTTGAGTGTAATCTTAGCTCCAGGACTGGACACAAAGCAGGCCTGGAGCCCAGGCACAGATGGGAAGGGCCTGGAGGAAGCTCATCAATGTAAACAAATGACTTCAGCTCTTTGGAAGAGCCAAGGGCTAGGCCATGGGAAAAGGTCAGCCTACCTGATAGGGGCCCAGTGACCCTGCTGCGGTAGCTTGCAGGACAAAGAAAGAGCTCTGTGTGCTTTAGACTCAGAGCATTACAATGCTGAATGCCTAGTGTTTTGCCCTAAAGGATCCAGGGAATTTCAATTCCTGTAGCTCTTTGGTGTAGAGAACTGCAGGGCTCTTCCCCAGGCAGGGGCATCCAGGCCAGCGGAGGAACAGTGCTTGAGGCTCATTCTACACAAGCTAGGTGTAATATATGTCATCCTTCCCATATGAAATCTAGGGGAGAAGGAGTTCTGTGCTACTCTAGGAAGCAGAGCTGGATCTAGATGTTTAGAAGGAGGTCAAATTCAGCCCAGCAAAAGGGACAATAATGTTTTCCTGGACCTATAATGTGCCTGTAACTAGAACATCCAAAGCAAGCTATACTGTGGTGAAAATCTTCACACAGAGGCCAGATGGCAGGCAGGCCACAGAGGACTCCTTCTTGGAAAGGCCAAATCCATTTGTTCATTAATTCAAATCATTTATTGACCACCTAATATCAATCGGGTATTATAATAGTACACAGGTGCTGGGTCTCTGCTGAAGAACAAAAATCCCTAACTTCTTGGACTGGTACAGAAGGAGTAGGAAGAGAAGGATAGGAAAGTCTGGAATTCCAGGATTGTAAAACATGTGGAATTGTACAGAACTTCATGACATACTTCTATCTACATTGTTTTAGCTGATACTCATCACATCTCCAAATATAGGTGGGGTAGGCCAGCCACTGTCTTGTACTTATGGACTCAAAAAAGGAGTATCAGCTAAGCATGGTGGTACATGCCTGTAATCTCAGCACTCTGGGAGGCTGAGGCAGGAGGGTGCTGCAAGTTCAAACCCAGCCTTGGCAATTGAATAACTTGGTGAAACTGTCTCTGAGGATGTAGCTCTGGGCTAAGGCCTGGTTTCATGTCCAGCATGCTCTCCTACCTCCACGAAAGATTTCTTCTTCTTCTTCTTCTTCTTCTTCTTCTTCTTCTTCTTCTTCTTCTTCTTCTTCTTCTTCTTCTTCTTCTTCTTCTTCTTCTTCTTCTTC
>NW_004524669.1:5211537-5212065 GCF_000260255.1 Octodon degus | reverse complement strand
CCTCTCTCTGCTGGGCATTGAATCCATGGCCTCCCATGTGCTAGGCAAGCGCTCTTCACTGAACTACCCTCTGTCCTTAAGTAACATATTTCACTAGTGAAAAGACCCAAGGCTCAGAGGGCAGTTGACTCAGGGCCACAGAGACAGGGAAAGGGCTGGAACAAGGATTCAGATTGTTAAGCTACAGGGTTTTTTTGTTTGTTTTGGTTTTTTAACCTTGGTGGGTGACCCAGACCAGGAGGCACCACAATGTCCTCTTTACCTCTCTTTGCCACAGATACCTAGGACTCCCAACCTTTGGGATTCCTGAGAAGGGAGAGCCACGCTTCTGCCCTGGGTGAGATGTGGGTCTGTGTACCACCCTCTCTTCCCCAACATCTAGTGGGGTTCAGACTGTGCCAAGGTTTCCAGAGGAACGGGTTGGGACAACGGGAATTGTAGTGCTGCACACTTGAATTCTAGTGCTCTTGTGAGACTTAACATAGGTGGCACAGCCCTGTAACCCCAGTGCTACGGGAGGCTGAGACA
>NW_004524669.1:5195523-5201073 GCF_000260255.1 Octodon degus | reverse complement strand
GGTGTGACAGCACACATCTGTAATGCCAGCACTCAGGAGGTTGAGGCAGGAAGATTGCTGTGAGTTCAAGGTCAGCCTGAACTGTATAGTGAGATCCTGTCTCAAAAAAAAAAGAGAACATATTATTAATACACTCAAAGGGTGGTACACCCCCAACTCCATGGAGACAGAAGCTCCTATGCTTGGAATTCTTCCAGACCTTGCTTTCTATATCTTTTTATCTAGCTGCTTAGTGAATTAACTTTTTTTTTTTTTTCCCCAGAACCAGGGATTGAACTCAGGCCCTTATGCTTGCCAGGGAAGCACTTATTCCACTGAGACATCTCCCCAGCCTCCATCTAGCTGCTTAGTTGTGTTCTTTAAAACATCCTTTTTTGAGCTGAGCATGGTGATGTATGCCTATAATCCCAACACTTGAGAGGTTGAGGTGGGAGGATCACCATGAGTTTAAGGCCAGCCTGGACTACATAGCAAGTCCAAGAATAGCATGGACTGCATACTGAGACCCTGTCTCAACAAACAAAAAACAAACAAACCAACCCCACCCTTTCTCAGAACTGGGGATATAGTTGTGCTCATCACTGGTTTATTTCTCAATGCCTCAATGAAGGCAATGAGTAGATTATACATGATTGATCTGCTCCAACCTTTTTCCCTCCTTAAGTCTTTGGATTCCCTTCTCTACTTTGTGTAATGAGTTCCTGCTATCTCAGCTTCACCTACTGTAAGATATTACTAAGTCTAAGTTTTAGATAATTAGCTGAGGAAAGAGATCAAGTGATTCCTAGTTGTTAGCACTAGAGCTTGGAGTTTGGAATCTCTGAACCCATATACATATAAGTGGTCAATCTAAAAGTGTGTTTCTTCCTCTCTAGCACACTTAGGATCCAACCCCATGGGTGGTCTCAAGTTTATATCCATGTAAACCAGCACAATCTTTATGACTGTGTTTTGTACTTATCCCCTTCAGTTTATACCTGAGCAGCCATTGCACATTAACCGCTTCAGTTGAAGGCCTTGCTGGATCTCCACGCAAGGCAGGATCAACCTAGTTGCTAGGCAGAGAGGAATGGGTTTCCTCAGCTAGCAGGTGAGATACAGTAGGGCCTGGTCATTCTGGTACAGGGGTGATGTCAGAACTTCCAAGTATGATATTAGGGAAATATCTACTCCCAACTTGTTCGATGTCTGATACGATGAGTTTGTGTTCTCTAAGAATCAATTCTAGGGGGGGCCTGCCCCTTAGTTCAGTTCTTTAAGTAGCTGCTTCAACAAAGCAGTCAGGCTTAGGTAGCTATGGTTTGATCCCCACAACTCAAGCCAGCCAAACCTGCCCTGAAGGCATTCGGAGCAAAAAAAAAAGAATCAATTCTAGGAACTATGGAGGTTAAAAGTAGGAAGATATTTATCAAAAGAGAAAAAGACAGCTCCTGAGAGGCAGAAGGGGTCCAAATGGACTGTCCCAGGACCCCATCTATAGGGAAATTTTATAGAGCAAAACCCACCTGCGTACCATGTGGGTTCCAGCTAGCTTGCCCAATACAAATACAAGTGTAGTGGCTTAGGTAATAGTTATCCAATAGGGAAACAAGTCACATAACAAGGGTGGGCAGAATGAACAAAGACTTTTTCTAGGAAATGATGAGTCCAGAGGTCTCAGTCACCACCAGGGTGACTGATAACTGTCTAGGCTTCATTAGGCCTGGTGAGTGGCCTTTGAGGAACTATACAAGCTTGGTCATCTCATCTTTATCTTGAGGCCTGGTCTCCAACAGATGTGTCTCCAGCCACAGTTGAGATGTGTTTCACTTTTGTCCTGGCTCTCTCAAGGACCTCACCCTATCTGATTGCCTATAGTCTTTCTACCTGGTTTAGCTGTATGTAATAAGATACCATCCTTAAGTATATCCCCCAAACTTTTTTCCTACTGGTGGGGTACCTGTCCTTAATCAGTATCTCAAGATTTCAGTAAGATCTGGAAATGTTGTGATTTTAACTTAGGGCATGATTTTATAACCTATGAATCAGCTTTCATTGGTATCAGCCCATGGCTACTGGAACTGTGATATTCACTTAGAAGATCTTAGAAGCACCCAGTCTTCTTGGGACAAAAATTTATTTATTTATTTATTTATTTATTTATTTATTTATTTATTTATTTATTTATTTATGTTTGGCAGAACCGGGGATTGAACTCAGGCCCTTGTACTTGCCAGGGAAGCACTTATTCTACTGAACCATCTCCCCAGCCCTTGAGCCAAAAATTTAGAACTTTCAGCCTGTTATGTTTTTTCTATTCTTCTTTTTTATTTTTTAGAGGAACTGGGGATTGAATGCAGGCCCTTGCACTTGCCAGGGAAGCGCTGATTCTACTAAGCCATCTTTCCGGCCCCATATTTTTTCTGTAAATTTACTGGTGCAGCCAAAGCAACATGTCACACCATAGCCTTTCATTTCCTTTTCCCCCATGGAATGGCTAATTACAATAGCTGCATAGTCTTCCAGAACCTTCCTCTCCATAGGCCAGTGATCCCCAAACAGTAAATTAAATTATTGACTTTGCCAGATATTAGCAGAATGGAGCTAGGACTTGCTGTTTTCAAACCAAGTTAAGTCAGATACCACTGTCAGATCAGTCTCATGCTTGATGCTAACTGTATTTTGTACTTCTGTACAAGTGTCTCTACCTGATATATGATGTTTCATACCTTCTAGTACCATACCACTTATCAACTTATCCTCTGGGCTGGGCAGTGGATGGATGAAATGGGACAGATACAGTGTGGGCAGTGACTCCACATTATAACCTTGGGATAGGTCATTTTTCCCTTAGATGCTTCGAGGATAAAATGTGCTGCCCTTCTGATGGTTGCCCACTGCTCTGGGGAAGGGGAATTGATTGCCCCGGGGGCCTTGGGCTTTTCCAGCAGGATGTTTTCTGAAACAGGCCCAGACTGGCCTGCATCAGGAAGGAGAGCCAGGGTGCTGACTAGAGAGAGCATCAGTCTTGCCTGCTGGAATCACACTGGGAGCTTTTCAGATATTTTCCCTGAGTCCTGGAGCCCTACCCCAAGGAGTCACAATTTCTGGGGAGGAGGCCCCCAGGCTCGGTGTTTGTAAGGTTTTCCAGGTGATCCAAAGGAGCACAGCAAGGCTTTGCGTTACAGCACTCCGAGGCAGGAGCGTGGGCCTGGGAACCTGCAGATGGTTTCTGGCTTTAAGCTTCCAGCTCTGTGACCTTGGACAGGTCACATAATCTCTATGGACCTCAGTGTCCGACTCTCTGAGCCAGAGCCAGTAATACTCACTGCCTTGCATACCTCGCCGGATTGTAATGAGGATCAAATGTATAAGCGCCCTGGGAACTGTGAGACATTGTCTAATGGGAGGGATAATCATATCAGGTGCATCGTCTTGGGTTTCTCTGATCAGCTTGACTTCACGGCAAGCACGGCTCAGGCTGTGCCAGGGACTTTCTGTTTTACTGTCATGCAGATTGGAAGCCTTTGGCGTTGCTGGGCTCTGTCTTTCTTGTGCCTGTCTGTTCCCTACTCCGAACCCAGCAGCTGAGGCTGTCCTTTTAGACAGCCAGGAAGCTGGATTCCTTGGGAGTAAGAATTACAGCGATTGACAGCCAAAGCGGCACAGACTTTTAGGGCTACTCATTAGAGCTGCAGGGGGCCCTGTGTGGTTTTGAGAACAAACTTTCAGTGTTATGGTTTCATATTTGAACAAGGTGGGGAGGATGGGGCAAGAAAACTACCTGATTGCTTCCCTAATGCAAATCTCAGAAAGCAAAACTCAACCATCTTTCCCCAAAGATTTGTCTCCTGTGGACCCCTGCAAAAACTGGGAGAGGTCAGAGAACAGAAAAAAAGAAATGGGGTGGGGATGTGTCTCAGTGGGAGAGTTCTTGCCTTGCATGCCAAAAGCCCTGGTTTGATCCCCAGCACCACAAAAAGAAAGAGGAGGAAATGAAGGAGGAGCAGGAGAGAAGAGGAGCAAATGATTGCTATGTTTATTCAGGGCAGGTAAGTTGAAAAGGCCAGAAGCACCTCACTAGAGCCCCTTGCTCTTGAGTAAGATGTTTGCATCCTAAGCTGGCCTTGAACCTGCAGTGATCCTCCTGCCTCAGCCTCTCAAGTGCTGGGATTATAAGTGTGCACCACCCTGGGCTAGGTAGTGAATTCTAAAACCCATGCAAAAATAAAAATAAAATAAAATAAAACCTCTGCAGCCTGAGTTCAATTCCCGGTTCCGCAAAAAAATAAAAATAAAAAAAATAAGTAAAACCCATGCAGACAGCAATCCTCCTCCCTCCCCTCCTGCTGCTGACTACCTCTGCCTGCAGAAGCTTCAAGTTAACCGCTTGTGCAGACCACATTTATACCTGGCTCACACTGCTCAGGAAAGGTGCCCTTGCTCTGCTCTCCTGACCCCTGTGCTGGTGAAGATTTCTACCCTCTCCCTCTGGGGCCCTCCTGTGCCCTTCTCAGGGGCTGCCTCACCTGATGCTGTCCTTTGGTTGTTTTTTTTTTTTTTTTTTTTTTAATTTTTGCAGAACCGGGGATTGAACTCAGGCCCTTGCGCTTGCCAGGGAAGCGCTTATTCCACTGAGCCATCTCCCCGGCCCCTGGTGCTGTCCTTTGGATCTCTTTAAGGGAAAAGGACTCAGATGCTGCTGCCGATAGTTTTTTTCCACCAGAGTTTTAGAATTTGCCCAGTCAGCGCTTTGCTTTTCCTAGGTAAAACAGTGTCCTGCTCTGGTTGAAGATTGCCAAATCATTATAGGTCACTGTGGCTCTTTTCCGGTTCTCACCCCTGCCAATCCCCTTGGTGGCTTCACCCCAGCCCCTCACCTCCTACTATGCTATGTCATGTACTTAGTGTCTTTATTGTTCATCTGTCTCTGATCGCCAGAATATGTTTAAGAGGACAGAGGTTTTTGTTTATTGCATCCCAGGTGCCTAGCAGAGTGGCTGATGCATAACCGGTGCTCAGTATTTGTTGAAAGTATGTGTAGAATGTACATGCTGGCTGGGCGTGGTGGTGCATACCTGTAATCGCATGCCGCATTCAGGAGGCTGAGATAGAAGGATCTCTGTGAGTTCAAGGTCAGCCTGAACTGCATAGTGAAACCCTGTCTCAAAAAGAAAGAAAGGAAGGAAGGAAGGAAGGAAGGAAGGAAGGAAGGAAGGAAGGAAGGAAGAAAAGAAAGACAGACAGACAGACAGACAGACAGACAGACAGAAAGAAAGAAAGAAAGAAAGACAGCAAGCAAGCAAGCAAGCAAGCAAGCAAGCTTTGGTTTTATAGTCTGTGAGCTTCAAAGGCAGGAGTAGTATCCATTTTATTCACCATGTATATGCTCAGTGTGTAGCACAGGGCCTTGTCCAAAATATAACTTTAGGACTGGGGAGATGGCTCAGTAGAATAAGCGCTTGCCTGGCAAGCACAAGGGCCTGAGTTCAATCCCCAGTTCCGCCAAAAAAAGAAAGAACTTTAGGGCTGGGTAGATAGCTCAGTAGAATAAGTGCTTGCTTGGCAAGT
>NW_004524669.1:5179616-5194633 GCF_000260255.1 Octodon degus | reverse complement strand
GCCCTTGAATTTGAATTTTCAGTCTTCCAAAATGCTGGAATTGAAGCATTTTGCCATCATGCCAGGCTGAAGATGGAGGGCTTTTATTTCTTTATTTTTGGATTTTGTGTATGTTACTTTTATAACTGTTAAAAAGCTAAGATAAATTATCTTCTCAAAAATAAAAGCATCTAGGGGGCCTGCCCCTTAGTTCTTTAAGTGGCTGCTTCAACAAAGCTGTCAGGCTCAGGAGGCTGTGGTTCGATCCCCACAACTCAAGCCAGCCAAACCTGCCCTGAAGGCATTTGGAGAAAATAAATAAATAAATAAATAAATAAATAAAAGCATCTCAGGCCTACTGTGTCCCCCCATTAGATGGTAATTGAGACTGGGCGCTGTGGCCCGCACATGTAATCCCAGCATTTGGGAGGCTGTAAACAGGAGAATCACTACGAGTCTGATCTAATAGTGAAACCCTGAACACCCTGTAGATCCTTCCCTAAAATACAGGAAAAAAAAATAATAAAAACATATGATTGGGGCCAGGGAGATGGCTCAGTGGAATAAGTGCTTGCCTGGCAGGCTCAAGGGCCTGAGTTCAATCCCCGGTTCCACACACACACACACAAAAGCATATGATTATTTTACATATGTATTATCACTGATAGATGACACAATTCCAGTCAAAAGCATGGAATGGTAATATTTTCATTATTTTTATTTTATATACATATCTATATATCTATTTTTTTTTCTAACAACTTTTTTTTTTTCCCCCAGAACTGGGGATTGAGCTCAGGCCCTTGCACTTGCCAGGGAAACATTTATTCTACTGAGCCACCTCCCCGGCCCCTAACAACCTTTTTGGGGGGATGGGTACTGGGGATGGAACTCAAGACTTTGTGCTCGCCAGGTAGACACTTATACTATTGAGCTATTTCCCCAACCCTCATTAGTTTTATTTTTTTATTATTTTTTATTTTTTTTAAGTGTATGCCACCATTCCTGGCTTGAAACATTTATTTATTTATTTATTTATTTATTTATTTATTTATTTGTGTGTGTGGCCAGCTCAGGTCACCAGAGGGAGTGGCTGGCTGGCATGTGGTGCTGGGGGATTGAACCATGGTCCCTTTGCTTTGCTAAGCTTGTTCAAATAGGTGCTTTAGACCACTGAGCCATCTCACCAGCCCCCCTCATTAGTTTTAAAATGTTTTCTGGATCTATATTGCGAGACACCCAGCTCTCCAGAGAGTGACCTTCGATGCTGCAGGACTGCCAAATGCCTTCTCCAGCTCACTTGATGCTTGCCAAAGCCATAGCTTTAAACCTGTCCCATCCTGCTGGTGGCCCTGGTGGCCCTGAGTCCCCTCCTGTGTATGCGTGCAGGCTCCTGAGGATCTGGTCACCTGGGAGCGAGCGTGTGTTCACCTTCCTGCGGTTTCTAATCGCTGCTGGGTACCAAGAGCCATAGGGGGATGGAGGGTGAGGCCTCAGCTGTCTGCTCCCTAGGGGCTGGGCCCAGGGGAGGCAGCCCTTCGGTGCACAGGGCTCCTGTTCCGTGTCTGTCCTGCTTTCTGTTTCTAATTAATGTGAGGTGTGTTCTGGTAAATTTGCCCTTACTATAAGGGAGGGGAAAAGTATTTTTTTAAACCAGGTTTTCCAAAGACAAAATAGATCACAAGTACTCTTATTAAGGAGTGGAACATTTTTGTAACAGACTAGATAACTTCAAAATGACTAGCCCATTACAGAAGAAAAAACTGGGAATTCAGTTTGTCTACTTGAAATTGTTTTACAATAATCAAAACCTCAAGACTCAGATCCCATAGATCAGAGCCAACCTTTTTGATAAACTTAGTAAGGTCTTAGAGACTAGATAGTTGGTGACATGTATGCTTCCTAAAAACTAGAATAGATTTTTACTGAATAGTGGTATATCTGATGGCCTATGCTTCTTAAAGGTCCAAATGCAATATAAAAAAAAGAAAGAAAGAAAGAAAGAAAGAAAGAAAGAAAGAAAGAAAGAAAGAAAGAAAGAAAGAAAGAAAATGTTTTCTGGGTGTGGTGGTACACACCTGTAACCCAGCAGCACTCAGGATGCTGAGGCAGGAGGATCATTGAGAGTTCAAGACCAGCCTGGGCTACAAAGTAAGCTCAAGACCAGCCTGAACTACATAGTGAGACCCTTTATCAAAAAGACTAAAATAAAATAAAATGTAAACACTGTTTTGTGGTACTAATGGCTAAAGGAAAAGATGCTGTACCACTGAGCTACTCCTCTAATGTTTTATTTTGTGAGATAGGATCTTGGTTAAGTTATCTAGGCTGGCCCCATACTTGCGATCCTCCTGCCTCAGCATCCTGACTGCTGGCTTGACAGGTGTGCACCATTGTATTGGGCCACAAGGTCCACTCTTGGGGCTGGGGAGATGGCTCAGTGGAAAAAGCGCTTCCCTGGCAAGCGCAAGGGCCTGAGTTCAATCCCCGGTTCCACCAAAAAACAAACAAACAAGGTCCACTCTTACTATTTGGATGCACATGCGGGGGTGCCACCTGCTTACATGGGAGCCTCTGGCATAGAATTTGATTTTCAGTGATCTGAACATTTGCCCCAATTTTAGCCAGACCTCTTGCACTGTAAAGAACCTATATCCATTGAGTGCAGGAGTAGAACCAGGGGAATGTAGGGAGCCTCTCCTGGTCCTTATCTCCATTCAAGTTTATGTTTGTAATCCCAAAGATAAGTTATTGGAATATTAACCAAGTTAATTCCTACCACTATCTACCACTTCCAGTGCAACCCACGGCAAGAAAAGACATTAAAGTATATTTATCATTATGGGGAGACAAAGGGTCCTAAGTCCAGCCATGAAGATGGCTTTCTAGAACAAAGCCCTCGACCCAGGGCTGAACCCAGGTTTTATTCAGTCATGAAGGAGTGGCTTGAGGATAAATAACAGAATAATAGAAGTAGGTGAGTACTGTGAGCTGGGCTAGGTAGGAGGCCTTCATTTGCAGAGAGAAGGATATGCAGAGAGAGTAATTTGCATCACACACTTGTGATAGTATCTAATATTTTGGGGTCCAGTGCTTCAGCTCTGATATGTAGTCATTCAAGCCCCAGAAGTCATAGCTTCTATGTTGAGGCCAGCCAACAGCACAGAGCACTGGCCCTTTGTCCTGTCTCAACCCAGCTCATATTAGAGTAGCAGGTGTGAGGTATCAAGAAAACACACGTGCCATCTTTTTTTTTTTTTTTTCGGTCCCAGGGATTGAACTCAGGACTTCGCATTTTCCAGGCAGGTACTTATTCCAATGAGCCATCTCCCTGGCCACACGTGCCATCTTCAAAGACTACCACCAGCACGTCAGCTAGACCAACATGCATTGCTTAAAGTCAATTGAAGGGATAAGGAAAAATCCTAGCCAGCTCTGTATATGTCACTACATGGAAGTAGGGCCTGGCACAGCCAACATGGAGACAATTGCTCTTCTTCCAAGGAGTCACCCCGGTGGTCCTCCACAGGGAGCACATGAGTGGAGGAAGCCCTGAACAGTTGGCAAAAGGCCAGTCCCAGTCTTGTGCTCTGTAGTTTCCCCACTAGGGTGGTGAGGTGAGACACTCCCTTTTTCTCTGAGGTGTACTCAGGAGCCCAGACCCCTCTTCTGCCCCCCTCCTCCATATGAACCCTTGACATCAGAGGAGATTCCTGCCTGGTCAGAGATGGCAAGCACTACAGTGATGGAGGCATCTGTACACAATGTGAAAAGCCAAGGAAGATGCAAGGTTTTGTCCAGTAATCTCTGAATTTTTATTTGTTAGTTATTTCCCAAGGGCACCCCACTTCTGTTGCTTTAGTGTCTCAACACTTTGGTATCATTGGTCTCAGACACTAATTTTCCGTCCACAATTTTGCGGGTGGTGGTTCTCTGGATGGTTTGCACCGAGGCACTGCTGCTGTCCAGGGCATCACCGAGACTGTAACAGAAGCAGCCACAGTGATGAACCGTTAGAGTAGAGGAGAACAAGGAAGGAGGAGGAAAGTTGCCTAACCCCTTCCTTTATCTCCAACCCCCCCCCCCCCGCCAGCCCTTTCCTCTGGAAAAGGGAAAACCCACTTTATTGTACCCTAAGTACTTCCAGAGCTGATGCCACAAGCCCTGTGCTCAGTGGACACTGGTGAACAGATCCACAGCAGCAGCTCTGGCTTTGGGGAGAAGACCCCCAACGATGCTGGTAAGTGAGCCCACTCACTTGAAATCCTCCCCATCTTCCAGCAGGCGGCGGTACGTGGCGATCTCAGCCTCCAGCTTGACCTTGATGTTCAGCAGGGCCTCGTACTCCTGGGCCTGGCGCTGCCCCTCTGTTCGAGTCTGTGCCAGCTCAGACTCCAGGTGCAGCAGGACCCCATTGAGTTGCTCCATCTGCATAGCGTAGCGGGCCTCTACATCTCTCAGGCTGTTCTCCAGGCCAATCTTCTGCAGGGCACAGGAAAGAGGGCCAGGGTGAGTCCTCAGAAGCAGACTGCTCACCCCTTCACTCTCTAAAATTCTACCACACACACACACACACACACACACACACACACACACGCACACACACACTGGGAATTGAACCCAGGGAGAGTGGAGGTATGTTTTCAGCCTTTTATGGCAGAGGGGGTATCGAGAATTGAACTCAGGACCTTGTGCTTGCCACTGAGCTATATCCCCAGCCATCTTTATCTTTTAACAAAATTATTATTATTTTGAGACCAGGGTCTAGCTTTGAACTTTCTGTCTTATTGTCTCTGCCTCCCGGGAGTTGGTGGGGTAGCTGGGATTGCAGACACGCACCACTGGTTCACTCTAAAGCTGTGTCTGAGGGGTGATTTGGGATGGAAAGGGTAGGATTGGGCTGAGAAAGATTGGGGCCTGAGGTCCCCTGACAGAGGTCATCAGGGTCCACAGGAGCTGGGGAACTGATGAGAAGGACCTCACCAGATTTCTCATGGATTCCAGGTCAATCTCCAATGACTGGGCCGTGCGCTTCAGCTCTGTGAGTGTCGTCTCAGCAGCTCCAACCTCAGCAGACTGTGAAGTGACTACTGTGGTGCTCTCCTCAATCTGCAGGGTAGGAAAGGATCTGTCAGCCTCTCTGTCCCTGGCTGCCTCCCTCCCCCACCCTGGTGGCCAGCCTGCCTGCATACCTGCTGGGACCAGTACTTGTCCAGCTCTTCTCGGTTCTTCTGAGCCAGTGCATCATACTGAGCCCTAATGTCTGCCATGATCTTGCCGAGATCCTGAGATTTAGGCGCATCCACCTCCACAGTCAACCCAGAGCCAGCAATCTGGGCTTGAAGGCCTCTCACTTCCTAAAGGACACAGGGGCAATGGTGAGGAGGGCTCAGGTCACAGGGCCAACCAGGCCCTTCAGCAGTGACTGTCTCTCCCTGGAGCCCTGCAAAAACAGATGGAGAGAGCACAGGGAACTTTGGTTTTACCACTGGGGAATAACAGTTCTGGGCTTCTGCTCCAGATAGTGGAATGACACCCTCTCATGGCCTGAATGTGTCACTCACAGATGACTTCTCTCCCTTCACTTCCCTGTGTCCATCTACCCTCCTTCTCCAAACCTGCTCCATACACCTCTTCTGGGAAGCCCTGCTGGCTCTCCCAACTCTAGCTCCTGGTGTTGGCTGCTGATACCTTTGTTCTCATCTCCTCTCACCCACATCGCCTTGATTCATCACGCTGCATACAATTCAGGTGATCCACAGAGTGCATGTGACCACCAGATATGCTCTTAAATCAAGATAGGCTGACTGGGAAGAGCCCAGGCTGGTAGTTCTAAACTTCCCCAAAGAGCTGGCAGCCTGTCCATCTATTCTCCCACACCTGTCTTGGCCCCTTGGGTCCCTGCCCTGGCTAGCAGCCTCACTTACATCCTCATGGTTCTTCTTCATGAATATCAGCTCCTCCTTCAGAGTCTCGATTTCTGTCTCCAGCTGCAGCCGAGTGATATTGGTGTCATCGATGACCTTGCGAAGCCCGTGGATGTCGTTCTCCACAGACTGACGCATGGCCAGCTCCGTCTCATACCTGCAGGAGTGGAGATAATCACAGGTGATGGTCCAAAACCTTCTCAACCCATACCACCTCCTATGAGCAGCCCTGTGCCCATTCTAATGAAGAACTAAGTCAACTGGTAATTCCCCCAGTATCCTTCTTGGCACTTAAGGGGCAGTATTTTTAAACTGGGTTATACAAATGAACAGATAAATAAACTGATATTCTTAGCACACCTGAATAAGATCCCTCTGAGAGTTTCTACCTAACCCACCCTCAGGATCAGACCTTAGTGCCAACCCTGCTCCCCCTACACTTACTTGACTCTAAAGTCGTCAGCAGCAAGACGAGCATTGTCAATCTGCAGGACGATGCGGGCATTGTCCACAGAATTCGCAAAGATCTGGAGAGGATTGTAAAGGGAGTCAGTACTGGGTAGACCCGAGTGTGTGGATGACCCTCTCCTAGGGCTTTTGCCAGCACACTTGCTGATCCCCTGCTTGGGCCCCTCACATCCTGGACAGGCCCCTCCCACAGGTAGGCTGCCTGTTTACTTCTGGATGACTCAGCCTTAGCCACGTCCGCTTAAGGCTCCAACTGTCCCCAGGCAGCCAGAAGTGACCACATCTAGGCCTACTTTATGGCCTCCTTTGATCGTCCTTGCCGGCCACTTCTGCAGAACTCTCACCCTGGTCTGCTGGGGAAGCGCCCCCGGTGCCTAGTTACCGTGTGGCTGGGGGTGTGATTGGAAATCAAAAGGGTAAAAGGACTCAATTGGCCCCACCCTGTTAAAGTTCTGCAGCTGGATGGATGGAGGGAAGAGATACCTGGGTGGCCAAAACCGTTGGGTCTGGATCCTTCTCTTCCTGCTCCTTACCTGTGCCTTCAGCTCCTCGATAGTCTTGAAGTAATGGCCCCAGTCTCTGACCGGGGACCCCTTCTTCTCCAGGTGCTCCCGGATCTTGCTTTCCAGCCTCCGATTTTCCGTCTCCAGGCTCCTCACTCTCTCCAGGTAGGAGGCCAGGCGGTCGTTCAGGTCCTGCATAGTCTCCTTCTCAGTCTGGATGCTGCCCATGCCGGCCAGACCCCCGGCCACTCCCGCGGCCAGGCCCGCGGACGCTATGTCGCCCCGGAGGATGGTGGAGCGAGACATGGAGACCCGGGAGCCCGAGCCCCCGGCGCCGGCATAGACGCTGGCAGCGCTGCTGGCCCGTCCAGCCCGTTGGCTGGGGGCCCGGACCGAGCCCAGGGACCGGTAGTTGGTGGAGAAGGTGGTGGAGCGGGTGGTGACACTCATGCTGCCCGGGAAGGAAAGCGAGAGACCAGGACTCAAGTTCGGGTCGCGGAGGGTGGCCGTCTGCGATCTGAGTTATACCCCCGCGACAGGAGGTGGGGACCTTAGGAGCAGGCCCCGCCCAGACCCCGAGGCGGCCTCCCAGGCTCTCCACACAGGTGGACGCGGACGGGGGTGGGCGCTCCCGGTTCCAGCCCCTGCAGGGCGGGGCCAGGCGCACAGACCTGGCAAGGCCGCCCTCCCCCCTGTCCCCCTCCCCTCCCCCCTCCCCCCCGCCCCAGGAACGGATGCAAAGAGCAGCAGGTGTTGCTGGTCCCTGAGAGTGGTTTCGGGGGAGGAAGTGAACTTTCTAAATCCCCTTTCTCCTAAGTAGAGGCGGTACTGTAGGGTAGAGATTGGGGGTTCCGGGGTGTGCGGTGGAGAGCGATGTGGGTCTCTAGCTCTCCTCAGCCGACGGCCCAAGTTCCTCACATGCACAGGCTACCTTAGGGGCGATCTTGGAGCCCCCGCAGTCTCCAGCAAGAAAAGCTGGGAGCTGGAGAAGAGGAAGAGAAACTCAATCCTGAGCCTCAGATCTGCTGGCTCATATTTTGCACTCGCTTTCCAAACGCTGGTGCCTACGCTTGGCCAGTTGATTGCACACCACGCAGAACCATACAACTGTGTATTCTCAAACCTCAGGAGCACCAAGTGGGTTGGGGAGGGGGCGCACGACAATCTCTGAGACCCCTTCTTCCCCCATCCTCACTCTTGGGAGGCTTGATCTCTGAGGGACACTGTGATTTGAATAGGGGACTTACATCTCCGAGTCTGTACATCAGCCTTTACACCTTCGGGTAAACAAATACTGTACTTCTAGAGTACTGAGAATTCAACAGGTATTTATTGAGCACCTCAGTCCTTTTCTCCCTCTTTACTGGGACTTTTCGCCTTCTTTCTCTGACCCTCTTCAAAATTCTGTGGATCTCAAGCTTCCCTAAGGGACTGCCTCCCTCAGAACCAGAGGAATGGAGGCAGGGCAGAGACTCGGGGCTCTGCCCTCTCCCCCAGCTGGATGAGCACCCCCAGCTGAATGAACTGGGAGAACCGCAGAGGTTCAAGCTGGTCAACTCCAGCAGCTTGTTTTTCGGGCAGGGCCTGGTTACATTGGGCTGTGCTCTTTGCTCTGGAGTGGGCCTATTGATTCTTACCCAGCTGCCAGCTGGACCAGGCGGCAGGCTGGATGCTTGGGAGGGAAAGGGGCTTGGGAGGAGCCTGGGTGGGGCACAGATGCAGAGATGATTGTTCCAGACCTACTGCCTTCCTGTGGGGTGAGTCCCACAGCACTCAAGGAGAAGCTGGTCAGGAGAGGGCCTGTGGAGGGCTGGCAGGCAAATGGCATGCAAATGACAAAGTAGTGCCCACTAGTTTTGCATGAAGCCTTCTGGGAGGGACATTGGCTTTTCCAGTCAGTTTAAGGGGTTTCTCCCACTTTCTGACCTCCACATTCTTCCCTGGTTTTGAAAACTGTTGTGCAGAACTGTACGATAAAGTATATGGGTTAAGTATGCCATGGGCTACCTTTTGCTATTTTTAAGCTCCGGGAGGTACTAGAGAATGAATCTGGGTCAGGGCCTTTGAACAGAACTCCATCCCCAGCCCTTTTTGTTTTTGAGACACGGTCTCTAAATTGCCCAGGATGGGCTAGAACTTTCAATACTCCTACCTCAGCCTCCCAGAAGGCTGGGATTACAGACCTGAACCACCACACCCATCTCTGCTGGCTTTAATCTTTAAATCAACCAGGTTAGGTATTTGGTGGTCTGTGTGACCTTGGGGAAGTCAATTAACTCCAAACGTCAGTGGCTTCACTCCCTGTCTAGTCTCCTTGGGTGGCAGTGGATGTGAATGGTAATGATCATGCATTTGTTCCAGAAACAAATAAAAATCACTTAACTGTAGAGTAAGACAGGCACACGCGGGAAGGCAGAGGTAGGAAAGTCAATCCTAAAGATGGTTCACAGGCTAGGAGGTCATTATATGTCAGGACCCTGGAGGATTTGAAATACAAAGTTCAATGAGACGCGGACCTCACATTTCTGCTCAAAGACTCTTTGAAGATCCTCCTCTGATCTTGGCTGTCCTCCCGCTGTTCATTCTGTAGTTCAGACCTGGGGCTTTCTGGGACCTGTGGAGGCTCAGCCTGGGACCTAGGGGGTGGAGAGCTGCGGTTGTAGCTTATCTCTCTGAGCTAATGTCCTGGTCACATTCCTGACCTCTTGCTGCATCCGGGCAAATACTGATCTTTAGGTATCCAGTGCCAGCCTGCCCTTTTCTACCACTTCCAGATTCTTCTGTGCTTTAGGTCTTTCCCTCAAGTCTGACAGCCTCTGGGAGAGCTGAAAAGAGGGGTGTGAGGGAGTTTTGTTTCAGATTGCCAGCACTGGGGCTTAAGGTGGGGGTGGAGAAGGAGCTTGGAGTGGTTGGGAAGCCAGTGGTGGGACAGGGTGGAACGGGAGGGGACCTGGTGAGAAGTTTCCAGAACAAACACTTGTAGAGATCTGAACAGAGTCCTGAAGGGTGGAAATGGGTCCCCTCCCCCATCAGCCTGCATTCTGAAGCCCCGATTGGTGGGGGGGAGGGGAAGCTGCTAGGCAGGTTTAGCTCAGGAGTAAATTCAGAGATAACTCTGCTAGGACTGGTCACTCCTGTTGCCCCTCCACATTCTCCCAGCATTGCTGTGGAAACTAAGATGAGGGTGGGAGAGCAGAGGACTGGGGTCTGAGGAGGGTCTGGAGTTCTTCATCTCTGCTTTATCATCTGGGTTTTTTTGCCCAGTCCTGGGTAGGGGGGTGTTTAGAATAGCAACCAAGGTATGAGGTGGGAATCTGCAGTGAATTAAGGACTGGCTTATCTCAGTCCTCTTTTTTTTTTTTTTTTTTCTTTACAAGCAGGGATTGAACTCAGGCCCTTGGGCTTGCCAGGCAAGCGCTTATTCTACTGAGCAATCTCCCCAGCCCCTCAGTCCTCTTCTTGAAGGACCAAGGGACTCCTCAGTGTTGGAGAAAGCAAGGGTCCATGTGGGAGGAGGGTCACTTGGGAAGCCTCAGCAGAGGGGCTGCCCAAGCACCAGTGAGCCATGTGCTGGAGAAACCCAAGAGCTTCTGAATGGGAATGGAAACAAAGGCAATGAATGGGATACTATGAGAAGGCACAGTGAGCTTGTAGGGAGGGCTCTGCAAGTAGGTTAGGCTTAATAATTAATGGGTGCTAGGTGAGGTTGGGGTGGGTGTACAAAGTGTGGTTGGGAGCCAGGAGTAGTGATGCACGCCTGTAATCCCAGCACGTGAGAGGCTGAGGCAGGAGGATTGCCTTGAGATCGAAGCCAGCCTGAACTATGTAGTGAGTCCAAGGCCAGCTTGAACTACATAGTGAGACCCTGCTTCATAAAACAGTGGTTGGGTGAACTGAGGAAAGACCAGCAGGAAGAAGGGGAAGAAGTGTGGCCTTAGATACAACAGGGCAGCAGAGTGGGGGCAGCAGCTGGCTTGGTGCAGGACGTGGAGAATGTCTCTGGAGCCAGGTTGGAGTTGGAGTGTGGTTCTGAGGGCTTAGGCCAGGCAGGCTCACTTCCACAAAAATGGGAAGGTCAAAGCCTGCACCAATACATTTAGAATTATTGCTTCAGTTGGGTTTGAATCCAAATGTTCTTTTCTTTCTTTTTTAAAAAAAATTTATTCGGTACAATGTCTCACTACACAGCTTGAACTCATAATGATCCTCTTGTTTTCAGCCTCCCCAGTGCTGGGATTACAGGTGTGCACCAACATGCCCCGAATCATTTGCTAGCTTAGTGTGCCCTGGGGGTGGGACCAGTGTAGCATGTGGGACCAGAGATCGAACCCTGGCTCCTGCACTTGCCAAAACAGGCACTTAGTCCACTGGCTACTGTGCTAGCCACCCAAAGGTTATTTTCAAGAGGCATAGGAAGAGAGAAAGTCATTGCCCAGGGGCATGTAGCTGCCTGGGACTCTCCATGTGAGAAAGGATCTTAGACACCCCAATCTCTGCCCCTGGGACACACTATAGTCTCCTTTGGCAAAGCCAGCTCTCGCCACCTGGGATGGCCTCACCTTTTCTTAGGTCCTTCTTCCCTTCTTACCCTCAGAAATGGGTACTTCTGGCCTCAGGTGCAACCCCAATACCCCAATGCCATGCCACCAGTCAATACCTCCCTGGCTTCTACATAGAGACAGGCGAAGCCTAGGAATGAACATGGCATTCAGAGTCAAAAGACCCAATTCAAGGTCCCACTGCAGGCTGTATGATCTTCAACAATGTGTACCAGCTTTCTTGTCCTTGGCCATACAATAAAGATAATAGCGATTTCTGTTTCTGGAGTTTCAAGACCATCAAAGGAGACATCTTCCAGAAGATCTCTGACCTTAGGAAGCCAGCTGGTTTACCCTCTTGGCCACCATCCATGGCCTTTCTTCCCAGCCTTCCGATTCCTTCTGCCTTTACCACCCTCTAGCCTTCTGCTCCCCACTCATCACTATTTCTTCCTTCAACCAGGTCATAGGGTACAGTGGCTAAGACTGGGTCTATGAAAACAGTGAAATAGGACAACCAGGCTGAGAACCTATTTCAAAAACCTTCTAGTTAAGGGCCATGCCCCAGTTAATGTCTTCCTGGCTATCAGCAGATCTACCAGCTGTGTCTTCTGGGGCTGTCCCATGGGCAGCTGGAGAAGAAGGCTAACCTTAGGAGGGCAATGGGGACAAATGAAAGAAGCAGCCTCCACTTTGTCCCCTCGGCAAGGTGTCTTGGTGCACTGAAGAGCCTGCACAGCCACAAGCCAGGGCCACAAGCCCACTGCTTGAGAGGACTTGGGTGAAACTCAAGTGTGTGTGGGAGGGTCGAGGATCAGAAAATAGGAGTGGCAGAGTCTGGGGACTCAAAGCAAGAAGCTGAGGAAGAAACAAAAGAAAAGAGAGAACAGAGAGGAAGGGGCTCAGACCCTAGTCAGCTCCCAGGAGGAGGCCAGGAGTGAAGTATCACCAAAACTGAGCAGATTTATTTTCCAAGGGGAGCAGTGCAGAGAAGGATGGAGCCTGGAGCTGGGAGCTGAGGGAGGCAGGGAGTGCTGGTGTGGAGGAGCAGGACATGTCTGTTTTTGGAGAAGAATAACTTGAAGGAAAGAAGAAAATGGGAGGCTGTCAGGTGGGCAGAGGTTTCCCCAGGTAGGATGGCATGGAGTGGTAAGGATGTTCAGCAGTTACACAGACAACCACAGTGCTGTGTGGTCCGTGCTAGGCTAGATGTATTCAGGACACAGTACAAGCTTGCAGGTCAACCACTAATCTAACCCAAATCTTGAAGAAGAAACACATGCTGAAACCCAAAGGATACTGCTAAGGAGTAGCAGAGCTGGGATATGACCTACATAGACGCTAGGTCCATCTCCCCTCTGATTGAAAGAGTGGGACAGATGCAGGAGACTGGAGCTACCTGGCCCACCCATGATGTATAAAAGATGGCATGGAGGACTTGGAGAACCTGGTGGAGAGTTCACAGGTCAGTTTTATGCAGAGACCAGCCACACAAGAAATACTCTGTCCTGGGAATATGAGAGGAAAGGTACTGAAATGAGAGGGTAAAAAAGGACTTAAAACATTGCTGAGGGGCCAGGGAGATGGCTCAGTAGGACAAGTGCTTGACTTGCAAACGCAAGGATCTGAGTTCAATCCCTGGTTCCGCAAACAAAACAAAACAAAACAAAACAAAACAAAACAAAACAAAACAAAAAGCCATTGCTGAACTTTGGGGCAAATGGATGAAGAAGAAAAGGCAATTAGCAGACCTTAGAGGAAGAGAAGTGCTTCAGCCATGAGGGTGGATGTGGTGGCAGCAACGTAGAAAACAAAAGGGAATTAGGTAGAGTGGCAGCACTTCTTCCAGCTACCTGGGAGGCTGAGACGGAGGATTGCTGGAGCCAGGGCTTCAAGACCAGTCTGGGCAGTATAGTAAGTCCCTGACTCACACAGGACAACAACAACCAAAAAAGGCTGTGGAATGTTAAGAGGGAGATTGTATTATCAGAGGTATCTGGGGCCAGAGCAGTAAATGATGTTATTGAAGGATGGCCAAAGGCATTGAAAACCATGGAATTAAGGATCCTAAGGAAAGGAGTGGATGGAGGCAACAGCATGGATTGGAGTGAGACAGATCTCATTTGAACCCTAGTTCTGCTCGTTTTTGGCTCAGTGACCTGATCAAGTTGGGTGCTCGTGCTGGTGAGTTCCTCTGCGTGCCAGCTTCCTTGTTGTGGCAGTCCTTGAATTTACACCTTAGGGCTGGGCAAGCAGTGCTTCCCAAGGGTGCTCCCTGCCTCCCTCTGTTGTTGGTTTTCTTTTTTCTGAGCCACGGTTGATGTAGTTCAGGCCTTGCTCTGGATTCTATGGAGCCCAGGCTGCCCTTCAGCTTGAGGCAGTTCTTGTGCCTCAGCCTCCCGAGTGCTGAGGTTACAGGCGTGGGCCACCACACCCCGCTACTCTCTGCCTCCTTCTCCCAGAAGAATCATCAACCCAGAGGTTCAGGTCTTTCACTCTGCTTCAATTCTATTAGCCACAAGCTGGGAACAATTATTAAAAGCTGGGGCCAGGGAGATGGCTCAGTGGAATAAGCGCTTCCCTGGCAAGCGCAAGGGCCTGAGTTCAATCCCTGGTTCTTTTTTTTTTTCTCGTATGCCGTCTTCTGGTAAAAAAAAAAAAAAATTAAAAGCTGACATTAAAAAAAAAAAAGCTGACATTAATGATGAAGAAGATTATTAGTGCAAGGGACAAATGAACAGGCAAACGGTATGATCAGTGCCAGAAAAATATCCAGGACAGTATCTATCTGTCTCACAGTATGATGCTTTTAGGATTTATTCATGTGGTTGAACACTGGTACAAATGCTTTAATTCATTTACTACACATAAAGTGCCTGCTGTACAGATGAGGTGTTCTAGCCTCCAGGGACAGAGCCAAAAACAGCCAGGATGGGCTGGACCTCTAACAGGGCTTCCATTCCAGGGACTGGGGTCATGGAGAGCCTCATGGAAGAGGAATGCTCAGGCAGGACTTCAAAAGTGAGTAAAAAATTACCAGGGAGACAGAACCACTGACACTGTGACTTCTTGCAGCAACCAGGTGTCTCTGAGTTTCTAATCTGCATGTTCTGCTCCTTGTCACTAGGTATTAGCCCCAGCTGGAGGGTCAAGGAAGCCTTAAAGAACCTTCATACTGCTTAAGCAGAACACAGTGGCCAGGGTTCAATCCCTAGCATGCCATGCTGGCCCTGTCCTCAGGGCATGCTGAGATGGCAATGATTGAGACTGGGCGTGGTGGTGCCCGCCTGTAATCCCAGTGCTTGGGAGGCTGAAAACAGGAGGATCACTAGGAGTCCAATCTACATAGTGAGACCCTGTAGACCTTGTACCAAATACATTGAAAAAAGAAAAGGGGGGGGGGCAGGGAGATAGCTCAGTAGAATAAGTGCCCGCCTCTGAATCTATGATCCTGCTCTCTGTCCTCCTCCTTCTCTCCCTGTTCTCTCTCTCTCTTTCTCTCTCTGTCTCTCTCTGTCTCTGTCTCTCTGTCTTTGTCTCTCTCTCTCTCTCTCTCTCTCTCTCTCTCTCTCTCTCTCTCTCTCTCTCTCTCTCTCTGTTTA
>NW_004524669.1:5175917-5178950 GCF_000260255.1 Octodon degus | reverse complement strand
ATGTCCCATCGTAGTCAGTCCCTCTCACCCTTTGCCTCCAGCTCTGTCACACTGTGTTCTTTGTCTGTATAGTTTCATTTTTTCCAAAGGTCAGATGTGTATATTGCATCATGCTGTATGTGACTTTCTGTCTCTGGCTTCCTTCACTTACCATAATGCTTTCAGGATTAAGCCATGCAGCTGCCTGCTAGTAGTTTGCCCTTGTAGAGAATTCCATTAGATGGAGTTACCACAGTTAGTTCCTCCATTTACCAGATGTGCTGTTTTCTTTTCATTCAGTGAATAAAGCTGCCGAACTGGCTTCCAAAGTACTGTGCCATTAAGTATCCCCACCAGTGATGCAAAATGTTCTGTGTCCTCACTAGCAAATTAGATTGTCTGTCTTTGTTTTTCAAATTAAAAAATTATTACAGCTGGGCATGGTGGTGCATGCCTGGAATGGAAGCATATGGGAGGCTGAAGCAGGAGTATTACTGCAAATTGAAGGCCAGTCCGGGGTACATACTGAGTTCAAGGCCAGCCTGTACTACAAAATAAGACCCTGTCTCAAAAAATAAAACAAGGGGCTGGGGAGATAGCTCAGCAGTCTAGGTGCCTGCTTGGTAAGCTCAAGGACCTGGATTTGGTCTCTGGTACCATATGCTGTGCCAGCCTGGGAGAATAGTGATTCCCTGTACTAAATAAATAAGATAAAATAAAGATTAAACAATTTTAAAAACTAGGGGCTGGGAAGATGGCTCAGTGGAATAAGTGCTTCCCTGGAAAGTGCAAGGGTTTAGGGGCTGGGGAGATGGCTCATTGGAATAAGCGCTTCCCTGGCAATCGCAAGGGCCTGAGTTCAATCCCTGGTTCCACAAAAAAATAATAAATTTAAAAAATAAAACAGGGCTGACCAGATAGCTCAGCAGACTAAAGTGCCTGCTTAGGCAGAGCGCAGTGGCCGAGGTTTGATCCACAGCATGCAGTGCCAGCCCCGCTGCTAGGGCACGCTGAGACAGTGACTGAGACTGTGTGGTGGCACATACCTGTAATCCCAGCTCATGGGAGGCTGAAAACAGGAGGATCACTAGGAGTCTGATCTGTGTAGTGAGACCCTGTAGACCCTGTACTAAACACAAATAAAATAAAATAAAACAAAAAGTTATTACAGTAAAAGGCACATTACCATTGTCCCCCTCAAATTACTCCCTCTTAATGAAAACGAGCTAAAAAGCGCTCCCCTATGCTTAGAATATGGTTGTGTCATCATTTTGCGACTTTTTCTTTTTTTGGCGGAACCGAGGATTGAACTCAGGCCCATGCTCTTACCAGGCAAGCACTTATTCTATGGAGCTATCTCCCCCACCCCAATTTTGCTGCTTTCTGAAGCAGTTCTCTTTTGTGTCTTTCATTAGATTGGGCACCACGTGACTCAAAATCAGATGACTGTGAAAGACAAGCATTCTCTGGGCTGGGAGATGGCTCAGTAGAGTAAATGCTTCCCTGGCAAGCGCAAGGGCCTGAGTTCAATCCCCGGTTCCACCAATAAATAAATAAATAAATAAATAAATAAATAAATAAGTAACATTAATTAAGCTTACTGGTCCATTTTGGGAATACATAATGATCATATTTGGGGCTGGGGAGATAGCTCAGTGGTCTAATCACTTGCCTGGCAAGTACAAACACACAGGTTCTATCCTTGGTTCCACGGTACCACATGCAGTGCCAGCCTTGACCAGCCACCAAAACTGGGCATGGTGGCGCACGCCTGTAATCCCAGTGCTGGGAAGACTGAGACAGGAGGATCTCTATGAGTAGGAGGTACATAGCAAGACCCTGTACCAAATAAATACATAAATAAAAGATAAAACAAAAATCAGTCACATTCATCATAGGGAATTTGCACTTCTGCATGATATACCTCTTTTATTTACTTATTTATTTTTTTGGCAGAACCAGGAATTGAACTCAGGCCCTTGCACTTGCCAGGCAAGTGCTTATTCCACTGAGCCATCTCCCTGGCTTCTGCATGATATACCTTGATTCTTTTTTCTCCCCTACTCTTCCTTCAACTCTCTTCTCCTCTTTACTTACAAAAGCTTTGTTTCCCTCTTTTCCTTTTTTCTCATTTTTTGTTTTTCCTCTTTTCCTTCCCTTTCTTGAGAAGGGGAGTACTTTGAGGCAGATTAATGGAATGTGTTTTTTACTATAATATATTTTTAAAATATTTAAACATGAGACTGGAGAGATCATTCAGTAGAATAAGCACTTGCCTGGCAAGTGCAGGGTTCTGAGTTCAATCCTCAGCACTGGGGGAAAAAAATATATATATATATCTATATATATGTACACATTAACTTTATTTTGGGGGGCTGGAGAGATGGCTCAGTAGAATAAGTATTTCCCTGGCAAGCGCAAGGACCTGAGTTCAATTCCCAGTTCCACAAAAAACCCCCACTATTTTTTAATCATACCTCATTGTAAGGCACTTCTTTATGGTTTTAATTTGTATTTGTTTTCTTAACAGCTGATAAATCGGGCAGGGGATATAGGTCAGTGGTGCAGCACCTGCCTGGCAAGGCAAGGCTCTGAGTTCAATTCTTGGTACGAAAAACAGCCCCGAACCAAATAACAAATTGAGCTTTTTTTTTTTTTTGAGACAAGATCTTGCTATGAGGGGCCAGGGAGATGGCTCAGTGGAATAAGCGCTTCCCTGGCAAGTACAAGGGCCTGAGTTCAATCCCCAGTTCCGCCAAAAAACAAAGCAAAACAAAACAAAAAAGATCTTGCTATGTAATTCAGGTTGGTGTGGAATTCACCATGTTTCCCAGGCTGCTCTTGAACTTGCAGCGGTCCTTCTACTTCAGCCTCCCCAATGCTGGGATTACAAGTGTGTGCCATCACACTCAGCTGAGACATTCTTAATTTTGACAAAGTCCAATTTATTAAGACTGTAATAAGCACTTACCTGGCAAGCACAGGGTCATGCTTTATGGTACCAGGTTCAATCCTTGGTATCATAAAAATAAATAAATAAATAAATAATAATTT
>NW_004524669.1:5172756-5175155 GCF_000260255.1 Octodon degus | reverse complement strand
AAATAAAATTTAAAAAAAAAATTGGGCAGGGGAGGCTGAGGCAGAAAAATCACTGTGCGCTCAAGGTCAACTTGAATTCCATGTCCAGACCCCATCTCAAAAAAAAAAAGAAGGCTGGAGATATAGCTCAGTGGCACGGTGCCTGCCTGGCAAGAGAGAGGCCTTAAAAGACAGCAAAACAAAACAAAACAAAAGGGGGCCGGGGAGATGGCTCAGTAGAATAAGCACTGCCTAGCAGGCGCAAGGGCCTGAGTTCTATCCCCAGTTCCACACCAAAAAAAAAAAAAAAAAGAGAGAGAGGCCTTGAGGTTGATTTCCAGTGCCTACCACTTCAAAAAAATTGTCTCAACATCCAGAGTTTCTTTTCCCTTCACCTTGGCACAGGCAAATGCTCAGGAGACAGTATGACCATCCAGTTAGCAATGAGGGGAACAGCAGAAACTGAGGGGTCAGCTGTAACTCCTCCAATCTCCCATCACCACAACAGCCTGTACCAAATCGGTCCATTTGATAAGACGACTTGAGTTTTTCCACCCCCTCCAACTCCACGGCACTCACCCTTGGTCCAAGTAAGCACTGAATTGTCTCTTGTTTGGCCTATTATACTAGGCTACTTACTGACTTATCTCTTTGGATCTGCTCTGGTCTAATCTCTCCAGGTGGCCCACAGTCTGGATTAAAAACAAGAAAATCACCCCTCCTACATGGGCTTCGTATAATGAGGTCCTACTTTTGTAGGGTGAAGACCCAAAGGCTTGAGGTGACCTCAAGCTCCCACATGGTCTGGCCTCCCTCCTTTTTCATTCTCCTGAAGTGCCTTTCTCGTCCTGATACCCCTGAACTGTCCTCCTCCCCTCTGCTTCCTTTTCTGTTCTCCTCCTCCTTTTTCTCCTCTTCATCTTCTTCCTCCTTTTTCCTCCCCCTCTTCGTCTTGCTTCCTTCTCCCTCCCCCTCCCTCTGGTGCTGGGGTTCTCTGCCCTTGGATGCTCTACACTGAGCTACATCTCTGGTTCTAGCTCTTTTAATTTTTATTTTGAGACACGGTCCCACTAAATTGTCCAGGTGGGGTTTGAACTTGATCCTTGGGCCTGCTAATGTGCTATTTTCTGGTGCAGGCATGTACTAATGTGCCTGGCTGCACTGGTCTTCCTGTTTCTGAGTGCTGTTATACTACAGTTTACCCAGGGCCTTCGCACATGAAACTTCCTACACTGGTTCCTAATTAAAAAAAAAAAAAAAAAGAGTTCATCTTTCATATCTCTAGGTGATGCTTCTCCAGTGTGACCCCCCCCCCCCCGCCTCACTATGTAGTGCAAGTGCAAGCTGACCTTGAGCTCACTATGTATCCCAGGCTGGCCTCAAACTGACAGCCATCCTCCTGCCCCAGCTCCTAGTGCTGGGATTATAGGTATGTTTCTTTTTGGCACTGGGAATCGAACTCATGACCTTGTGCTTACCACGCAGACACTTTGTCACTGAGTTATCTCCCCGGCCCTATTTTATTAAAATAGAATACAGCAGTTTGTATTTTCCTTGATGGTATTATTTGGTTACTACCTTTCTTCTCACTACTTTATGAGCCATGCCCATTTTGCTTACCAGTGTGTTCTCAGGGCTGTGCTTAAGTGGTCAATAAATATTTGTAGAATCTCCGAGGAGCCAAGAGGTAATGCAGGAGAGGGGGCAGGGGAGGAAGTGGGAGAGGCTATGAGGACGGGGTCAGGAAGGGCCTTGTCGACCACAGAGAGTTTGTACTTCCCTGGTTCTCAGGGGACTTTATGTGCTGGGAGACAGCTATGAATGCAGGCGCCCCAAATCTGCAGGATGATTCTCCCAGGTGGGGTCTGAGCCTGTATTGGCCGCAAGCTCTGTAGGATTCACCCGGCTGCGGCAGCGGTCGTGGCCATGGCCGGAAGCGAATGGTTTTACCCGGCCCGCGTCGCTTCTCTCCGCCGCTCCACCCAAGCCTTGGTGCTCATGTTCGCGGCCTTCTGCCACAGGCTGGTGCTCCTGCTCACCGCCGCGCTCATCTTCTTCGCCATCTGGCACATTATAGCGTTTGATGAGCTGAAGACTGACTACAAGAATCCTATAGCGCCGTGTAATACCCTGAATCCTCTGGTCCTCCCCGAGAATCTCATCCACGCGTTCTTCTGTGTCATGTTTCTCCGTGCAGCAGAGTGGCTCACGCTGGGTCTCTGTACGCCCCTCTTGGCGTGCCACATTTGGAGGTACATGAGTAGACCGGTGATGAGCGGATCAGGACTCTACGACCCCACTACCATCATGAACGCAGACATCCTAGCATGCTGTCAGAAAGAAGGATGGTGCAAGCTAGCTTTTTACCACCTAGCATTTTTTTACTACCTACATGGCATGATCTAAGTTTTGGTGAGCTC
>NW_004524669.1:5160093-5172466 GCF_000260255.1 Octodon degus | reverse complement strand
TCAATCCCTGGTTCCGCAAAAAAAAAGAATTTAAGTGGGGGCTGGGGAGATGGCTCAGTAGAATAAGTGCTTCTCTGGCAAGCGCAAGGGCCTGAGTTCAATCCCTGGTTCTGGGGAAAAAAAAAGATCATCTTATTATAAATTAGCTGTAGATAATCACACCTGATGAAAATGTGTATCTGATGCGTAGGAAACTTGACGGTTTCCTTTTTTATCATGTAGATGAGTATATCTGTATACATTTACAAAAATAAGAGTGGGTTTTTTCCCCCTTTAACTTGAATATTCCTCCTGTATAGTGCATGAATGAGAGATTTCCCTTGTTTCCATCAGAGTAATATACCTGCTTTAATTAAGCATAAGTGGACATGATATAAAAATATATACTGACTTACTTGTGAAGAATGTATTTAAAGCTATTTTAAATGTGTTTTTATTTGTAAGACATTACTTATTAAGAATCTGGTTATATTATGTTTATTGTTCCAATCTGGTAGGAAACAGTATTCTTAAGACTTTGCAAGTAACTTAGATTTTCAAAACTAAATGAGAGAGAAAATTATTGCTCCTTTAGTGCAATAAAATAAAACTCTGAAATTTAAAAAAAAAAAAAAAAGGATTCACCCAAGGCTGAGTGAGGCTTGAATTAAAGAAGTGTGATTGAGTGGGGTGTGGAGGCCCGCACCTGTGACCCCAGCACTCTGGAAGGCTAAGGCAGGAAGATTGAAAGGTGGAGTGCAGCCTGGGCAAGTTTGTGAGTACCCTATCACAAAATGAAAAATAAAGACAAGCTAGGGGATGTTGCTCAGTTTGAAGGCCCTGGGTTCAGTTCCCAGGACTAGAAAGAAACAGTAGTGAACAAGATTGCACACTGGCAAGGCTGTTCGAGCTGGACATCTTGGAAGGGTAAGAAGGGAGTGTCCTGGGGTCATGGAGGCAGTGATAAAGAATGGTGGGCTAAGAGAGAAGCAATGCAAAGAGAGAGAGGAAAACAGACTCAAGGGGAATTAAGAGGAGGGATCTGCTAGGAGTTGGGGTCTAACTGGGTGTCAGGGAAAGAAGAACCATAGTGCTCTGTGTCAGGTCACACGACTGGCTTGTGCCAGGGCGAGGCAATCTTTGTCCCATCCCGACTTTGGGGGACCCCAGGCCTCTCACTATGGACTCAGTGTGATGTCCGCCAGAGGCCTGGACAGAGGTGTTTGACAGTAACTTCTATTTGGAACCCATGAGTATGAGGATTGGGTGGCACATCCAGGTGACAAGTGCAGCGGAGGACTGTGGCTCCTATGAGAGTCTGGACCTGTGGACCTGAGAGGTGTGGAACCCTGAGTGTGCGTGGGATGGTCTGGAAGGGAAGGAGGGAGGCAGACCCTAACCTGGGTGCTGTGGGTGGGCATCTGCGTTCATGTGCCTTTTGAGTGTATATGAGACGCAACAGTGTGGCTGTGCGTTAGGGCCCAGAGGGGTGCGCAGGCCTCCGAAGCAATGAAAAGCTTTAGATGTAAACACGGGTACAGAAGGAAGATTCAGGGAAGACTAAAAGGGAGCCATTAGAGAGGTGATAAGAAGTGTGAGAGGGGCTGAGGAGATGACTCAGTAGAACAAGTGCTTGTCTGGCTAGTGCAAGGGCCTGAGTTAAATCCCCAGTTCCACCAAAAAAAAAAAAAAAAAAAGAAGTGTGAAGGATTTCCAGGCCTGGTAGTGCACGCCTGTAATCCTAGAACTCAGGAGGCTGAGGCAGGAGGATTGCCATGAGTATGAGGCCATCCCAGGCTACATAGTGAGTTTAAGGCTGATCTGAACTGTATCAGCGTGCCAAGAAAATAGTCTTCAAGAAAGAAAGTGTAGCCAAGGAGACAGCTCAGTGGCATAAGTGCCTGTGTGGTGTGGCAAGCCCAAGGTCCTAAGTTCCATCCTAGTTACAAAAAAAAAAGAATGAAAGTGCGGTTGATGGTGTCCAACATTCCCAGTGAGAAAGGGAAGGGAAGGCTTGCACAGTCTGCAAGATCTAGCTGTGAGTTGGTGGTTGGTGGTTCCGTGCTTGCCAACCCGCATGGCAGGGTCAGTAGGGAGGAGAGAATTGGGAATGTGTGTGGGGTCTGTTTTGGGGTTCTTGGGGGTGGAGGCAAGGCACGCTTACATGCAGAGAGGTGGTGAGTGAGGGACACAGGCCAAAGGTGACACTCCCCTTTACCTTTCTTCTTTCCAAGGAAGAGGTGATACAGGTGGACATAAAAGGGAAATCAGCCTGTGAAGGGCTCCTCGAGGAGGAGGAGACCCCTGGATGGCACACGCTCCAGGGAGCGGGTTTCTGAGCACAGGTGGGAGGCCTGGTGCTGGGCACAGGGAGTGCCGCCTCTGCCTCCCACGCAGCAAGGGAGGGAGTGGATATACACAGGGGGTGGAGGGCGTTGTTAAGGATGGCCGGGGTGACAGCTGGGCCCCTTTGGGCATCAAGCGTTTATGGTTCTGGTAACTGGCGGAGGGAAGGAGTGAGGGTGTCATCTGTGTCTCCACCTTGTTCTTTTGGCCTCTCTCACCAGTGAGGGAACTACCTTTTGTACCCTGGAGCCCTGGCTATTTTTTCCTTAGCCTGGGATACCTCCTCCAGGGAGCCTTCCCTGACTGATACCCCACTTTATCTTCTTCCCAGCAGCTGATTGAGTTCTTCATTTCTTCTTTAGGAGTTTTCCTGCTCTAGTGCCAGTCTCTGGTCTCCTTGGAGAAGGCCCACGGACGGGGTTGGAAGAGGATGAAAATTCGAGTTGACTGTAAGATGGGCTGGCTTCTCCCTCAGGACCAGCCCTCCCCAGCCCTCAGGTCTTGCTCTGCCCACCAGGGGGTGCTGGGTCAGAGCAGGCCCAGCTGGCATGGTCTTCAGGTGGCTGGCTGGGATACTCAAGCTCCACCCCTGTCCGGACCTTTGCTCCCAGCCTAATAGCACTGGCCTTGTCACCATGACAACCTCTTAGTTTGGAATAAACAGAGCTCTTTTGCCTCCTGCCCAGTTTATTGACACCCAAGTGTCTCCCCAGGGATGGGCTGGAATTTCAAATGTTCTGGGGCCCCCAGGGGAGGCCCAAGGATGACGTGTCACTGGATTTTGGCTCCTTTCCACCCCTCACTGTCCTTTGCCTTGCCTTGCCCCTCCCTCCTGCCACCCTGTGTCCTGCTGGAGCTGGGAGGGAGGAGAAAATCTGGGACTCACCAGAGGGTGTGAAGTGAAGCGAGGGGAGCCCGCTTCTAGGCCATTTCCAAAACCTAGCTGTAATCCCTGGGATTCAAGAGACTGTCACAGATGGCTTCTTCCCTATCATCTGTATCCTTGGGGGTCCAGGAGGAGGGAGTGGAGAGGATGGGGAGCAAGGATCTGTGGGACAGCAGATAGGGATCGGAGTGGAGCATGCACTTGGACAGGACACATGGTAGGATACTGCACGTTCATTCACTCAGTGAATCAAGGAAGTTCCCAGCGGTGTGTGTGGGAAATCAGAACTGCTATAAATCTTTGCCTTGCCTTGGAGGAGGGTGCCTTAGAGCTGGTGTGAGAGCTTTGATTCTGCTTTGAGGCCTGAAGGTGCTACTTTTTTTTAGATTCTTCCTTTTTTTTGCGGAACTGGGGATTGAACTCAGGCCCTTGCGCTTGCCAGGGAAGCACTTATTCCACTGAACCATCTCCCCAGTCCCCCAGATTCTTCCTTTATAAATAAAATAATAATGAAGTCCTGTGTTCAGTTCCTAGTACCTCCCCAAAAGAATGTCCCACTAATTGTCTACATCTGAGGGCCGGGGAGATGGCTCAGTGGAGTAAGCATTTCCCTGGCAAGCGCAAGCGCCTGAGTTCAATCCCCGGTTCCAAACAAACAAGCAAACAAAATAGTCTACATCTGAATGCCATTTATCCTAGCACTCAGGAGACTGAGGCAGGAAGATCACTGTGAGTTCGAGGCCAGCCTGAGCTACATAGTAAACTCAAGGCCAGCCTGAATCATATGGTGAGACCCTGTCCCAACCAAAACCAACCCAAGCTAAACCAAACCAAACCGAACCAAAACCACAAGAAAAACAGACTGCATGCATTGGTTTTACAGCCTGAAGGGGAGCTCAAAGCTTCCCACAGGCAAGTATAACCCAGCCTAGCCGTGTGAAAAAGATCCATCCTTGGGGTCTCCCTGGGAACAGCCACTTCTGGCATAAATGATTGGGGCAGGCTTCATGGGGGAGGTGTGGTATGGATTTTCATTCAGTAAATGTTTGCAGAATGAATGAGGTGAGCTGGAGCCAGAGCTTGCAGGAAGGGTAAGGTGTCAGCAGGTGCGGTGACAGGGAGTGGCCATGGGAGGAGGGGCACAGCCTGGCCTGGCTTGGGGAAGGCAGCCAGTGCCAGGAGGGGAGACACAGCCTCTGTGACAATGAGAATTGGATCATTATTCAGAAAGCTGTGGGAAGCTTAGAGTTGAGGAGCCATGGGGTCAAAGCAGCGTTTGGTGCACGCATTTTGGGGAGGCAGAGGGGACGGGACTTTCCTACATTGAGCAGGAGACTGAGTACGTGTCCTTGAGGCACAAGGCAGGAGGTGACGTCATTCCCACCCCCTGCAGAGGGCCTGCCTCACTCCAGCACGTCTCCAGGGCAGATCTCACCTGCCTGCTAGGAGCAGGGCGACTGGCAGGGGTGTGGGGCATTTCTCAGTGACACAGAGAACAAGGGAACAGTGCCTCCTTTCTCTTCTTCCTCCCCACAGGGCCTGGCTTGGAGCAATGGGGGGGGGGAGGGAGGGAGGGAGGGAGGGAGAGAGAGAGAGAGAGAGAGAGAGAGAGAGAGAGAGAGAGACTGTTAAACCTAGAGCTCAGTCAAGAAGGGATAACTGAGGTAGCATTTTGCCCAGATCCTGCACCCAACTTTGCTGGAAAGGAATATTTCTAGCTTGGAGCTGGCTGGTAGGAACTAGAGCCAAACTCCCCCCTGAGCCTTTGTGAGGATCAATCATCTTCATCTACCTCTTTACCTCCACTTCTGCCAAAGACATCCCTTTGCACCCAGCTTATCTGTGGAGCGGCCACACACATCGGTCCGGAGAGGTTCAGAGGTGCTGCCAAGCCCACAGTGACCAGTAACCCAACCCTCAGCGCTGTGACTCAGAGCTCCTGAGAGCAGGAGGGAGATAGCTATCTGGGCTTTCTGAAGTGAGGGGGTGGCAGCTCAGCCTCGTGGCCCTGACCAGCGCATTCTCTGAAGGGTGTGCACACATACCATCCAGCAGCATTGCTCCCAGGCTCGCCTGGCTTACTCAGGCTTTCTTAGGAATTCAAGCTCTCCTTTTCACCTCCTCCTCCTCCTCCTCCTCCTCCAAGGTTTTCTTTCCATCATCTGGCTTTGCCTGGAGGCCTGCTGCCTCAGCTTTATCTGTTCTTGGCTTCTGAGTAAGCCCGGCCTGGCTTCCCTCCCTTCCTGGTACACATTTCTGCTTCCAGTACTCCTGGGGTAGTAAGTTCTTCTTGTAGTCTAGCCTTTTGCTCCTGATGGGTGCTAAGTGAAAGAGATGTTGCTGTGGTGGTGGCTGTTACTGCAGCAGGTGGGAATGCCCCACCCCCACCCCAGGAACCTTGTTAGCCCAGTGGAGGGCAACAATGGCAGAAGTAAGAATTCGAAGTATGAAAGAATATCCTTTTTTTTTTTTTTTTCTTCTCTTTGAATTTCTTAGGGAAGGGTCTAGAGGGTATTCAGGGTCTCACTACTAGATTGGACTCATAGTGATCCACCTGTTTACAGCCTCCCAAAAGCTGGGATTACAGGCGTGCACTACCATGCCCAGTCTCAAGACAGAATATCTTCTTATCATGGAATTTGCTTTATTTATGAGAGAATGTAAAGTGAAAACCCAAATTTCTTTCATGTATGTTTTAAAAATTTTAAAGGTACATGTTTGCAGTATATATTTTTTATTTTTTACATTTTGCAGTACCAGGGATTGAACTCGGGGCCTTGCACCTGCCAGACTGATGTTTATGCCGCTGAACTATCTCCCCAGCCCTATGTTTGTGATACACAATGATTACATTCATGGTGGGGAATTGATACTTGTATATAATGCATCAATAATTTCAAACAGGACCAGGGAGATAGCTCAGTAGAATAAGTGCTTGCCTGGCAAGCGCAAGGGTCTGTGTTCAATCCCCGTTCCAGAAAAAAAAAAATTCAAACATAATACTAATGAATAATTTTAGAAACAAATGGTCCCACCCTCCACGATGCTGCAGATTGTAACGTAGAGAAGGGGCTTGTCTCTTGTCACCCAGCAGATAAGAGAGTGAAAAGCAGGTTGTTTCAATTTCAAATGTGTTTTTCTGTTACTCTATGTTGTTCCAGGAATCAAGACAATTCTCAATACATAAATTTGTCTTAATTTTGTTTAATTTGGATCATAATCTTGGAACATTTTGATTTTAATCACAAATCCTAGAGCATCTAGAAGGTACTGGGAGGAATTTGCAAAGTGAAAGAGCTCGAGGGGGTTTCAGCTCCCCCGAGGAGGGAGGGGGTGTGCCGAAAGCCCCATCACCTGTCCTGGGGCTGCTGGGCCTCTCAGATGAGCCAGCCCCCCTCTGTAAATAACCTCCTTCGGAGGTGCTGGCTGACCAGTCAAAGCCTGTATGCTGGGCCGGAGAGTCTGCATTCCTATCCCCTGACTCAGTGGCTCAGCTAGGTCTCTGGCTAGACCCAGGGCAGTGGGACACTCCAAGTGTTGCAGCCAGAGGAGCTGTGTTGAATTCAGACCCTGGAATTTACGCTCTCTGTGACCTTAGGAAATGTATAGAGTTTCCGAGCTTGTCTCCTCATATAAAATGAGGCTATTTGTACTTTCCTGTAGTTATAATTGTGATGGTTTGATGGTGTTATAAAAAGCTGATAGTGCAGGGAGTGCCTGGCTTATGGTGTTATCTTCGAAGGGCAGGGTGAGGGGGAGGTGTAAGACAGAGTGGGGAGACATGCTGTGGGGGAAGGGTCCAGCTCTGTGCTCCTTTGCTACATCTCTAGCATGAGCTGTCTTTTGACCATCAGGCTGTTTCCCCAGCTCTAAAATGCAGATAGGGGCTGGAGGCCTGGCTCAGTGGTAGAGCAATTGTTCAGCAAGTGTGAGGCCCTGGGTTTGATCCCCAGTACAACAAAAATATAAGATAAATTTCCTAAAATGCAGGTAACACTCATTTCAGTTTCTGGGAGGATTAAAAGTCGTAGTTACCACCTTAAGCCAACTTCCAGGCTACTCTAATTCCTTGCTCTGGGAGACCTTGGCAGAGAAGGGAAGCTCAATAGAAGGTCCCAGCCTAGAGAGCTGGAGGGAGAAGGCAGAGAAGGAAGTGTGCGGGTGGGGTGGGGGGGGGGCTGAGCCTGGCTGGCTGGCAAGAGAGAAAGAGGAGGTGGAGCAGGGCCTTTGGACTGTGACCTAGGTCGGGTGGAGAAAGTTTGTGGTGCAGCTGGCACCCAAGTGCCAGAGGGTCAGGGCATGGGGAGGAGGGCAGGAAGTGGAGGTGACTGTTCCTGAATGTGGGAGCCTCGAGTGTCACAGGCCTGTGGGTGTAGGAAGCCCAGGGCCCTGACTCATTCCTTAGCAAGGAGCGCTGGTCTGGGGCCACAGCCCTTCTGTATAGGACTTTCCTTCCCCTGCCTCTCCGGTTCAGGAAGTTAATTCTGCTGCTACAGAGTCTCCGAGTGCTCACTGGACAGTCACCGGGGAAACATGGGGAAGCTGGGAGGCAGAGGGCTGTGCGGTGTGGCCTTGGGGAGTGGATGGCCTCAGCCTGAAGTTCCACAGGGAATGCTGCAACGCTGCCACCGCCACAGCGTTGCCATGGGAGCGCCTAACACTGCCCTGGGGCCAAACTGGCCTGGACTGGCCCAGGCCCAGCCCAATCCTACCGTCCAGGTCGACAGCTTTTCCTAAGACCTATGAATTGGTCATTGTGCCTGTGTTTGGGGTTATCTTAGCCCTTGGAGATGAGGGAATCCAGCATGGAGGTTGTTTAATGAGTGGCCAGGATCAGGCCTTTCTGTAGCTGAGCTGTGCTCTCTGCCTGTTTTTTCTTTTGTGGTGCTGGGAATCAGACCCAGAGCCCTGTGCATGCTGGGCAAGTCCTTTAGCACTGGGCCACCCCAGCCCTATCTCATTTTCTCCCTTATAAACATACATGGGCGCCACAATGGAGCAGGCCGAGTCAGCCATTGTGAATTTGTTCACCACATGTCCGTGGAATGCAGCAACACGCTTTCCTAATGCTGTGCTGAAGCAGCCAACAAGAAAGGCAAGCTGGGCACGGGGGCTCGAGCCTAGAATCCCAGCACTGCAGAGGCTGAAGCAGGAGGATCACCTGAGTTCCAGGACAGCCTGGGCTGCTCAGTGAGTATAAGGCCAGCCAGAGCTACATAAAGAGAGCTTGTTTCAAAACAACAACAATGAAACAAACAAAGTACCCCTAAGAAAGTTAGTCCTTGGCCTCAGGGAGCTTTCTGTTATATGGCCAGAGGTCTCCTAAATCTGCTGGAATTCCTAATTTAGAAGTTGGTCGGGAGGCTGTAAACAGGCAGATCATTATGAGTCTGATCTAGTAGTGAGACCCTGAACACACCCTGTAGACCCTTCCCTAAAATACAAAAAAAAAAAAAAAGTTGGTAATTTAGGCCCTCAACAGGCATTAACTGAGTGAGTATATCTAATCTGTATATTTGTATTATTTTGAAATTTTTTGGATTGCTAAATAATTTTTTTTTTTTTTTTTTTTTTTTTGCAGAACCAGGGATTGAACTCAGGTTCTTGTGCTTGCCAGGCAAGTGCTTATTCCACTGAGCTATCTCCCCAGCCCAAAAGTTTTAAAAAGTTTTTGAATTTTTTTTGACTTATTGACAATATGTTTCTTTTTTTGTGTATGGGGGAGCTCTGGGGATTGAATCAAAAGCATGTCCACTAAACTGCATGCCCAGTCCTTTTCTTTCTTTAGTCTCTTCTTTTTTTTTTTTTTTTTGTATTTTAGGGAAAGGTCTACAGGATGTTCAGGGTCTCACTACTTACTTGATTGGACTTGTAGTGATTCGCCTGTTTATAGCTTCCCAAGAGCTGGGATTACAGGCATGTGCCTCCACGCCTAGTCTCAGTGCACCCCGGGGGCGGGATGGCAAGGGCAGGCTTGGGGGTCCCCCGGCCCCTGTGCCTATTTTTTTTTTTTTTTTTGCGGAACCGGGGATTGAACTCAGACACCCTGTGCCTATTTGCAGGCACTTTAATACTGTGCTGTTTGGCTGGCCTGCTAGTTTATTTTAAGACCAACCTTGTTAAGTCACCCAGGCTGGCTCCTGCCTCAGCCTCCCAAGTGCTAGGATTACAGGTATACCACCACACTTGCTTCTACTAAGGAACATAATTAGACACTGAGTCTGTTAAAACGACATGCTTTTGAAAAGAGCACACATGGGCTTTAAGAACTGGGTTGAAGGGGCTGGTGAGATGGCTCAGTGGTCTAAAGCACCTACTTAGAACAAGCTTAGCAAAGCACAGGGACCGCAGTTCAATCCCCCAGCACCACAGGCCAGCCAGCCCCACCCCCTGGTGAGCTGAGCTGGCCACACACACACACACACACACACACACACACACACACAAAATAAATAAATAAAATTATTAAAAAAAGAACTGTGTTGAAGTCCTGACCCTCAAGTCAAGCTCAGACCTTCCACCAGCAGCACTGACTGGGGAAAGAGAAAGGGGGCATGGAGCCAGCATTGCTGGGCAGGGCAGTACCTTTGCATGACTGACTAGCTCCCTTGGAAATGGATTTGCAAGTGTGTGGTTTGCTCCATGGAAGATTTTTGCATACTGTCTATTGTTGTTATCTTATGGACTCCTCCTTATACACTCATCCTTATGTCTTTCTAGTTTCCCTCAACCCTCTGAGCCAGTACTCGCTCAGGCCTGACCACTCACCTGTCAGGAAACACAAAGCTTTAAATTCATCTAGGGATGTTGGCCCCATTTATAATCACAGCACTTTGAAGGCTGAGACAGAGACAGGAGGATGACCTCAAGTTTGAGGCCGTTTTGGGATATGTAGTGAGACCTTGTCTCCAAATACCAAAAACCATGGGTCAGGGCTGGGTCAACAAAACAAAACAAAAGCAAAAAAACTAAAATAATAGTAGTAATAATAATAATAATAATAATAATAATAATAATAATAGATAAAACTAAAGTTGAGTGTGATGGGGTATGCCTACAATCCCAGCATTTGTAGAGGCTGAGGCAGTTGGACCGCAAATTCGAGCCCAGCTTGGACAGTTTAGTGATTTAGCAAGATCCTCTCTCAAATATTAAAAAAAAAAACAAAAAGGCTGGAGATACAGATAAGTATGAAGACCTTGGGTCCAATCCTTAGTACCCCAAACAAACCAAAAATCAAAACAACAACAAAACAAAGCTTTAAACTCTCACAAGGCAGATGCATCAGGACAAGTGTGAACACAGGTTCTGTGCAGGTGGCCTTGAAGGTGGCCAGGGCGCAGGAGAAGCTGTCCACAGTGGAGCTTTAGGCAATGAGGGGACAGAGTCACAAAAACACTGGTGGCAGGCACTGCTACCTCACTGAATGTTCCTATCAGTCCTAGGGAAACATTATCCACATTTTCAACTGATGAGAAAGAATCTCAGAGAGCTTACGTAGCTTGCTCAACTTCATGTAGTCAGGAAGTGGCTCCAGATTCCTCATCTCATACGTACTGTCCTTGGGTATAAGACCCTCATGGCCAGAGAGCAGAACATGTAAGAACAGGCTCCAGCAGCTTCCCAGTGAGGGTCAGAAAGGTCAGCTCTTAGTCCTTGCCATAGCTCTGTGAGCTTGGACTCTTCCTCATCTCTACCTGGCAGGGTGTTGGGTGTTCGAATGGGTAGAGTGCATAGTGTGTGCACTAGGTCATCAGGACATGGCTCTGATAGCCTGTCTACTCTCAAGTTATTGTGACACTCGGCTTGACCCCTTCCTTATGAACTTTCCAGCCTATGCACACCCCTCTGTCAGGAGTTCCAACCTTTGGGATATTCTCACTGGTGAACAGAAGCTCCTCTCAGGAACAGTGTTTCCCACTGGTTCTAGTTGCAGCCCCAGGGTCACACTCCTTATTTCTGGCTGTCCCCAGCTTTATGCATGTCAGGAACATCTTCTCCAGGCCTCAAGTTCCCAGCTCCTGCAGCTGAGTGTTGGTGGGACATGGTTCCCATTCTCCCTTGTGTCCTAGATATCTCCTTGCATCAGCTCCATTGGTCCAGGTTAGACAAGACCTGAGAGGCTGGGATGAAGCTTGGTGGTTAGAGAACATGCTTGTCATGCAGGAGGCCTTGGGTTCCAGTCCAGCACTGTATACTGCACAGCATGGCAGACTCAGCAGGGGAGAAATGGGCTTCTACTGCTCAGGGACCCATTGTGGCTTTGCTGGAGTGAGAGGTGTGGGGCAAACAAAGCCAAGGGGACTAGGTACACTGTGTGGGACATCCCCACAGTTAGTCTGCAATGGCTGTCCTGGGTCCTGCCACACAAAGGAACAGATGCAGTCCCTGGAGGAACTGGCCCTGTCCTCAAGGAGCTGTGGTTGTTGGAAACGGCTGGATCAGGCGTCATGGTGGAGCGAGCCCAGCGTGTCATGGTGAGTTTGTCCACCAGGCTGCCTGGAGTGGAGGGTCCTGGCATCAGCAGGGAGCCACCAGAAATGCCTCCAAGGTACTCCGGACTGGTGACCATGCAGTCACCTGCCACCCCTATTGGTTGTAGCTTGGTCCCCACTCTACCTTTCAAGCCCACTGCTCCTGCCACACAGTATGCCTCCTTACCTGCATGCTGCTGTTGTCCCCTTTTTAGTCTCCTGCCTCTAGTTTCTGCTCTTGTACCCCAGCCAGCAGTTCCTGTAGCTCTGTTTTAGTCTTATGGCTCTCTGCTTCCACTGGCCCCTTTGATCTACAGAAAGAGCTAAACCCTCAGTCCCACCCCACCACCCTCCAGCCCTTCCACTTCTTCCCTAGGAATTCAGTGGCTCATCACATTTCCAGGTCAGTCTGCCTGCCTGCCTGCCCACCCGCCCGCCCGCCTGCCCATCCATCCATCCATTCATCCATCCATCTAACTCTCCACCTACCTAAACTTAAAATTCCTCCCCAAAACGTGGGCAATCCTCTCAGTATTTTTTGTTTGTTTGTTTACTTTTGGCTCTGGGGATAGAACCCAAAGCCTTGCACATACTAAGCTTTCTCTGTACTGCTGACCTATATCCTTGACACTATTTTTCTCTTCCTCCTTTTCTCCTTCTTTTTTCATTTGGTGTTCCAACTGTCTTT
>NW_004524669.1:5158510-5159636 GCF_000260255.1 Octodon degus | reverse complement strand
TTTTTTTTTTTTGTGGAACCGGGGATTGAACTCAGGCCCTTGCACTTGCCAGGCAAATGCTTATTCTACTGAACTGTCTCCCTGGTCCCATTGCAGGCACTTCAATCTTTCAATCTGCTGGGCTATTTGGCCAGCCCTGAACCCATAATTGGTTCAGTTTCCCAAAAAACATTTCCCTTGGTGGGGTCAGGGAGATAGCTCAGTAGAATAAGTGCTTGCCTGGCAAGCACAAGGTCTTAAGTTTGATCCCTGGTACAAAAAAAAAATTCCCTTCCACACCTTGCTCTTCTGAGTGGAACGCACTCAAGGGCTCTCCCTTTCTTCTAAGTCCAGTCCTGTAGGTCTTAACCCCTAAGCAGAAACCAGTATTGTGTTGGTACAGCACAGAAGGTGAACTTCAGCCAGGCAGCATTTGTATTTATACAAGGGCTTAATGTGTACGGTGATAGCTTTATACCCTTGCAGCTCTCTGGGCTCCCATACCTTTATTTGTGTACACTTGGCTAAGTGCAGGTAGTGAACATCTGTTGTTTTTTTTGTTCATGGTGTCTTCCTCTTCTCTTGGCGCATCCCTTCTTCTTGTCTCTCTTCTATGTGCTTTGGGTGGGGCTGGCTGCCCCTCCTTAGGGACACAGCGTAGATCTGGTGTATTCAAAATGAACATCTGCTTTTATTCCCTGGGCCACAAGGCTGGTTCTGAGCTAAGTATGTGACCTGTCAGCTCAAGGAGAGTTGACCTTGGAACGTTAGCTGGCAGGATCTGGCAATGGGCACCCCCTTGGTGGTCATCCTTGCCTGACAGGAAAGCTGAGGTGGAGGGAAACACAGTCAAGAGCAGCTGAGAAAGGGTCCTAATGACGTCACCAAGCCAAGGGTCTTGAGCCACATGCATCCCTCCCCCAGCTTCTGGGTTGAAAGAGTAAATACAGTCAAAACTTTGCATTTGCCTGCTTTGAAAATCATCAGATGATTCTTAAAGTGAACGTGAAGATTTGAGCCTCTTGATTTGCAAGATTTTGTGGGGTTTTCTGGGTCGAGAGAGCAGCGAACCATTTTCACAGGTCACCTCAGGCCACAAACAGGAAGAGTACTTAATGTTTTTTTTTAAATCATTTATTTATTTATT
>NW_004524669.1:5143311-5158410 GCF_000260255.1 Octodon degus | reverse complement strand
GGCATGTGGTGCTGGGGGATTGAACCGCGGTCCCTGATGTTTTGCTAAGCTTGTTCCAAGCAAGTGCTCTAGACCACTGAGCCATCTCTCCAGCCCAATAAGGAATTTTTTTTTTGTGTGTGTGTTTTGCTCCTTGAATGCCTTCAGGGCACTTTTGCATGGCTGGAGTGTTGTGGGGATCAAACTACAGCAAACTGAGGCTGCCAGCATTGTGGAAGCAGCCACTTAAAGCACTGAGCTAGGGCTGGGCCCCCTACTTAATGCTTTTTGAAGGGAAGATTCTGTCCTGGTATCTTTCAATTGTTGGTGCTCAATGTGTGAGCTAGAACATGCTGGTGCTGATTGCACTGTGACTCGATACTATTTCCAGCCCAAATAATTTATTTGGTTACTTGTTGTCCTCCTTGAACCAATTAATGATGAGTACTGAGGTACCACTATAAATGGCCTGAAGCCTGGAATGACTGGTGTCAGTCACTGCTGAGCCAGAGACTAGAGCCTCCACGTGTGTCTGTGTGTCTGGACATGTGTGCTATGCGTGGTTGTGTCTGGGGCCATGGTGGTGGGCATGGGAGAAAGTGTGTGTGAGCTCTGGGAGGTGGCATTGGGAGGCCTGGTACCTGCTAGTGCTCTTGTGCACTGGTGATGTAAAGGCAACTTGGGATCTGTGTGAGAGGAGAAGCTAGTGAGGGCTTGTGTGTTTCCTAGGGAGTGGGAAGGGACAAGCAGAGGTGTGTGGCATAGGTTGTAGGACATGCAGAAGGTGGGGTGCAGGAGGGAGGCTGCTGACTGTTCAAGGGAGAAAAACTCTTCTACCTGTCCTTGCATTCATATGATAATGCACACACACAAAAGACCTGATTTGAATATACCTGCTTATCACCAGCAGCCTCCACCCTTGGGAAAAATGATCATTGCTTTCAGATAACTAAACCCAAAACCCATAGATCTCTGAATGCCAACCACAATCATAAAACTTGTTGATATTGATGAAATGAGAACTATGAGAGGTTGCTCAGACCCACCCTGAATATCAAAGGAGGAAACTGGCAGATGGGACTGGTTGGTGCGCAGCCAGACTCAGGCAGCCCAGGGACTGGGGACTCACTCTTCCATATACTATCTGGCAGGTGTGACAGCTGGGCAGGGCTGGCCTTGGGGCAGCTCCCTTTTGAGGCTCTCACCCCCTCCTCTGCCTCTGGTTGTGGCTGTTTTATGGTGGGCAATTAATCTAGGCTGATCCTCTTCTGATACTCGGTATTCATGGCCTCCGGCTCTGAGGGGTGCCCTTGGTCCCTGACCTGCTCTGCACAGCAGGCTCGGCTTAGCTGCTTGTTTGCTCCCAGTTCCAGCTTGTTCCTTCCTCAGATCCACACTTAATAGAGCTAGACGGATCTCAAATGGGAGCTTCTTAACCCTGGTGCCTGTTCAGGTTGTGAGGAGTGGGCTTTGCTCTTGTGTCCTGTTGGCTGTATACCCTGAGAGATCATTGCTGGTCTTAGATGCTTCCCTTCCCCTCATCCTGTCATGCACAAATGAGATTTCACATAGGCCAGGACTGTGGGCAAAGTTGGCAGCGACCTCAGATGTGATAAGGTGACATTTGAGAGATGAGACCTCTCAGACCTCCCCACCCCATGCGGCTTCATTGTGCTCTGTGGATTTCTCCTTTGTTCCAGATAATGGAGAGCGCACATGTCTCATGGATTAAGAAAGCAAGAAATGGGCCCTCAACTTCACCAGGGCAGGGCAGGGCAAGGCAGGGCAGGGCAGGGCAGGGCAGGGCAGGGCAGGGCTGTGGGCCCTACTTGGGACACTTTGGTGAGCTATGTTCAAAGGTTCTCTGATGTTTATTTTATTTTTTTGAGACAAGGACTTGCTGTGTAGCCCCAACTTGGCTCAAGCTCTCAGCAATTCTGCCCCAGGATATTCCCAAGTACTGGAATTATGGGCATGGACCACCATGCTGGGCTGGGCTCCTTTCAAAGGTTCTTGACCAGCCCCATGAGTTATGGGGCTTTTATAGGGACAATTGAAGGGCGTTTCTCAGACTTCAAAAGATTCTTCCTTATAAGCACAGCCCTAGATTTCTCTGAGGGGTTGAAATTGGGATGGCAGAGGCTGGACATCAGGCACTTGGAAGTTTTCACTGCAGACCAGGTTTAGTTTAGTTCAGGGGCAGGTGTGCCCTTGGCTGTCACTCACCTCTGGGGTCCTCCTGCCTCCTTGTGGGACCCTTGGACTCACTGCCACCACTCTGCTTCTTTTCCTGTCCATGTACCTGTTCTGAGTCTCCTCTTAGCCCCTGTCCCTGGTGGGCATCAGTTTGCTGGCCTCAGAATGGTCTCTCACCACCCCCCCGGCTTCCTCTCCACTGTTCTGTGGGGATTCAGTGTGGTATTTAGGTGTGTGAAGAAGGAACCACACTACTCTGTGATATGGGTGTGCTTCTTACATTCTGTATGCATTGTCTGGCAAGAACCAGAGGTTATCTATGTACTTTATAGAGTTAGTTCCCCTGGCTTTTAGGGACAGGTCTTGCCACATAGTCCAGGTTGGCCTTGAACTGGTGATTCTCCTGCCTCAGCCTCCTGAGTATGGGATGACAGTTGCGTCTCACTGCTTCTGGCTTTGATAGAATTTTTATGAAGATTTGGTGAATCAGTGTTCATACATCACTTTTTATACCAGGCAAGTATACCAAGGCCTTGTCCCCCTCGTATGTTGGCCTTCAGTTTGGTTAGCAGGAAACTTGGAACAATAAGCCTCTGGACAGCACCCCCATTGCCATAACTGGCTGTCCCAGAGTCTCTGATCCTGGCCGGCAGGGCCATTGGCAGCTGGTGGGGACTGAATCACTCTGGGCCTGCTCCTGGGGTGGGGCAGGATGTAGGCATCCTCCTTTCTTAGCAGGAACTCTGCGTGGCCTGGTCTTGGGCTCTGGTTTGTTTCCTCAGGGGACAGAAGAATTCCCTCCTAGAGCGTTCCTAGAGGTCATGGTGGCCAGAGAGCTAAGAGAGTGGGTGTGTGGGCCTGCTTTCCTCTAGGCCATATTGATGTGCATGCAGCTGACAGAGGACCAGACTTCTGGGATGGAATGGAATGCCTGAGATGCCTCCCACCTGGGCCTTGATGCCTGCTGTCTAGGGGAAGCCTCTCTGGGCTTGGCCTCGGAGGAGAGAAGTGGGTTGAGGGGGTAGGGAACATCATCTCTGGGTGGTTGGGCTGTGTCTCCTTCCATAGTTAAGGTTGACCTTTAAATTCTAAGCAATTCTAATTGTACCTCTTACTAAGTCAGAATTTAAGGGGCAAGAACCCCCTGCTGCCTCATCTCCTATGTGCAAACCTCAAGCTCAAAGCCCTCTCAGCATTGTTCGATCTGGGAGTTCTCACTCAGGCTCCTCTTTGGAGTCAAAATGCCACTCCGTAAAGCAGAGGGGGCAGCTGGTGAGCAAGCCCCTGTCTCAATAGTGCTGGGACTGGGCCTGCTGCCTCTCTGGGCAGTCAGTCGGCACCCGCTAGCTGGCTTTGATCATCAGAGCCTCTACTTAGGGAGAAAAAAAGTCACCATTTGCTGAGCGTTACTGGGGTAAGTTTTGGCCTCAGGGCACACGGCACAAGTCCAGCCATCCAAGCAGCTTCATTATTCATGAGGGAGCTTAGGAGTGGTGTGTACACCAGCTGCGGCAGCTAATTCTAGGCCAACAACATCATTTAACAGCGCCCCATCTCCTAAAGGGATTGTTGGTATTTTGGGAACATCACCCTAACTCCAAGGCAGGAATCCTTTTGGCCTGCAGCTTGGAAATAGCCTCTTTCCTCCTCTCCCTGATGCCTGTGCTGGCTTACAAAGTCTGCTCTTCTATGTGGCTCATCTATGCTTCTATAATATATTATTTTCTAACAGTTTTATTGAGCTGTAATTCATACCCCACACCACTCGGCCATTTAAAGTATATATGTCCGTGGTTTTTAGTATGTCTGTAAACTCAGGCAATTTCACTGCCACCAAATGTGGAAACCTTTTATCCTTTAATACCCAGGTTTGTTGCCCCAGCCTGGGTAATCACTACTGTATTTTTTGCTCTGTGCATTTACTGGCTTTGGGCATTTCTTAGAAATAGACTCACATTGGGGCCCCTCATTTAGCATACTGTTCACATCACTCCTGAATACCACCCCCCATATATCTTTTTTTTTTTTTTTTTTTGATAGAACTGGGGATTGAACTCAGGCCCTTGTGCTTGCCAGAAAAGCACTTATTCTACTGAGCCATCTCTCTGGCCCCCACATATCTTTTTTGTGGTTCTGGAGCTTGAACCCTGGGCCTTCACACTAAGTTATGCCCACAGCCCTTTTTATTTTGAAGGAGAATCTTGCTAGGTTGTCAAGGCAGAATTCAAAACTTGGAATCCTCTTGCCTCAGCTTCCCACATGTTGGTATTACACATATGGGTCACCATGCCTGGTTTCATTCCTCATTCTTGAAACTTTTTTTTTTTTTTTTTTTTGGTGGAAGCCGATACTGAACTGAGGCCCTTGCACTTGCCAGGGAAGCGCTGATTCTACTGAGCTATCTCCCTGGTCCCCACTTTTGTTTTGTTTTAAATAGAGTCTTAACATTGTAGCCCAAGCTGGCTTTGAAATCACTGTGTAGCTGTGGCCTCAAACTCGTAGCACTCCTCATGTCTCAGTTTCCCATCTATTTGGATTATAAATGTGTGCTACCACCACCTCTGTTTTTTTTTTTTTTTTTTTTTTGGCAGAACTGGTATTGAACTCAGACCCATGTGCTTGCCAGGCAAGTGCTTATTCTACTGAGCCATCTCCCCGGCCCTTCACCTCTGGTTTTTAAAAAATTAAAATTTTTTATTAGTATGTTTTACAATACATAGAGATTACATTCACTGTGGACTTGTATGTAATATACCTGAGCGGTATGAAGGAACACCCAGAGATGAATGGAGGCTGTGGGAGAGATCTGATTTGATTCACTTACATATCGAATGCTTACATCGGAGTGATATCAGCAAATATCTGAAGGGGAATCTGTATACAGAGTTTTAGGATTGGGGCTGACATTTCAAAGAATCTGGATAAACTGTTTTGAGTTCAAAGCTGCAAGGACAATCAGTGCAGAGTTGGTGTCAGGTCCGGTGTTAAATTTCTTTGTTGCCCTTACTTTCTGTTTACCGGGAGTGACCTATTGTTTTCTGTGTTTTTTTTTTTCAATTTTTTTTTTTGTTTTCTGTTGTTTACAAGGGGAGACCTGGGGTCTCAGGCCAGTCCTGACAATGCCTGAAGCTTTTCACTTCCCCTCCTTCTCACCCTTCTTCATTCCTTGTCCCTGTGACTGGCACTCCATGACGTGGCTGGCTCAGGTGAGCTCATGCATTCCTCAGCCGAAGTCATCTGGCTTGCTCCCATCCTGCCTGCTATGACCACTCGCTGTGAGGTGGGATCACGGGGCCAGCCCTAATTCATACCAGAGTTTTAGGGCAAAAGGTCCAGCTCTGGGGGTCCCAACAGACAAGGCTTGGCCTCCTTCTAATACTGGTCAAGGAGACAGCAGAGGTGAAGGCAAAAAAGCAGCTTTAGTCGCATGGCCGTGCTGGGAAGTGCAGAGCTGTTCAAGATCTGTCTTCCAGGGGCTGACAGAAGCTTTGCAGTTTTACAAAAATGGGCACAAAGACAAGCGCTGGGGGTTTTCAGAGCTGGCAGCACAGGTAATCCTGGTTGACTGGCATCTTAGGACTGGTTCTACAAGGTTCTGGGAGGGCCACTGAGGGCAGCCTGGCGCTCTGGTTCCTGATTTGAGAGGACAGCTCCTGGTTAGTAACCTCCTCACAGCGGGAGTGTGTGTGTGGGGGGCCAGGGGGTGTGTTCTGGGAAGCTCTCCTGGCATCCAAGGTGCTTGCAGGACTGGAACAATGGCCGGAGACTTCTAGGCCTTCCTCCAAGGATCTGGACCTGGGCCTGGACCTTGTAAAACACTGGCAATTTGATGCCCCTGCAAATCCTGAAAATTACTTTAGTTACTCTTATCTTGGTGTCCTCAGTCTTGCAGGGGGATGAGATAGGCTAGGTAAATTTAGGGCTAATAAACCCTTGTATGACAGGCACTCCTTAAGTGATTAACATGCCTATGTTTTAAAGTACTAAAGGAGACATAATGCAAAATGAAGGCTGCCATTCCAAGCTCTGTCCTGCTTTTATTTACCCACGGGAACAGCAGGGCCAGCCTCTGGGTCTCTGGTAGGTGATTGTTGTAAAGAATTTATTGAATTCAAGTGAAGAAAGCAATCCTCTGCCTATGGACCTCGACCCCCAGCCTTGACTTAGCTGCCCAGGGTCTTAGGACCTCCTTGGAGTCATCTGGCGTCATCAGATGCAAGGGGCTGCTGCTCACCAGGGAGCACATGTCTCCTCCTTCCCCTTACAGCTCTCTAGGAAAGGCGGTTTGGGGCAGAGCTGTCCAGGAAGGGCATAGTTGCCTCACCACAAACACAGTCCCTTTTGTATAGCGGGCAGCAGCATGCAGACTGAAATGGCCAGAGACAGCCTTATAAGGAGTTGTACCTGTGGCTGCCCTAGGCCAGTTCTCCCTCCCTGCTTGGCCATGGGCCAAGGCCATCCCCTTTGCCTCTGCCCCCCAAGTCCTAGGCAGGGGCCATCCCAGGTGGCAGGTCTGGTCTCTTCTGCAGAAGGGATAATGGGCCCAGGAGACAGGTTGAGCGTGGGGTGTCTGTGAAGGGGTTGTCTGGAGTCTCTGGGCAACAGGGAGCTGACAAGGGAGATGCAAATGTCTCTGGCCCAGGCTTTTTCTGGGCTTCCCAAAGAAAGAGAGCTTTCCCTGGGTGAGCTAAGGGGAAGCACCCCAGTCTGCACCCCACAGGGGTCCTTCTTGCAGTCCATTTTGTCCTCACCTTCAGTAACAGACACTCCCAGAATCAGAAAACCAGGTTCTAAGGTGTCAGGCAAAGTGGCTATTTCATGGTCCTCACACTGCCTAAGTCAGGACATAGGATATAATCTCCCCTCTCTGAGTTCTTGTACCCCATCCAACAACAGTGTGGGGGAGGAAGAAGAAGGGAGAGCTGGTGTAGTCCCTCTCCGTGCTGCCATACCTGTCTAACCAGCCCCACCCTCCCTGCTTCTCCTCCGTCCCAAGTTTGGCTTTGGGCCCATCCTTTCTCCCTCTGGTGTGCAGGAAGGGAAGAAGTCTCTGACTCCAGTAGGGTGTGGGTGTTTGCTGGAGTGGGGGTAGCATACATTTAAATCAGTCTTTCAAAAATGATGCATTGTTTAAAGGGTGTGGAAGAGGGCCTGGTGTAAATAGGTACCGACTGGATTTCTCTTTGCCCAGCCAGGCCTGGGTAGGAGGAGTAAAGGGGGAAGGGGAAGAAGGGATGTGGCCATTGTGTCCTCTGGGATTTCTGGATGTACATGGCTGTGTGTATATATGCTGTGAAAGGAGCTTGTCTGCAGAGGTTTGGGGCTTCTCTATCCTCAGGGTAGGGATCCTTAGTCTTTCTGGGATCCTGGAGTGTATGGGAGGAACCCATGTACTGTATCTGTCCTCCCAGTAGGCGTCACCCCTTTCCCTGGGCTAAGGGCTGTGTCCCTCCCTCTTTCCGCTAAGGGATCTGGTAACTGTCATCTGTTGGGCTCCCTCGTTAAAACCATACACACCCCATGTCATGCCCTGCAGTACCTTCCATAGTACCAGCTCCAACTCTCAGATAATTGCAGGTGAAATCTTTGCCTTGGGGACCCAAACCTCCTGCCTTCCACCCACGTGCTGCCCTGCCTGGCCCCACCCAGCCCGGGAGTGCCCTGCTCAGCTCCCCATTGTACAGCTCCTGCAGGTGCTTGCCCTGCCCTAACCTGCTCTCCTGAGTCACAGGGATAATGGGCCCAGGAGACAGGTGCAGGGGTGCTTCTCCCACCTTCTTTGGCCATTTGGGGGCCTGGGAAGAGAAGGAGGGTCCAGGTGGCTTCAAATGACTCACACTTGTGTCACCCATGAGGCTGCACCTCAATCACCTTGTCTTCCTTCTCTAGAATCATGTACTTGTTGCAGTGGGAACGACTCTCCCCAAGGAGCTAGGAGAACAGTGAAGACCCCAACACCTCATCCCCGCTTTTTATTTTCAGTCCCCTTCCGCAAGGCCTGTGGTGTCAACCTGGCCTGGAGAACCCTGGGATCTTGGGAAGAAGGAGGGAAGGGAGTTGTCTCTAGGAAAAGTGCTGGGTTGGACATCTGTTTATTTCCACGGCAAGTGTGTGTGTGTGTGTGTGTGTGTGTGTGTGTGTGTGTGTGTTCATTTATTCATTCCACAAATATTTATCGACCTAGTCCCCTCAAGCGCTGTACCAGGTGATGGGGCACAGCAGTAACCTAGGGAGAGGTGACAAACAGCTGAAATCAGATCCAAGGCTTAGGAATCTGGGGGTCTGCTGTCCAGCCTGGGTGGACCCTCAGTCATTTAGGAGAACGTCTTTGGGGCACTGGCTGCTTGGAAAAGGCCGAATGCTTTAGGACCTTTTCCTGCCAGGCTTTCCAGTCCTTAGGTTATTACTCAGAGCAGGGAGTTCCGGAGGCTGGGCGACCCTAGGCACGTCTCCTCACAAGGCCAGGCGCATTCCTTTCAGTTTCCTGGGTTTCTGGGTGGTGCGGGAGTGGACTCTTGGATGGGAGCAGCTCTCTGCTGCCCTCGCCTGAGCTCTGCGTGCAGGTGGCAGGTGTTGAGTTAGGCCCAGCCCCCTCGGGGCCCAGCCACTCAGGTAGGGAGGAGGCCTTCCTCCCTCCCATGCCTCCGGGCTCTCTTTTATATAAGGGGCCTTTCCTGGGTGCAGTCCCACCGTCCAGAAGCGGCTGCCAGGCTCTTTCTCCAGTCTCTATCTTCAGTTCGCCTGCCTCCACTCTAGCCTCCACCATGTCCATAAGGGTGACCCAGAAGTCCTACAAGGTGTCCACCTCCGGCCCCCGGGCCTTCAGCAGCCTCTCCTACACCAGCGGGCCTGCCTCCCGCATCAGCTCCTCCAGCTTCTCCCGAATGGGCAGCAGGGGCAGCTTCCGGGGCGGCATGGGGCTGGGTGGCTATGGAGGGGCTGGTGGTGTGGGGAGCATCACGGCCGTCCAGGTGAACCAGAGCCTGCTGAACCCCCTGAATCTGGAGGTGGACCCCAACATCCAGGCCGTGCGTATACAGGAGAAAGAGCAGATCAAGAACCTCAACAACAAGTTCGCCTCCTTCATCGACAAGGTGAGGGCCTGCCCTGTCTCCTGCCTGCCCCTTCAGCGCCCCACTGGCTCTCACTGGGCCCCACTATCCTGGAGACGTATCTTCCAGCCCAAGGCTGGTTTCTGTCATGCACTTCGGTTGGGGCGGGGGGGAAGGAAGGATGGATGGAAGGGGATTTTGGATCTTAAATCTTGGGGCTTCCTCCCCTCCGCTATGCTCAGCTGAGCTTGACTCAGACTGGCCGGTAAAGCTTTCAGCCTAGAGTCCTCGCGGCTGCCCACTGGTGGGTGGGAGGGAGGCAAGGCCCCTGCAAGTTCGCTCCCCTCCCCCAGCACTGCCCCAGAGCTCTCCAACGGTGACTTTGTGCTTTTTCTAACTTTGTAGTTAAAAGTGAAGGTTTGAGAGGATTGTAAGAGAAGGAAGTAGGAGCCGAATCAAACAAATATTGATCAAGGCCTTTGGCGCCCCAGGGCCTGAGCGCGGGGGCGCCTGGCTGAGTCACGACGTGGCCCCTGTCCAGCTAGTCGCTGTGTGGGCGGGGTCGTCGTTTGCTGCAGGCACCCACCTGGGCGTGCTCTGGGCGTCCTGGCCCGGCCTGGCTTCGGGAAAGCCCATGCAGAATTCAAAGTCTGCGGGCGTTGCATGCCCCTCCCTGGTTCGCGTCCTGTTTAACCCAGAGTTTATGGCTTCAGATAACGCGTCGTGTCGCCGACGCCCACTGGTCCACTTGGCCCTTGTCCCCTTCCACCTTTCCTATCCCGGCTCCGCCCGGGAGGCCCCGCTCCACTTTTAACAGGGTGGGCGGGAGCCAGCCCTGTGGCCCCCAGGGGCCCCTGAGATTGGCCATTGTCTGCTGACTGGCTTCTGGGAGGCATTGTGGGAACGGGAGGAGGGAAATCGTGGGGCAGATGACGCCCTCAGGATCGGAGTGCCCGGGAGCTGGTTTGCTTTTAGGAGCCCGCGACTCCACTTCTCCACTGCCTTTCGCTAGCGCTCTGTTTCTTATGGAGCAGTTAAGCACAAGCTTTGGTGTGCAAATTCTGGTTCACAAGCCCTGATGGTTTCCTTTGAGGGGTCATTTTAAAAAGTCTGACTTCCTCATCTGTAAAATGCGTGTGATAGTCCCTGAATCAAATAATTTTTCTTATTCAACACAGTGATAGAAAGAGTTTAGTGGTGCCTGGCCTCCATTACACATAGCATTGTTATAGTCACTTTTGAGCGTTTTTAAAAAAATTATTTTTTTTATAATCTCTGCAGAATGACCTAAGAGATTTATAGAGGATTGTGGGGTAAATAACTAGATTATGTCCTTTCTTTTTTTTTTTAATATTTTTTTTATATTTATTTATTTAGTGTGTGTGTGTGTGTGGCCAGCTCAGCCTACCAGGGGACGGGCCTGCTGGCATGTGGTGCTGGGGGATTGAACCGTGGTCCCTGTGCTTTGCTTAGCTTAGCTTGTTCTAAGTAGGTGCTTTAGACCACTGAGCCATCTCACCAGCCCTAGATTATGTCCTTTCAAGTTCCGACAATTTATTTATTTATTTTGGCAGAACCGGGGATTGAGCTCAGGCCCTTGTGCTTGCCAGGGAAGTGCTTATTCCACTGAGCCATCTCCCCAGCCCCCGACAATTTAAAAAGAGATATAATTTTGAATTAATTTGAAGAAACGTATTTTCCTTTTTGGAACGACCCCCCCCCCATTGGGGGATGAACCCAGGGCTTCACACATGCTAGGCAAGGGTCCTACCACTGAGCTGCATCCTAATAGCCTAGTTCCACCCTTCCCCTCCTCCCTGTACTAGGGATTGAACCCAGGCACTGGTAATGAGCTATATTCCCGACTCTTACTAATTTTTTTAAATTTTGAGACAGAGTCTTGCAAGTTGGCCAGTGTAGAGTGGGAGACTCTTCTTGGTGCCAAGGAATCTCAAAGGGAGTTCAGTGAGCGTTAGGGAGGAAGAGGAAACTTCAATTTGGAAATCAGTCTCCCTTGCCTCTCCCCAAGCTCAAAGTGAGTAAGGTCTGTCCAGATGGGGCTCCTGGAAGGGCTCACCTGGGTTTCTGGGGTCCTTTCAGGATAAAGGAGGGCAGGCTCTGAGAGGGGCAGAAGGTCTAGTTGTACAGCACAGGTTCACAGCAGTGTTGGCTGGACTGAAGTCTCTTGGCCAGTGCTTTCTGGGTGTTTGGGCTAAAATAAAGTTTCCCTAAGATCTGCAAGGATTATTTCTTCAAACTCACTCCAAATGATGATGATGATGATATTATTTGATAAGAACGAGGTACATTTTCTTTCTTTTGCAATCTTAGGTAAAACATAAATCTAAGCATCTTTAGGAATCTTGGTTGTATTGATTTGTGACATGCCATCTATGTAAATAAGATCCATTCTGGAAATGCAACTTCATTATAACCCCCAGCTGTCGCCCTTCAATTGTTCCTGTCCTACCCCCAGTGCTAGAGGAATGTGGTCCCCAACCCTACCTCACCATTTGTTGTGGGTCACAGGTAATCCTCCCAGAATAGCTAGGCAAGTCCCTGGGAACTCAGGGTCTCATTGCTCAGGCTGTATGCTGGGGGAAGGCACAGGGCTTGTTGCTCTCCTGACCAGGACCTTAGGCTGATGGTGACCTTTCTGCTCTCCTCCCCATGCAGGTTCGATTTCTGGAGCAACAGAATAAGATGCTGGAGACCAAGTGGAGCCTCCTGCAATAGCAGAAGACATCTTGGAGTAACATGGACAACATGTTCGAAAGCTACATCAACAACCTCCGGCGGCAGCTGGACTCACTGGGTCAGGAGAAAATGAAGCTGGAGGCGGAGCTTGGCAACATGCAGGGGCTGGTGGAGGACTTCAAGAATAAGTGAGTTGGGGCCGGGGAGATGTCTCAGTAGAATAAGTGCTTGTCTGGCAAGCACAAGGGTCTGAGTTCAATCCCTGGTTCTGCCAAAAAAAAAAAAAAAAAAAGATTGAGTGGCCCTCCCCCAGAAGTGGTCTCTGGACCAGAAGCCTAAATCCCTATGGCCTGCTTGTGGGCAGTTAGTCTCTTAGGGCTTGGCTGACTATCTGATCAGGCTTGCTGGGGGTAGTCTCTTCTTTATGCCCATTATCCAAGCATGATTGTTCATGGCATCCACCCCTTCAATCACAGGACTGTTCAAATGTGGACAGTTTACATGCAGTGTTTAAGGGTACACCCCAGATGGGCATGAGAGGCAGCCAAGGTCTCACGTTCACACTTATAGCTTTGCCCCATTCATTTCTGCCCCCTGGCCTTTGGTAGACAAACTTCCGAGAGTTTTGAGGTTAGACCCTGCTGCTTGACCTTCCAGTAGGCCCAATCCAATGGATGTTCATGGATTGTGCTAGAGGTTTCCTACTCTGGGCCTCCTCACTGGCTGAGAAGGGAGTAGGAAGGGACGGGGTGGGGGAAGAAGAAGGGCTGGGCCTCTAATATCTTGCATCTCTATGAACCCATTGTGCCCTCCTCAAAAGATCCATAGTAAGTTGAGTGTGGTGGTGTACACCTGAAATCTCAGCACTCGGAAGCTGAGGCAGGAGGGTCACTAAAGTTCCAGACTAGCCTGGGCTGAATAGTGAGTTCAAGACTAGTGTGAACCACATAGCAAAACCTGTCTCAAAAAAACTTCCCCCACCCCTGCTGCCCTGTAGCTCAGTAGTAAGAGTTTGTGTTTAGCATCTGCAAGGCTCAATCCATCCCCAGCACTGGCACCAGCAACAGCAAGATCCAGGGCCAGTCTCACTTTTGCCATCACCCTCTGATTTCAAATTTTTCTTCATTAGATATGAAGATGAGATCAACAAGCGTACAGAGATGGAGAATGAATTTGTCCTCATCAAGAAGGTGAGAGAGTCCTTTTGCCCCAACCAAAAACTGGAGGCTGAGACTTGGGCATTTGCATTAAGACTTTTCTAGATTCTGCTGTTCAATCTAAGTAATGGGAAAGGGCCGAAGAGGTAGCTCAGTGGCTTAAGCACCTGCCTGGCAAGTGCAAGGTCCTGATTTTATTTATTTATTTATTTATTTATTTATTTATTTATTTATTTATTTATTTATGGAGCTGGGGATTGAACTCAGGCCCTTGCGCTTACCAGGGAAGCGTTTATTCTATTGAGCCATTTCCCCAGCCCAAGGTCCTGATTTCAATCCCTGGTACCAAAAAAACCAAAACAAACGAACAAACAAACAAAATAACCCAAGCCAAACAAAAACAAAAAAGAAACCTTTAAGAAATGGGACAAATTCATTGCTTTCAACTTTTGATGTTTCCTAGATATCTATTATAGAAAGGTAGATAGAGGTTGTTAGGTGCGATTGAAAAGAAGTCTGGGTGTCAGTGCTACAATATGGCTAAGAACACAAAGCAGGATCTGAGGATGTAGCTCAGGTATAGAAGGCTTGCCTAGGATGCTGAGGCCCTAGGTTCAATCTCCAGCACTTAAGGAGAAAAAAAAGAAGAAATAAGTTGAAGCAGAAGGAGGGAGTGCTGTAAGCAGCAGAGGTTGGGGTGGCCTGAGGGTGCAGATGGGTGGGTAGAGGCTGAGCTGTAGCATCCATCAGCTCTGGAGTACAGTATTAAGAGGCTCACTCCAGTCCAGGTCACTGGGCCGAGGTTGGGGAGCCTCTGGGCTGGGTTGAGTGTGGGTCCCAGCTCAGGCCCCTTTCCTCTCCTCCCCGCAGGATGTGGATGAAGCTTACATGAACAAGGTGGAGCTTGAGTCACGCCTGGAAGGGCTGACTGATGAGATCAACTTCCTCAGGCAGCTGTATGAAGAGGTATGTTGGTGGGGGCTGGAGCAGGGGTCCCCTGGCTGTCAGGGCCTCCACCTTTACCCCAGTGCTGACAGGCAAGGCCCGCTACTTGTAATGTTGGCCTCTTTAATATTGTCTTAGGGGCTCTGTCACCCTGCATGCAGTAGGGTTTATTATCCCATTTCACAGATGAGGAAACTGGCTCAGAGAAGTGAAGTAACCTATTCAAAGTTGTCATACAGAGAGTGGTCATGTAGCTGCCACTGAGGGCCACTGTTCTAAGACCCTTGTTCCTGACCTGTGGCTGTACAGAGGCTTCTGTAGGCTTATATTGGTGGCTGGGAGCATTCTTTCCCCTTGGTTATTCAACTAGAGCCAGGTTAGGTTCTCTTTCATCAGTGCTTCCATGTTCCAGAGCTTTGGCCCATCTTCTGCAAGAAATTTACCCCCCCCCCCACCCCAGAAGCTCTTGTGTAAGGAGGGCTCCCTGTGTGTAGAGATAGACCCTTACACCCACACCTCTACCCCTGCAGGAGATACGTGAGCTGCAGTCTCAGATCTCGGACACATCTGTGGTGCTGTCCATGGACAACAGCCGCTCCCTGGACCTGGACGGCATCATCGCCGAGGTCAAGGCCCAGTACGAGGAGATCGCTAACCGCAGCCGTGCCGAGGCTGAGAGCATGTACCAGATCAAGGTGAAGAGCAGGGTCACTAAGCCAGTCCCCTTTTTCTGTGCCCTTGCTAATGGGGAGGGTGTAGCATTTCAAACTCCATCCTGCTTGCTGTGAGTGGGGCCTGTGGAGTGGGTGCCTGGAGGACCAGAAAGTGTGTGTATGTAGGACTTAGAAGTGAGATGACCTGGTCAGGCAGAAATACCCTTCTTTGTGGTAGGCTTCTGGGGTCCAGGAGTTCCCTCCAGAGCCTCATTTCCTGCTTTGTACCTGCAGTATGAAGAGTTGCAGACTCTGGCTGGGAAGCATGGGGATGACCTCCGCCGCACGAAGACTGAGATCTCTGAGATAACCCGCAGCATCAGCCGCCTGCAGGCGGAGATTGAGGCCCTCAAAGGCCAG
>NW_004524669.1:5138922-5142786 GCF_000260255.1 Octodon degus | reverse complement strand
TGGGGAGATGGCCATTAAGGATGCCAATGCCAAGCTGGCCCAGCTGGAGGCTGCCCTGCAGAAGGCCAAGCAGGACATGGCCCGGCAGCTGCGCGAGTACCAGGAGCTCATGAACGTCAAGCTGGCGCTGGACATCGAGATCGCCACCTACCGCAAGCTGCTGGAGGGCGAGGAGCACAGGTGGGTGTGGGCGTTTCTCACTGGACCTGGAGCGCATCCCTGAGATCTGGGGTGGGGAGGAGTGAGTTCTGCTTGGAACCCCCATGGGACTTGGGGTGTATGTTTCTGGAATAAGAAGGGCTGAGTTGGTCCTGACTGTCCCATTTGTCTGGGTACAGGCTGGAGGCTGGGATGCAGAACTTGAGCATCCACACGAAGACCACCAGTGGCTATTCAGGTGGGTTCCTGGGGTAAAGGGTAGGGGTTTAGCAGGGGCTATCCTCAGCAGCCACAGAAGGGAACAGAGGGAAGGAGCAGGGAATCTCAGAATGACGGGACAGACCTAGTACCTGGATAATGTAGTTGTTTATAGGAAACCCCCAAATAAATGGTAGCTGTGTGCCGGGCACTGTTCCTTTACCTGCTTAATTTTATTTACTTTTAATGTAACTCCTGTGCATTTCCTTCTGGTACCACTGAGGGAGCTGAGGCCATTATATGCTTTGGGGATGTACAGTGGTGTGGTCATTGGTCAGGCAGACCGGGGTCAGACCCCACCCCTGAGCCTGAGATGGCGGGAAGAGGACGTGGAGCCTGAAGGGGGGGTGTCTCAAGTGCTCACGTGACTGCCTCTGTCCCCAACCAGGAATGGTGAGCTCACCCTATGGGGGCCTCACAAGCCCTGGCTTTGCGAGCATCCAAAGCCCTGGCTTCACCCGCACCAAGTCTGCTGTGGTTGTGAAGAAGATCGAGACCCGCGATGGGAAGCTGGTGTCTGAGACCTCGGATGTCCTGCCGAAGTGAATGGGCCACAGCAGCTGCTCCAGCCCGCACCTCTCACGAGGCCGCCCCAGAGCCCGTGGGGAGACAGCTGTACAAGGGAGCATTGGGAGCAAGAGACCCACCTGAGGCTCAGCTTAGCCCTTAACCCACCCTTGGGGGGACATTACTGCCTGGGGTACCCCTTCTTGCCCGTGCTCTTCACCAAAACCCAATTCAATTGTTATTTTCCAAAATAAAGCCTGGTTTTGCCACCTGACCTTGTGGCTGTGCATTTCTTGTCCCCATGGATTTGAGGAAAGTAGGTAGGAGGAGGCCCCATCCTAGATTAAGAAGCTGAAAAAGGCCCAGGAAGCAGGGGGCATGGGGTAGGAAGTCTGGCCTCCTCCAGGCTGTTGCCAAAGGGATTCCTTTGTGGAGAGCAGTTGGTGTCCTGGTTGTGGCGGTCTGTGTAGTGTGTATCTCCTGTGCAGGGCACCTTGGCGTTTACTGCGTGCTCTCACATAGCCATGTCATTTGAGCTGTCCATGAGGTAGGCGGAGTAGGTCTTGATGGCCTTATCTGGAAGAATTCAGTTCACTTCCCCACAGACCTCAGGATCAGGACTGCTTGCAGATAAGGAGAGCCTGGCTTGCAGAGGCCAAGTCAGTGGCTCACCAGAAAGTGTCTGATCTGTGACAGAAGCCAGGACTGTCCCGTTCTGCAGGCTGCACTCCTTGTTGGCTGGGCACATGGCTTCTTGTAGCCAGAGACATCTATTTACCCTCTGTTCCTCAGCAGCTGAGGAGTCCTGGATTTCCCATCCTTTCAGAAGTCCTGAGGCCTTTTCTCAGAAGTTGAGTGTGATATGCCTGAGATTTCTAAGAGCCAAGTAGCACTGGGCAGGACTTGGCACTGATGCTTGTGTCCTTCCCTGGCCCATTCACAGCCGTATCCACCCTGACTACCTTTCCCTACCTTTTCCTAGCCTTCTCCCAGCTGCTTATGGTACATGGTGTGCACACACCCTGTGTTTGCATGTGGAGGGCGGACTGTGCAGATGGGTGTGTTTAGGTTCTGTGAAAAATGAAGGGAGTTGCATATCTCTTTGAAACAATCTCCATGATTAAGAGTGGGAGGGGGTTTTGGACACATGCGGTAGAGCGGTGCCCCAGGACTCCTGCGCCTCCACTGTGGGGGGCACAATGACTAGGGAAGGGCAGGCACAGACCACTCATGCTGGGCCTGGCCCTGCTCTGAGTTCCTGCTCCAAGGCTGTCCTGCCCCCTCTCTTGCTAGCCTTGTCCATGAAGTTGGGCGGGTATACAGGCTGGGTGTGCCCCCTTCCCACCCAGTCCAGGGTTCTGCACGTTGTCACAATGAAGGACTTCACTCACCCAGCAGTGATAAAGCACTACTATCCAGAGCAGTGGCTTTTACCTATTTTGGCAATGGCCCATGGTAAATTTACTGTTAGCACAACCTACAAACACACATGTGAAACAGCCTCCATAAAACACTGCCAACTGCCTTCCCTGTGTGGGTGGGATCTGGCCCTTAGTGGAGCCAGGGTAGTCCCTGCCTTAGACAGAGGGACTCCCTGGGATCCCACTTGCTATTCCTTGTCTGGCTTTCTCCCCTGGCTTGCAAGGGAAGCACTTATTCTACTGAGCCATCTCCCCAGCCCCCACTCCCTCCTTCTTTGTCTCTCCCTTTTTCCCTCTCTTTGCTTTCTTCTGTGATACTAGGGATTGAACCCAGGGTTGTCTCATGGAACTACATCCTCACTACTTTCTAGTTTTTATTTGAGGCTGAGTCTCACTAAATTGCTGAATTGCTCAATTTAGGTTTGAACTTGTGATCTTCCTGCCTCAGCTTTGCAGAGTGCTGGGATTACAGGCATGTGGCAATATGCCTGGTCCCTTTCTTAAATATATTTGGTCTTGAATATCTGTGGCTTCTGCACCTTTGGATTCAAGCAGAAATATTATAGAAAATATTACAGAAAAGAATTGCTTTGTATTGAACACATACTTTTTTCCTTAAGAAGTAGAGAGAGGGAGCAGTAGCCCTACGCTGGAAAAATGGCGGAAGAAGAGCAAAGAAAAAAGATCCCCTTGGTTCCAGAAAAATCTCCTGAAAAAGAAAAAGGCTTATCAAGCCCTCAAAGCCACCCAGGCAAAGCAGGCACTTTGGCAAAGAAAGAGAGGAAGGTAAAGGAGATCAGCTTTAAGCGACTGGAATCTTTCCTTCATGATTCCTGGCGGCAGTGGCGTGACGGGGTGCGTGTGAAACGACTCGAAGTGAAACCTCGCGCTTTGGAAGCACCTGATGCACATTCCTTGGCCTTCGTTGTCCGCCTCCAAAGTATTAATGGGGTAAGTTCACTAGTGCAGAAGACTATTGCAAGACTTCGCCTGAAGAAGCTGTTCAGTGGTGTCTTTGTTAAAGTCACCCCCCAAACTCTCAAAATGCTGCGAATAGTGGACCCTTATGTGACCTGGGGATTTCCAAATCTGAAGTCTGTCTGGGAACTGATTTTGAAACGTGGACAGGGCAAGATTAAGAATAAGACCTTCCCACTGACGGACAACACTGTGATCGAGGAGCACCTGGGCAAGTTTGGTGTCATTTGCCTGGAAGACCTCATCCATGAAATCGCCTTCCCAGGGGCGCATTTCCAGGAGATTGCCTGCTTCTTGCGCCCTTTCCACCTGTCTGTGGCCCGGCACGCTACCAAGAACAGAGTGGGCTTCCTCAAGGAGATGGGCTCACCTGGCTATCGGGGTGAGCGCATCAACCAGCTCATCCGCCAGTTGAACTAGTTTCAGAATAACAAAACAGTGCCTTGAAGCATGTTTTTGTTTTTTGAACTGGTACCAAGTGTCTTCAGAGAAGATGATTTTTCTGCTTTCAGAGACTGGAAGGAAGCATAAGGGAATCGGC
>NW_004524669.1:5135241-5138332 GCF_000260255.1 Octodon degus | reverse complement strand
GTCCCTGTGCTTTGCTAAGCTTGTTTTAAGTAGGTGCTTTAGACCACTGAGCCATCTCACCAGCCCCAAAACCCTGTTTCAAAATGACATAAATAAGAATTTGGGAAAGGAAGAAGCTCCTTCCTAGAAGCAAGGCATTCACTCAAGTTTGTTGAAAATTTCAGAGTGTTCCTGGAGTCTTCTCTTTAGGACCTGTGCGTCTTGTATTAAAAAAAAAAAACAAAACAACACTATCAAGACCAGGTGTGGTGGCGCACAACTGTAATCCCAGAACTGGGGAGGCTAAAACAGGATCACTGTGAGTCAGAGCATAGTGAGACCCTGGACCAAATACATACAATTTTAAAACAAGCCCTGTTGTTGGTTTTGGTTACCCAGGCCCTGAGCTAGTTAGCTAATTGGATCGTGTCCTGTGTGAAAGTACCAAGCTAGTTGAGTGTTTCCACTTAACGTAGTTAAGCAGTGTGGTCTCCTGTACCTCTGCAACTCTGAGGAATCCTCACCAGTTTTTTCTTGGGCTTCAGGATGTAATTTCCAGGTTTCTTTGATGTTTAACTATCTCCTTAAACCACCCCCCCAAAAAAAGTAGAGATAGTCTAGGGGCTGGTGAGATAGCTCAGTAGTCTAAGTGCCTGCCTGGAAAGTGCAATGACCTGGGTTTAATTCTTGGTACTACATGCCGTGCTGGCCCCAGAACTCTGGGTACACTGTGCCAGCCACCGAAACCAGGTGTGGTGGCACTTACCTATAATCCCAGCACTGGGGAGGCTGAAGACATGAGGATCACTATGAGTCAGAGCTGCATAGTGAGACCCTGTACCAAACAAACAATAAACAAATAAGTAAAAAAGAGTCGAACACTGGTAACATAGCTAAGTAAACTTGAGATTTTTATTTATTTAAATTTTTAAATGCATTTAGTACAGGGTCTACAGGGTCTCACTACGCAGATCAGACTTGTAGTGATTCTCCTGTTTTCAGCCTCCCAAGCGCTGGGATTACAGGCATGTGCCACCACTCCCACTCTCAATTGCTGTCTCTACATGCCCTGGGGGGGCGGGGCCTGCATGGCACACCGGAGATCGAACCCTGGTCATCGAACCCTGGCTACTGCGCTCTGCCTAAGCAGGTGCTTTGGTCTGCTGAGCTATCAGGCCAGCCCTTAGAGATTTTTTTAAAATTTTGTTTTTTTTCAGAACCAGGGATTGAACTCAGGCCCTTGCGCTTGCCAGAGAAGTGCTTATTCTACTGAGTCATCTCCCTGGCCCTAGAGATTTTTAAAAAAAGATTTATTTATTTTTTTAAATCTGTTTTCTTTCTTTCTTTCTTTCTTTCTTTCTTTCTTTCTTTCTTTTTTTTTTTCTTCCAGAACCGGGGATTGAACTCAGGCCCTTGTGCTTGCCAGGGAAGTGCTTATTCCACTGAGCCATCTCCCTGGCCCTTTATTTATTTTCAATATGCAGCTTGGTTTCAGTGACCTGCACAGCATGCAGTACTGGGGATTGAACCTGGGTCTTTGCCCTCTCCAGGGAAGCACTTAGACTGCAGAGCTATCTCCCCAGCCTGTTTATTTTTTGAAGCAGGGCCTCACTATATAGTTCAGGCTGGCTTTAAATTCACTATGTATCCCAGGCTGGCCTGAAGCTCACTGTGTTCCTCCTGCCTCAACCTCCCAATTGCCCCCACACCCAATGTGCTAGACATGAGTTAAAGTACAGCTGTCCAACCATCTGACTTGCTGGTGCTGTGCCGAGTGAAGAGAAATTGCCTTAGTACGCATATAAAGTACATAATATGGCTAATGTATATAAGCACAAAGCTCCCTTTATTTTTAATATTTCTAGCCTAACCTTAAAAAAAAAAAAGGGCAAACATACACATAGAACTAGTGGGATATTTGATCTCGTTTTTGTGAAACTAATGTGCAGCCTCTGGTTGGTGGAAGTGGTGGCCATGCACTTTGGAAAATGTACCACCTGAGCCAGTCAGAGGCCCTTGGCTGTTGGTGCCCAGGAGAGAGTCCTGAGTCCTGACTCAGCCCCCAGCCCTCCGTGGTGTGCACCCTGCCTCTGTCTGCCTCAGCCTTCTCCACCAGGTGGTCTGTACTCTGACCTAGTGTGATGACTCTCAGCACCGAGCTCCCGGCAGCACCTTTCTGCTCACCCTGGGCCCGCCCCATGCACACTGGAGCTATCAGTCATTTGCAAGAGTTCAGCGCCAGGAAGGTCTTGGGGATGCCACAGTGTGCAGGGGAAGGTGGCACCCTGGGCTTTCTCATTGTAGTGACATTACAGTGACTCACCTGCAGTAGTATTTCCTTTTTTTTGAGACAGGATCTTGCTACATAGTTCAGCCTAGTCTTGAACTTACTATGCAGCCTAGACTGGCTCAAACTCACAGTGATCTTCCTCTCTCAGCCTCCTAAGCACTAGGATTACAGGTGTGTGCCACCACGCCTGGAGCTGGCATTTGCTTAATGTCAGCCTGCTCCACAAACAGCAAGCATCTTGGGGACAGGGCTCTGCTGGGTCAGCCTAGTTCTTCTTTAGTTCTTCAATACCTAGCAGAGTTCTAAGCACACCAAAGGGGTGGTGATAAAATTATTATTATTATTATTATCATCATCATCATCATCATCATCATCATCATCATCATCGTATTTTGTATTTTGGGGAAGGGTCTGCAGGATGTTCAGGGTCTCACTACTAGATCAGACTCATAGTGATCCTCCTGTTTACAGCTTCCCAATAAAAAGTATTAAATAAGAGAAGATGAAGCATTTCCATGAAGTTGTCATTTATCTATTGGACATTTTAATCCTTTTAAACTTTGTCCCTTGGGGAGGATAGATTAATTTTCTTAGCCTAGCCCAGAACTGGAGGTGTATTAATCTATGAAGTACTGAGATCACACACTGGATAGACATGCGATTGTTCCATTAAAGATACAAATGACCTGAAGCATGCTTGTAATCCCAGCAGAAGGAGGCTGAGGCAGGAGGCTGATGAGTTCAAGTCCTTCCTGGACAAATTAATGAGATTCTGTCTCAAAGAAAAAAGTAAACAGGGGCTGGGGAGATGGCTCAGTAGTA
>NW_004524669.1:5113801-5134938 GCF_000260255.1 Octodon degus | reverse complement strand
AAGAAAAGAAAAAAGAAGGAAAAGAAAAAAGTAAACAGAGCTAGAGATATAGATCAGGGGCAGAGTAGCTCTGAATTCAATCCCCAGTACTGGAAGAAAAGAAAAGAAAAGAAAAGAAAAGAAAAGAAAAGAGAAGAGAAGAGAAGAAAAAACAAAACAAAAGAAAAAGGATGCAAAGTAGCATGCAAAAAACAATCCTGGTGGTGCTGAGGAGTGGCCATGAGCTGCAGCCATGTGATGTTCAACCCTGTGGGGGGCCAGGAAGATGGCTCAGTGGAATAAGCACTTCCCTGGCAAGTGCAAGGGCCTGAGTTCAATCCCCAATTCCGGAAACAAAAACAAAAACAAAAACAAAAACCCCAACTCAACCCTGTGCTGTGCTACTAAACTAAGATGTTCAGTATTAAATCCATTAATCAACCTTCCTTCCTTATTTTTGATTTTTGAGACAGAGTCTCACTATGTAGTGCAGGCTGGCCTCAAATCATGGTGGTCCTCCTGCCTAGTGTCCTAAGTGCTGGGATTACAGGTGTGCTCCATCACACCTGACTTCTCTCTCTCCTCTCTCCCTCTCTCCGTCCCTCTTTCCTTTCTCCATCTCTCTCTCTCCCTCCTTCTCTCTCTCCCTCTCTCCCTCTCTTCTCTTTCCCTCTCTCTGTACTGGGCATTGAATGCAAGCCTTTGCGCTGACCTCCACTGGCTGTTTATTTTTTGGTTTTGTTTTCCGACCGTCTTTGTAAGTTTCCCAGGTTGGACTCTAACTTGCAATCCTGCCGCAGCCTACTAGTGTGCTGTCATTACAGGCTCCCACCATCACACCACATTATGAAATGGAGTCTTTTTAAAAATTTTTTTTTGCGGTACTGGGGATTGAACTCAGGACCTTGCACTTGCTGGGCAAGCGTTTATTCTAGTGAGCTACCTCATGAAATGGATTCTTGACTTAAAGATCTTTTCAATTATGATAAGTTTACCAGGATGTATCCCTATAATAAGCCAAGAAGCATCTGTATCTCTACTGAAGTGGCCTTAGAGAGATCAGAGTGGGATATGAGACAGCCCCTGACAGGCCTTCTTTGACACATGAGCACACTTTGATTACAAAAAAGGCAGGAAGGGTGCCTGAGGAAGAGTGGAAAGAGCAGAAGGTTTTGGGTGAGCTTGGTGGGCGAGGTTCCCACATGTACCTGGTGCCCAGGGTGGGGTGGGGAGGAGGGAGGAGCAAAAGACACCTAGGGCAATGTCTGTCTTTCCAGAGTACCTGGAAAAAACAACAGAGATCCAGAGAAGTCAGCAGCACGGGCCATTCATCCAGCACACATTTGGGGCATCTGGAGTGAACCAGACCCTCTTAGCTGCAGCGTGGAAGAGGGTCCTGGACACGATGTGGTGAGCGGTTAGCTTGTAACTAGCACTGGTGATCTAGCGTGACGGTTTGTGGTCCCCCAGTACGGGTTATCCTTGGTGGCTGGAACCTATTGTACAGTTGGACATGTGGCCACCTGGAATAGGCTACATTTTCCAACCAAGTATCATCATTGTTAAAGCGATCGAAGTGGAACAAAAGGAACAACTCCTAGCAAGGATCCTAACAGGGAGGGTTTGGGAGCTGCTGCTCTCTCTTACTTGGCCTCTTTGCAGGTGCAAACACTGTGGTTCAGTAGCTATCTCGGGTCATGAGGCGGCCTGGGAGACAGAAACTACTTTTAGTAGAACACAGGTGAGCTGGGACCTGGGTCCCTGGCACCGTGGAGTGTGTGCTGGGTTTGGACAGGTATCTCCTGGGAAGCTCATCGGGGAGATGGCTTAGTGGATTAAGTACTTCCCTGGCAAATGCAAGGGCCTGAGATCCATCCTCGGTTCTGTCTCCCAAATCTGGGGCTTGCCTGGGGAAGCGTTTGGGAAATTTCTCCCTTTTCTGGCTTTGGTCCTCTTTTCTTGGACAAAGAGGGTTTGGACTTTTTTTTTCTGCTTTTGTTTTTTGTAGTAATAGAGATCGAACCCTGGGACTCCTACATGCTAGCCAAGTGCTCAATCACTGAGCCACATCCCCAGCTTTTTATAGTTTACCAGTGGCGAAGTTTCATATTTGATTTTTCATATTTATTAAAGGCAGGGAAAAAATAGGCTCTGCAGAGTGTGTTTGGGTGGTGAGAATCATCTTTTCCCCTTGGCACCCCTTCCTCTGCAAATTCCCTCTCTCCTATCTTTCCATCTGTGTTGCGCCCACCCAGGGCATCACAGCCCTTCCCGGGGGACCACTGTTTCAAAGAACACTGGATGGGAGGAAGGCAGAGGGGCCTGGGCGGGCCTGGTGCCACCTCCCCTCCTGGCTCGGGCTTTCCTCCTCATTCCTGCCTGGCTTCTCAGAGCGCGTCGCCCTGTCGCGGCAGGAGTTCCCAGGACCGAGTCAAGCCCGGGTGGCAGCGGGCGAGAGGGCGCTCGCTCAGGTCTTCCACGCATCTGCAGCGGGACTTGGATCCAAGCAAAGGGCTTGGGCGTCTAAACCTGAGTGTTTGGCAGTCTGCTCACCCATGCTTGTCCCCTAGGGGAAACTTGTGGGACTAGAGGAGAGGGCTTGAAACGGGAGCGGCTCTTACGGAGTCCTCTGTAGGTCCTGGCCAGAAGGCAGGACTTCCTGCAGCCTTTGAGACGGTCTCCTCTTTACCTGGGTGTCAGGCGCCCCCTGGAGGACATTGAAGGGAGCGCCAAGCAAAGGGCTTCGGACCCCACGCGTAGTTCTTCGTCTGCTCTTTGGGTCAGCCGGCATCTCGAAGTTTTTTTTTTTTTTTTTTTTTTTTTTTTTTTTTTTTTTTTTTTTTTGTTTTTTTGAGTCAAAAGTTCCAATGTCACAGGAGCCAAGCAGCTAAAACAAGAGTACAGTGGGTCTGGGATAGGAAAACATGGACAGATATTTGCATAACTTTGGAGTTTTCTGAGTTGACAAGGAATTATGCTTTGTTCTGCTGTTGTGAAACATGCTGGCCTTTCATTCTCGCACTAAAGAGTGACATGGAAGTGCAGGGACCGTGTAGTTTTTGCTGTTCTAGCTCTATAAGATGGGCCATTCATAATAGAAACGATATCTGCTACTTGACGTTGTTTGCAGGACAGTCACTGTGGCGCCAGTCTTAGACCCTGCCTAGAAGCGCCTGGAGTTAGTGGCCTCACTCTGTCAGTCCCCTGGCTCTGGCCCTTGGCCTCAGGAAGAAATCCAAGGGACCAGAGGAGTGCACTTTTCCGGAGGGCCCCTGTCTCCCCAAGTGCACTTTTCCTGCCAGGAGCTGCTCTGCCTCTGCCTCAGCCTCTTTCTGCGTGCAATGAATCCTGAGGTGACTGGGGGTGTTGGGGGCTTCTAGAGCTTCCCCATTCAGTAAAGTAGGCTTGAGTCACAAGAGGCTACTGAGTGTTTCATCATCATCATCGTCGTCGTCGTCATCATCATCGTCATCATCATCATCTTATTATCTTTTTTTAAAAAGAATTATTTATTTATTTATTTATTTATTCATTTATTTTGTGTGTGTGGCCAGCTCAGCCCACCAGGGGGCGGGGCTGGCTGGCATGTGGTGCTGGGGGATTGAACCGCGGTCTCTGTGTTTTGCTTAGCTTAGCTTGTTCTAAGTAGGTGCTTTAGACCACTGAGCCATCTCACCAGCCCCTCACTAGTTTCTTAAAAAAAATTTTTTTTTTAAAAAAATGTATTTTGTACAGGGTCTCACTACGAAGCTCCGAGTTGTAGTGATCATGCTCTTTTCACCCTCTCCAGTGCTGGAATAACAGGTGTGTGCCACCGTGCCTGGCCTCAGTGGCTGGCTCAGCGTGCCCAGGGCTGGGGTCTGCGAGGCGTGGGGTACCAGGAAGCAAACCCCGGTCCCTGCACTTGCCTAAGCAGGTGCTTAATTCGTCACTTGTTTATTTTTAAGTGTGGCTACTAGAAAATTCCATATGTGGCTCCCATTCATGGTTTATATGTCTGTTCACTGGGGAGATGGTTGAGGTGGGTGCCTCTTCTACTGGCTTGCACCGGGGGCCTCTCAGGGCAGAGAGGAGCCAGCTCAGAAGAAAAGGGAGCTGCGATCCTCTTCGTTCATTCGCTTTTCCTTCCTTTTCCTGTTCAGCTGGTGTCCACTAGGGGACAGCAGAGGAGCGAGGAGGAAACCACTCTCTTGGCTCCCGGACCGGTCTCGGCCCTGAGGAGCAGACACTAGGGTCAGGTCTGAGACAGCCTCTTCCTCAACTCCTGCCAGCACAGCTACCCAGGGACGTGGTTCTAGAATGGCCAGAATTTTATTATTATTTTTAATGTATTTGGTACAGCGTCCGCAGGGTCTACAGGATCTCATTACCTAGATTAGACTCGTAGTGTTTCTCCTGTTTTTAGCCTCCTAAATGCTGGGATTATAGGCACATGCCACCAGGCCCAGTCTCAACTGCTGTCTCAGTGTGCTCCCCCCGGGGAAGTGGGGGGGGGGCAGCACATCACACCGAGGCTTGAACCCTGGCCAGAATTTTAAACTTTTTTTTTTTTAATATATATGTGACAGGGGCTGGGGAGATGGCTCAGTGGAATAAACGCTTCTCTGTCAAGCGCAAGGGCCCGAGTTCAGTCCCTGGTTCCGCAAAAAAAAAAAAAAAAAAAAAAAAAAAAAAAAAAAAAAAACTCAATTAATATATATGTGACTGAGTTTATTACAGAGAAAGGTAACAAAATGAGTTTCAAGGAAGAGGACGTGGAGACACAAACTGGATGTGAACCTCCTAACCACAGGCTTCAGCAGCCCTGCCATGGATCTGGACGATTTTTTTCTCATCAAGAAGTTGATCTAGGGGCCGGGGAGATGGCTCAGTAGGATAAGCGCTTGACTGGCAAACGCAAGGATCTGAGTTCAATCCCTGAATAAAAAAAAAAAAAAAAAAAGAAGTTGATCTTTTGAGCCATTTCCATGTTGGAGATCTGCTGGCAGGTTTCATAGCTTTCCCGCTGGCAGCAGCGGCAAGGTTGTTCATTATATCTTCATCACTTAATGTCCTCAGTGAGCCCATCCATCGTGAGGATTCTGTTTAGTGTCCTGTATGCACCTTCCACATTCCCATCTTGTACCATCACAGTCCTGGCAGTGAACTTCAGATGTTTTGCCATGATCTCGGATTTAAGCCTTCACTCTGCAGAACCATCCGCCATTCCTCCCCAGCAAGGGATCCAGCTCCTTCCTCCGGCGCCCTCAGGCTTCCGCGGATCCGCAGCACGCCCGAGACTGAGAGAATTTTAAATTTTTAACAGGTATCAGAATCTGGATTTTTTGCATGAAGTCTGATTTTTTTTTTTACATGTTACAGTGAATCCAAATGTTTAAGAAAAATCGTCTTGGCCAAGATCACACAAGGCACAAGGAACTGGGAATTTGGTCACCAGGAGGGAGACAGAAGTCGCAGAGACAGGCTTTCCTTGGTCCCGTGGCATAAACGCTGCAGCCAGCAGAGGTGGGATGGAGGCAACAGGCAGAAGGACCAGTGCTGCTCCGGCCTTCATTTGTCAGACTTAGAGGGTCCAGGCTGGCTTTGGGAGGCACTGCTGCGGGGGGTACTCAAAGGACACAGAAAAGCATCACAGCTCGGACATCCTGGTTTGCATCTTTCCCTGGAGCCTGCGGCTCCACTGGTCCAAACTCCTAAAGAATGGGCACCAACTGTAGGCCAGCACCAAGGAAGCCGCTGGATTTGAACAAGCTGGCGATTCATCAAGTGTCCACCAGGGATCAGCAGAGGACCAGGGAGGAATCTGCTCTCTTGGCTCCTAGGATAGAGTTTGTCCCACCCCCAGCCAGCGTCCCTATTCCAGAAGCCCGACCTGGGAGACTCTTGGAGTGTGGGCCGTCACTAACCCACATAGTGGCTCTGTGCTTTTCAAAAGAAGTTTTCCATATACCTAGGGGAAGCCCTAAGCCCCGGCGGGACTTGGTGAGTGGAGCGAGGCCCCACCCATCTATGCCCAGCGCTCTTGGCACTGTCGCAGGGCTGCTGAGTCAGAGAGCGGAGGGCAGTCATGTGCCTGCCATTGCGCGTCCTCTGCTCCATTGTGCCTGAGGTTTGAGTAGCAGGTGAAAGGCAATCGTGGCTTCTTCCCTAGAGAGTGCTAGTGAGCGCGCCACTTCCTGTGCTCGCCGGCTGGCTCCCCGCTCTCCGCTCTCTGGCAGGGAGCAGCTCTGGCCCTATCGGTGGAGCCATCTGAGGCCTGGGCGGCAGGGCAGGCTCAGGCCTGCAAGTGCTGGCAAGTGGAGCTGGGGCCGGGGTGTGGGGTGTGGGGTGTGCGCCTGTGTGTGTGTGTGTGTGTGTGTGTGTGTGTGTGTGTGGGCAGGCCTCAGTGGGGGCACACCCGCCCCAGCAGGACTCAGCTGTTTTGGGGGCTGAGCACAGGACCTGAGGAGGCATAGGGCAGCCCAGGGTGAGAACTCCTGGATCCTCACGGCCAGTCTGCTGCATTTGCTTTCCGCACTCCGGATCATTTCCATTCATGTCGCATCCCTGACCAAATCTCTTCCTAGGAGACACCCAAGGAGCTTGGCCATCTGGGTCAGGCCAGTGTGGCCAGAGACACCGTGCTACTGCTCCCTTTACCATCCTGTCCCCCAAGTCTAGCAGCTGAGCTCCAGGCTACTTTGAGGAAGCCACATTTCTTCACCTCGTGTCTCCTGCTCTGCATGTGCTTCAAATGTCTGAGCCAACCACTCAGTGGACATTTATTCTTTTTTCTTTTTCCTGTGGGATTGAACCCAGGGCTTTCGCACTGAGATCCTTCTCCAGCCAATTATATATTTACTATAGGATCTACAGGGTGTCACTACACAGATCAGACTCATAGTGATCCTCCTGTTTTCATGCTCCTAAGAGCTGGGATTACAGTCACATGCCACCACACCCAGTTTCAATTGCCATCTCAGAGTGGCACAGCACATTGGAGATCGAACCCCAGTCCCCGAGTCTGCCTAAGCAGGCACTTTAATCTGCTGAGCTACCTGGCTGGCCCAATGTTTATATTTTGAGGTAGGGTCTAAGTTGCTAAATTGCCCAGGCTGGATTCCCTTCTCCTTACCTCAGTCTTCTAGAATGCTGAGATTATAGTACAGGTCTGCGCCACCCTACCTGGCCACATCTATTCTTCCTAATGTAGAGTTTACCTCCTCTGTAAGTCCTGTCCTGACCCCTCTGAGGCTGCACCCCTCATCTGTACCCTGCAACACGGTCTTTTCTTCCACTTTGCAAATTTTTCTCACTGACAGTGAGCTTGGCAGGGCCAAGTGTGCCCAGGAAGCGTCCTGTATCCTTCCCATGTCCAGCACAGTAGTCTAAAAGGAAGACTAGACTGCCCCCCCCCCAGCGTTCACAGGGCAGCCTCACCATCACAGGGTGTGCCTGTGTGTGCACATGTGTGTGTTGCACATGTGGAGGGCCTTGGGCACAGGAGTAAAGGAATAACTCAAGTGGGAGGTTGTGTGTACACAGACACAGACAGGTGGAGACAGGCCCAGGTCGACTCCCCAGCCTCTATCCGGAAAAGGCAGCACTCTAGACACAATGGGGGCTGTGGTGGAAACTATCTGTTCACTGGTGTGTGACGGGCATGGAGACAAGCACAGCACTTACTTTTGAAGCATGTAGCTTGATGAGTTTGCACAAAGAGGACACTTCATGGCACAGGGCCCAGATCCTGAACCAGAGCCAGAGCAGACCCAGGAGCCCCGTGCAGGAGTCTTCTAAACACCTGCTTCCTGACCCCGAGGCCATAAAATGGAGGAGAAAAGCTGGGTGTGGGGCACAGGCCTGTAATCTCAGCACATGGGAGGCGGAAGCAAGAGGATTAGTACCACACCAAGTTTGAGACGCTGTCCTAAACCGGGGGATAGAGGAGGAGTTTGTGGTCCTCACACTTCTGTCTGGTCCTTTGTATTTCCTCCCAGCTCATATTGCTCCAGGGCCTTTGCTGTTTGACTCCAGGCCCTATTCTAGAAGCTTCTTCTACCATTTTGCTATTCCTCTAGTGCCTGGCTCTGCCAGGCCCTTGTGAGATCGCTTCTGGGGCAGAGGCCCTGGTTTGTTCCTTTTCCTAGGTCCACACAGTGCTTGGTGCCTGTGTGCTGTGCTCACGCGAGTCCCCAGCCTATTTCTGCTCTTCTCCATGTGGGAGGCTGGTCTGTGAGCAGGCACGGCTTCCGGGGTGACATGGCTGAGGCTCTCAGGCTCATCCCGGCTCTAGGGCAGGGACACGGTGGGGAAATAAAGCCTACTCCAATGTCCTGCCTGCAAATGGAGGGGCGTGAGGTGCACAAACTCGCAGGGCAGAGCTGGCACTGCTGCACTGGGGACAGTGACAAATACTTCATGACTGTGTAGATCTGGGTGACTGGGCAGGCACAGGGCAATGTGTCTGGCTGTGCCTATTTTACAGAGACCATGCGTGAGACCCCATATGTCTGGGACGCTGTGTGTGACAGCTGGGAATATTTTTTGGAGTGGTGGTGCACAGAACTGTGTGGGAAGGGCCGAGAGGGAGTGCTGGCTGTGTGTTTGTTGCAGTGTGATATGTGTGCTCTGGGGTCTCTGTACAAGGAAGGATGACTGTCGGTGAGGGAACATTTAGTGTGGAACACTTTGTTTGATTGAGTTGTAGCTCCAGGTGTGTTTTCTCCCTGCCACCAGGAGGTTGCCTGTGCTGGCCAGGACTGAGTAGTGTGGTGAGAGGGAAGGGACTGGGAGTGAAGGGAAGCTCTAGGCTTAGCTGCCCTGTTCCAAAGCCCCTAGTTCTGAGGTCAGGTGCCCTGCCCACCACAGGCCTGCAGAGGAATGGGCTAGGTGGGGCCCACATGCTGAGGTAGCAGGGCTGGGAGGGGGTGGGGCTGGCGACGTGCTGGAGCAGCGGGCAGCCTGCCCTGTGCTGAGCTGGCAGCTGGCGCTGGGAGCAGGCGGGGGCCCCACCCTAGCAGGCTGGGGCAGGCAGGGCAGGGTCTGTCCCAAGCAGGGTGGAGATGAGCGGATGAGGCAAGCCCAGGCTTTGTTTTGGCCAGGGTGGAAGGTGGAGGGGCCGTGGTGTGTGCTGTGGGGATTCCTTTTGTGCTGTGGCAAGGTGTGTCCTGCTTGGGGTCTGAGAGCAATGAGCTGTGTTACTGTGTGTGCCCCAGATGTGCGTGTGCATGTGTGTTCTCACTGTGAAGGCAGTGGTTCTATATTTGTGTTGGCCCAGACACAAGTATGGGCATTGTTCATGGCTGTGCCTTTGAAGGAAGGCTGGGTACCCCAGTGACTGTCCTGTGGGCACACTCTTTGGAAAAATACATAATGTTTGGTCTTCATAAGACATTTTGTAAGTTAGTGCTCAGACTTTTTTGGAAGGCCAGTGTGTGTGTGTGGAGGTGCATGTGCACGAGTGGTCTGGGTCAGGGGCCCAGAGGGCAGTGATTGGCAGTGGCCTTCCAGTGAGTGGACTGGAGAGTGGGTGGGGAGCTGGGGTTTTAGGCCAGAGCTCAAGTGGGTCTGGCCAGGCCTTGGCCTGGTTTGTTTCTGTGTCACCTCACTCCTCCATCACCCTGCTTTTAGTGTTTCTGACAGTGTGTGTGTGTGTGTGTGTGTGTGTGTGTGTGTGTTTGTCTAAACCATTGTGCATCTAAGTATAACAACTCTATTGGCTTTATATCTCTGTTGTTTGTGTCCATGAACATATGTACCCATGAACCTGTGCATGCCCCCACACCTCTACGTGTGCAGGGAGTGTGTCCAGAAGTCACTGTGTGTGTGTGAGCGTTCTATGAAGTGCGGTGGCTGAGCTCCTAAGCTGTCTCCCTGCTGGGGACCTGGCACACCCTGTCGTGTTGTCCAAAGCCCGCATGTGCTGACACTTGGTTTCTTCCTGCTTCCCACCCTACTCAGTCTCACAGCCAACAGGGATCCTCCCTTGGGACAGGAAATCCTGGGAAGTCGGGACCTGGGCCTCCCTGTAGATTTGGTGGCCCTACCTTTGCTTTAGTATAACAGGGGCAGCGGGAGCCCACCAGTAACTAGAGGGTTCAGGAGACAATGGGAAGAACATATTTTTTCTTCTTTTCCTTCTTCTGTACTGGGAAATGAGCGCAGGGCCTCCATGCTGAACTCTATCTCCAGTGCTTCTTATGAGACAGCTTCTCAGCACGTGTGTGAGATATAAGTTGGTAAATCTTTAAGTTGTCCACGCTGGTGCTGAGCTTGTGATTTTCCTGCCTTAGTCCTGGAACCCCCAGGATTATGGGTGTGCCACCATGTCTGGCTGAGCACAGATTTCAGAGTTTGACACTTAGGTTCAAAACTACTCTTTCAGGTGTACTAATAGTGTTTGGACAGAATAGCCTGTCTGCTTCTTGTACTATGGATAACCACTAAGAAGATAACAATGTACAGTGTATTGACTATCAAAACTGTCCTATTAATCAGCTGTGAAACTGTCTTTCATATTTATTTCTCAATAAAAAAATAAAAAAATAAATATAAACAACAACAACAACAATAAAACCCCAAAACTACTCTTTCACACTCTGTCCCAGCATAGCATTGGACAGCTCACCTCTTGTGCCTCAGTTTCATTTCAGCAGAATGGGTATAGTGTTGATTTTTGGAATTGCTCCGAGTAGCACAAAGCTCCTTGAAACCTAGTTTTTAATTTGTAGGGGATCCCTCTGAGATTTTTCTTTGAGGTCACTTTAAGATCTTGCAGGCATGGTGGAGGGGCAGGAGGGGATGCCTTCAGAGTGACCCACAGTAGCATTTGGTCTCTGCCTTTCAGGGGCCCTGGCTGTGCAGGTGGCAAGAACTGGAGCTGGAGACTTTCTTCCAGGAAGCCACTGGCAAACTGATCCTGGCCTCTCTGAGACAGAGGTCCAGAGCTGATGTCTAGGGTGGGGATCTGCAGACATGATCTTGTAATGTTGATCCGGGAGTGACCACACAAGCTCACACCATCAGCCAGACCCATAGAGATGGCCTAGGAAGAAAATACAACAGGCACATAACCTAATTCCTCACCGCTCCAGGGTCAGACACAGATCCCCAGGCAGATTCTGGCGGCGGGATGAAAGCGCTTGTCCTCCTCGCCCCCTGGACGCAGGGCGGGGGCGGGCGCTCCCTGCTGACTCAGGCCGCAGAAGCTTAGCAGGCGGGGCCTGAGTGGGAAGCGCCCGGGCCTGCGGCCAGCCGCAGGGGTGGGGCGGTGAGTCACTGCGGGCCGGGTGCAGCCGGCGCCGCCCTGGGCCCGCGGCCGTGGGAGCCCTGGGCCCAGCCAATGGGCGCCTGCCACACTGCCTCGCGCCCGCCCCTCCCCCCGCCAGCTGCCACTGCTGTTACTAGACCCCCACCCCCGTCTGGGCCAGGTCCGGTGGTCGATGCCTCCGGAGGGGGCTGGTGGCAAGTCACCATGGGGCTCCCCGGGAACTGGGCGAGAGGTCTCCCCCCTCCCTGTCCTTCCTGCGGGTTAGGGCACAGGGGGCTCTGCCTCTGCTCTGGTTCCCCCCCCCCGCCCCCAACTGTTCCTAGATTGTGTCTGCGGGACCTTCTGCAGCTTCTCCAGGGGTACAGCCCGCTTTCTTTGCCTGGCTAAAAGACCGCGCTGGCCAAACACCCGCATTTCCTGCCACAGTCTTGCTGGCCGATGTTCCGTGTCCGAGTCACCGTCCACACCAACTTGCTTCAGAAAGTAGTCATTGTTCCTAACTCTGGCGACCCCAGCCGTTGGCCAGCGTGCAGCTGATATCCTCTATATACAAACACCCCCCCCCCCGCCGCCCCCGCAGCCGCTTTAGACCATACAGATACACAAAGACAAGGTTGTACAGATTTTAGGCCCAGATTCTCACATGCGTATAAATTTCGAAACACTTTGTGCGGCAGAGGCCAAGCATTTCAACTCTTCTCTTTCTCATGATCTGACTTGGGGTCAGTTACTGAGTTTCTGAGTTCCCTCCTTTTCTTATGATCCGGTCTTCGCTCTATTCCTGAATTTCTCATCTGTGTTTCCCTCTCTGTAAAATGAGGATAGCTACAATTCCTTCCTTACAGGGTTGTTGAGAAGATTACAGGAAAAGTGCCTGGCACGTGAAAGAAAAACTTCAATGAACAGTAACTGCGATTGTAGCCCACCTCGCCGTGTATCACCCAAACACAGCAGACAACGGTAATCTTCACACACAGAACCTGAAATGTGTGTACAGGTACACATCAACACAGGTGTATTTGCACAAAGATACACAGACACAAACACTGTCCCACCCCCCACGGAAAGCAGCAACGCTTGCACCATAAAAGCAAGTTTTACTGCCCAGGGTGTGATGGGAACGGCACCCCCTGGGCGGGGTCTGAGGCCTCTCGCGTCGGGCGGTGCCTGCTCTGCTCTGCCTGGGCTCCCACTCAGCCCCAGGGTCAAGACGCCTTTATTCCCCAACACACCACCCCTTTCTTTCTCCACTGTGGAGAGCAGTCACCCCATCCTTTCTCCACTATTATCTGAAATCAGGCTTCACCCTCCCCCAACGGCCTGAGCCCAGGGTGGGGTCCTCCTATGTACCCCACGTGGCTGCGGGCAGGGCAGGATGTCCTGACTTTCTGGGGGAAATGTCTGAGGGTCCGGAGGGAGATTCCTGTCCCCATTAGTTCTCTGGGGGTGGCGAATTGGGTTTCTGGGGATTTGGCTGCGCAGCTCCAGGAGCAGCCAGGAGACCGCAGCCAGCTGCGGGGGGGTGGGGGTGGGGGCTCACTGGCGCCCTCTGCTGTGCTTGTGCTCCTGTCTGACCCTCGACCTTCCCTAAGGCTGGGAAGGTTGAAATAGGTTCTCTAGAGCCAGGGAGGGCTGAGGACCCTACTCCTGGCTCTGGGAGTGAGCACCCTTGCCTGTGGACCCGTGACTGCACCAGCCCAGGCTTCCCCCTAAGCATTTTTCCACTGCCCCAATGTCTCCCGCAGTGAACGCTTAGGAATCTAGAGAGTCCTGGTACCAGAGTTATCAGAGCTTGACCCAAGTTTCCAGGGTCCACTCTGAAACAGCCCTGTGACAGGGAGGTCACATCGTGATTCTGTAGCACAGTGATGAGATCAAAGCTGGGACTTCTGCTTTCCCGTTCAGAAAAGCACCAAGTCTCAGCATCCCCTTGACTTCTTTGGTCAATTTTCTCTGTGAGAAGGTCCGCGCCACTTCTGGTCTGTCCGATCTTGGGGTCTGGGGTTGGAGCCAAGAGCAAGGAGAAACTCAGCCCTGTCTGCTGGAACCCCAGCCTGCTGGGACAGAAGGAGGTCAGACCCTTGAAAAAGATGCTTGCAAAGACTGCAATTCCAGATAGAAGGGGCTTTGGTAGACAACTACCTGGAGAAGGGTTTTGGGGGAGAAAGGGACATGGAACAACCAAAAGGATGGGCTCTGACTTTGGGGCTTGGGGTCTTGAGGGAAGAGGGATGAGGCCCTGTTGCTTCTGGTCCAGGGTACTGGATTCTGGAAGTTGGTCGTAAGGGACCAGGTGACTCTGTGTAGAATGTAGGGTACAACTGAATTGCCAGAGGAAGGCCCAGGGCTAGATGTGGTGTAACTTCTAGGGCCAGACACTGGTCACTCTCAGGGCCTGCTCTCCCTGGGGGAGGTAGAAGCCCAGAGATGATTCCGTCAGTGTCTTGCCAACCTCTACTCTCCTGCTGGAAAACAACACAGTCCAAGCTGCTGGGGGCCAGCTGGCCCTCCCTGCTGTGTCTGTGAAAAGGGTTTTCAGGCTTCTGAAGTATCTTGTCCCCTTTGCAATGCCCCCTGTCCCTGCCCTCAGATTTTCTGTGCCCCCTTTGTCCCCCAGGGCCTGGATGAGCCAGAGGGGTGGGGCTCCTGGTTGGCAAGACTCAATTTTGCTGGCTGGGAGTTTTTCAGGGTGTTAATTAAAAGGAGCCACCCAGAGAGAATGACTTCACTTGTTCACACACACACCCTTCTGCCCTGCCCTCCCCTGTGCCCCCATTCACACGCCCGAGCCAGGCCAGGGGCGGCAGGTGGAGGAGCCCAGCTGCTAGGCAGGAGCATTTGTGTGTGCCAACAACAAAGTGCAGGCACAGAGCATTTTTGACATTGTTCCCCTAGTCAAATGTTGCTGTCGGTGCATTTCCCCTGCCCTTCTCCTTCTGGCTGAACTGGACAGGCAGAAACTGACTCTGGAGGGGGAAGGAGCTGGGTGGCTCCCTGGGGTTCCCAGTAACTCCACTGCTTGAGGAAGTCCCCCTCACCCCTTCAGTCCCACAAGAGGCAGCCCATTACCTCCAGCCTGTCCTTGAGGGCTGGGGATAAGCTGGGGGGATCTTGTTGGGTCCACTTGCAGCTCAGCTGTATGAGGTTCTCTTAAGCTCTTCATGATCCCTTCTGCTCCTCAGAGTCTTTTGTTTAATCTTTAAAATAACTGTTTTAAGGGCCGGGGAGATGGCTCAGTGGAATAAGTGCTTCCCTGGCAAGCGCAAGGGCCTGAGTTCAATCCCCGGTTCTGTCAGAAAAATAAAATAACTTTTTTTATTTTTTCCCATAATTTTATTGAGAAACAAATAGCAACGAGACAGTTTCAAATCAAATTGGTAGGACAGTTTCAATAATTAACACATTGCATACATTCTTCCTAGTGGTTATTCAGAGTCTTCCCAAAGTGAAACCACAATCTTCCCTGCTGCTGAGCTGCAGGATGGGCATACAGTGCAGATGCAGGTCCTCAGTATCCAGAGGGGTGCTCAGCACCCTACTGGACCCCTTGGTCTTGACTACTGGGGGACAAGAAATGAGTTTTCTGGGTTGTGCCAGGGTCTGATGGGGCTGTCTCCAGACTCTTTGGTGTAAGGAAGCACTAGAGCCTATAGGAGCTGAGGGCCTGGGCTGCTGACTGGGAGCAGGAGGAGCCACAGCCTGCTCTCCTCCGCCTCCCTTCATTCCCAGATTGCCCTGTAGGGGCCGCCCTAAGCCAGGCTTCTTGCAGGCGATAGAGCACCTGTCCACTTCAGACTCTGGGTCCCATTTCAGACCTCTGACCCCAAAGTCAGGGTTTTCCTCTCTCTCTCTCTCTCTCTCTCTCTCTCTCTCTCTCTCTCTGTCTCTCTCTCTCTCTCTCTCTCTGTTGTCCACTAGCCTTCAGTAGTCCAAGAAATGGCATGGGGAAGGGACAGAAACCGTGCATTGTCCAAGAGTGGCAGGTGTTGGTGAGACAGAATACATGCAAGTGACATGCAAATGAGCCTGGCTGACGCCTGCTAGTATCTAGGCTCAGACACCCTCTTCAGTAGCCCTGGGGTGAGGAGAAAATTGTCTGTCTCCTCCCCACTTGCAGGCATGTGCTAAATGACAGACACCTCCCTTAACTGTCACAATAACACATAGGCAGGGGCCATTAGCCTCATTTTACACATGGCTTCCAAGGGGCTGGGTAGATGTTTGCAAGTCTTTTTTTCTCTGTAGAAATCCAGTGTCAAGTGAGTTTGAAAATAATTCAACAGGACTCTCATCTGCATTCTCTAGAGAGCAGAGTTCTCCTGGGAGGCCTCTGAGTACCAGGCCTCTGGTCTGTGGCTTGGCACAAGACTCACAGCCAGCACCTTGTGTGTGGGAGGGATCTCTATGGAAGTCATGTTGGCACCTTCCCAGTCCAAGGGGCAGCCTCTCTCTCCCTGGGCTGGGCTCCTGCACGTGGATTCACTGCTTACTTGTTTTGTCTTTTTGTAGGAATTTTTGTGGTACAACTTCAGAGCTATCTGTCACAGCACCAGCCCCTTACCCTGGGTGTGAGCCAGGATTGCCAAGGAACTTCTAAAGACAGAATGCTGCAGTTTCTGTGACACCGAAGCCTGCGGGTGACACTTGCCTGTTCCTGGAATAGAGTCCCAAGAGAAAGAACCTAACATTGGTTCATCTTGGCAATTGGCTGGGCCTGCTGGCACCTCCCCCCACTCTCCTTTACCTACCCTGCCTGGCATCTCTCCTCCCCACCATCCTGACTCCAAGCTCTTCAAGCTCCGGCCCATTGCCCATTCTCTGTGCCTGCTCCTCTGTACGCCCTGGTTAGTTACTGGGGAGTCCTACTGAGTTTCTCTTCCACACAGGACCTGGGGTTTGAGCATGCCTCCCTGTTGCTGGGAATGAAGTTTGGGCGCATTCTAGAGTTTGGGGTTGCCAGGAAGCTGCCTGACATCTGTGGGGGGTGGGACATAAGTACTGGGGTGGGTGGGCTCAGCTACAGATCTCCACTTTCAGCAGTCTTTGCCAACTGCCCAGCCCATGGCTTCTTTTCTTTCTTTCTTTCTTTTTCTTTTTAACTTCTTTGTTTTACGTAAGAGGTTTTTTCTTTAAATTTTTATTTTTTTAAAAAAGAGTACAAATTTGAATTAAAACAGAAAAAATTAGAAGTGATACAGAATTTCACTTAACAAAGTAGTATGAATTTCACAGTTTTTGTTCTAATACATAATGTTGTCTTCCAACCAGTTATTTATATTACCAGAGGAGCATGTCAAATTGAAAGAAGAAATAAAAAAAGAAAGAAAGAAAAGAAGAAAGAAGTGCATAAGAAATTAAGAAGAGGGCCGGCCAAATAGTTCAGCGGATTAAAGGGCCTGCAAGCAGGAGCAAGGGCTGGGTTTGATCCCCTGGCCTGCCATACCTGCCCCGCCCCTGGGGCACACTGAGATGGCAATTGAGACTGGTGTGCACTTGTAATCCCAGCACCTGGGAGGCTGTAAACAGGAGAATCACTATGAGTCTGATCTAGTAGTGAGATCCTGAACACCCTGTAGATCCTTCCCTAAAAATACAAAAAAGAAAAAAAAAAAAGAAATCAAGAAAAGAAATTAAGAAGAAAAAAAGTACAAACAATTGAAAAAAGGAGATGAAACAAATTAAAGCATTAAATGCTTCTTTCCACAGAAGAGCAGAAGTATATAGTACAGTTGTCCAAACCATCCTGCTTACATACATAGATAAATCTCTCTGCCCCAATACCTCTCTTGTCCTTCTCAACTCAGTAACTCTTTCCTTTTGGATAAATTCAAAATTGTTATACAGATTCAATGCAATCACAATTAAAATACCATTAGAAAAAAAAGTAATCAAAAACAAAAATAAAGGGGCCGGGGAGATGGCTTAGTAGGATAAGCGCTTGGCTGGCAAACACAAGGATCTGAGTTCACTCCCTGGTTCCGCCAAAAACAAAACAAAACAAAACAAAACAAAACAAAACAAAACAAATCATTAGTATACTTCACAGAGTTAGAGAAAGCTTTCCTCAAACTCATTTGGAACCAGAAGAGACCCAGAATATCAAAAGCAATCCTGGGAAACAAAGGAAAGGGAGGAGGTATCACAATCCCTGACCTGAAATTATGCTATAAAGCTACTATGATAAAATCAACATGGTACTGGCATAGAGACAGACTTGAGAATCAGTGGAAGAGATTAGAGGATGCAGACACAACTGCAAACTTACTCAACTACTTTATCTTTGATAAATTGTCCAAATATGCTCACTGGAAGAAAGATAGCCTCTTTATAAATGGTGCTAGAAAAACTGGCTTTCCATTTGCCAAAGACTAAGACTAGACCCATGCCTATCATCATGCACAAAGCTACAGTCAAAAAGGATCAAAGATTTAAATATTAAAATAGAAACACTAGGGGCTGGGGAGATGGCTCAGTGGAATAAGCACTTCCCTGGCAAGTGCAAGGGTCTGAGTTCAATCCCCGGTTCCGCAAAAAAGAAAAAAAAAAAAAAAAAAAAAAAGTAAAATATAAACACTAAATATTCTGGTGGAAAATGTAGGTGGAAATCTTCAAGGCAGAGGGATAGGTAGAGAGTTCATGAACAAAAAGCAAACTGCATGGGAAATACTCCAAAGAGTCAACAACTGGGCTCTCATCATTTTGTAAAGTTTCTGCACTTCAAAGCAAATCTACAATGGAGTAAAAAGAAAACCCCCAAACTTGGGAAAAATTATAGCCAACTGTCCCCCTGACAAAGGCTTTCTATCTAAAACATACAAAGAATTTAAAAATTGGCCAGGGAGATGGCTTAGTAGAATAAGTGCTTCCTGGGCAAGCACAAGGGCCTGAGTTCAATCCCTATTCTGAAAAAAAAAAAAAAAATCAAAACACTCAAATTCAAAGACCCAGTCCAAAAATGGCATCTGAGATCCTTTTTAGAGGAAGAAATATAAATGACAAGTAAATATATGAAAAATGTTTAACATCATTGGTCATTTGAAAAATGCAAATTAAAACAACCCCTGAGATTTCATCTCACCCCTGAAAGAATGGCTAAGATGAAGAAGTGAGCCAATAGCAAACGCTGGAGAGGCTGTGGGGAAAGAGGAACCCTTCTGCACTGTTGGTGGGAGAGCAAATTGGTACAGCCACTGTGGAATCAGTGTGGAGACTTCTCAAAAAGCTAGGACTGGAGGCTCCATTTAAGCCAGCAATTCTTCTCCTGGGAGTTTTTCCAGAAGAACTGAAAAGCTCATATCACAGTGTTACATGTGCACCTGTGTTTATAGCAGCGCAGTTTGTCAGAGCTAAATCCTGGAAACAACCCAAATATTAACTGAAGAATGGATATAGAATATGTGGCCTTTTTACACAACGGAATATTATTTAGCTATAAAACAGGATTCGTTTGAGTTTTTTGTCAGTAAATGGATGCAACTAGAGACCGTACTCTTAAATGAAATAAATCAGACTCACATGTGCAAACATATTGTCTCCTTAGTGTGAGAAACTGAAAGAGAAAATGGAATGTGAAGGGTACAGTAGATACTAGGAAAAAGGAATGAACTTATTCCAGCCCATGGTTTCCATCCCTGCTCCTCTCACCTGAGCCTTCCTTGTTATTTCTGGAGTTCCCCATCCCCTGGGGAGAGGAGAAGGGGGGGGGCACTAAACGGAGCTACAGAACGGATGTGCCTGCTTGCTCGGATCTTGGTAAGGTTTTACCGGCAGGCCTCAAATTCCCACTCTGCCACCATTCATTGTGAGATCCTGGACAAGCTATTTAACCTGACTGAGTCTCAGTTTCCTCATCTATAAAATGGGGTTAGTGAGAGGTGTGATACGTGACGCACCTGGCTCGTGGTTGTTGCGCATGAAGTGATGATCTTAATACACATTATGGTATTAACAACTAAAACAACTTCTTGGAAGAGTGGCCACAAGAGGAAGAGCCCCTTTGACCTCTTGCTCCTCCCTGCTTCCAAGTAACCCCTTTTCCTGAGATTCTGGGCCTCCACCCTTCTTTCTTTTTTTAAATGTATTTAGTGCAGGGTCTACAGGGTCTCACTACACAGATTGGACTCGTAGTGCTCCCCACCCTGCTTTCATGACTTGGCTTCCAATGGGATGCCTGGGTGGGAGCTTGCCTCCTGGGGTGGGTGTTGGGGATCTGAAGCTGCCCCTTAGTGGAGCTGTCTGCTGCCCAGCTAGGGCCTGTTGGGGCTGGTGGCTGGGTGCTTTCAGTGTCTGGAGAGGGGTGAAACTTTCATTCAGTAGCTGGGAGCAGCTTCAGGCAGCCTCAGAAGGCCTGCAGAGAGCAGGGAGGAGCCAGCAGGGCAAGCAGGGAGAGGGAAGGGATGTGCATGTAGGTCCTGCCAGCGGGGAGCATACCTGGGCAGGGGTGGGTGCAGGGTGGGGCGGCTGCTGCTGGGTTCCTTTCCAAGTTTCGATCCATGGAGCAAGTTTGAGGCTGGGCTAGGTGGAGCTAGTAGTTTTTCTTCAGAAAATCTACAAGTTTTGCAAGAGAAAAACTCCAATCAACGTGAGGGGCACTGTCCCTTCTGCTTGGGACATTGTTGTCTCAGATGAGGCTCCCACAGCAAAATCCATGTGCCCAGAGTGGGGCTGGAGAACATGACCATTCACATACAGCCCTCATGCACGCGCTTTTGCACATTTGTGTCGCATAGCCCCAGCTCACACCCCTGTACCTGTGCCCTCTCTCACACTCCCTTGCACACTGAGACATACAAGTATCCACAATACTCATGGAAGTTACGCACACCTCCACCCCACCACACATGCAATGACATCACACACTCATACACATTATTCCTACATGCACATGCTGTCCTACATGATCTGTGATCTTTCTGCATGTTTACACTTGTGTTGTCATGTCCATTTATAAGTTCCTTGCCACACACCCTGGCACGTGCATAATTTCTCTGCTTGATTTCTCTGTCTGTCTCTGTCTTAGGGTCAGCGGGGGCAGGCAAGCAGCCATTTAGTGAGGTGGGGGTAGGGGCCCAAGGTCATTCCGTGGTAAGAGCCAGCAGTGCTGGGCAGTCCCTGCACTAAGTGCTGTTCTGCTTGTCCCATCCTGTTTAGCACACAAGCTTCCTTATGGGACTCATTAAAGGCAAAAAGGCACAGAAAGGTCAAGTCACTTGGCATTTATAGGAAGACATGTTAATGAGAAGGCAAGGACTTTAGGAAGAAAGGTAGAGTATGGTGTCAAAAGCAACACCCAGATCATAGTTTGGGTTTGGCCACCTGGTAGAGGACCTGAACTCATGCCATCTGTCCCCTACCCTTAACTCGAAGCACTCTGTCTCCTTGATTTTCACACTCTTTTACCTTGCCCAGGGCATCTCTGGAGTCTGGTGTCAGCTTCTAGGGAGTCCATGTCCTGTGACGTGCCAAGGTTGGCTCAGGGGCATCTTGGCTTCTGAAGTCCAGAAAAAGTCCTAGGTACCACTGGGCCCACTGGCATTAGCTCTACAACAAACACCAGGGAGGTGGTTGCAGGGAAGGGGCTTCCAGGGACATCGTGAGCAGCTTCTGATACGGAGTTGCTGCTCAGCCTTCCTCCCAGCTCCCAGGCCAGTCCTGGCTGCACCACCAGCAGCCACCTGCAGGGGGAGTCGAGAGTGGGAATACAGCCTCTGCTCCTGCCTGAAGAGCAGGGAAGGGGCTGTGTTCTGGAAAGACCTGGGAAGGTGTGGCGACCAGCAGCAGCCTGACTGTCCTCCTGTGAGCCACACACTGGCTGGCTATACTTGGACTCCAGTGTAAGAGAGAGAGAGAGAGAGAGAGAGAGAGAGAGAGAGAGAGAGAGAGAGAGAGAGAGAGAGAGAGAGAGAGA
>NW_004524669.1:5053105-5113680 GCF_000260255.1 Octodon degus | reverse complement strand
AGAGACAGAGAGACACACAGAGACAGACACACAGAGAGTGACTGAGACAGAGAGAGACCTGACAGTATCAGAGAGAGACAGAGACACACACACAAAGAGACACACAGGGAGAACAATATGGAGGATGGCAAGGAACCGGAGAAGAAAAGAAGGAGAGTAGAGGAGCTGCTGGCTGAGAAAATGGCGTTGATGGTGGGTGGGGGGACACTGGAGATGGGAAGGTCGCTGGAACCATGTGAAGAAGTTCCTCGAGCGATCTGAACCCTTCACACACCCTGATTTCGAACCGAGCACTGAATCTCTCCAGTTTTTGTTAGATACATGTAAAGTTCTAGTCATTGGAGCTGGCGGCTTAGGATGTGAGCTCCTGAAAAATCTGGCATTGTATGGTTTTAGACAGATTCATGCAATAGACATGGACACTATAGATGTTTCCAATCTAAATAGGCAGTTTTTATTTAGGCCTAAAGATGTTGGGAGACCTAAGGCTGAAGTTGCAGCAGAATTTCTAAATGACAGAATTCCTAATTGTAATATAGTTCCACATTTCAACAAGATCCAAGATTTTAATGACACTTTCTATCGACAATTTCATATTATTGTTTGTGGACTGGACTCTATGATAGCCAGAAGATGGATAAATGGAATGCTGATATCTCTTCTAAATTATGAAGATGGTGTGTTAGATCCAAGCTCCACTGTCCCTATGATAGATGGAGGAACAGAAGGTTTTAAAGGAAATGCTCGTGCGATTCTCCCTGGAATGACTGCTTGTACTGAATGTACATGGAACTTTATCCACCGCAGGTTAATGTCCCCGTGTGCACACTGCATCTATGCCCAGGCCAGCAGAGCATTGCATTGAGCATGTCAGGATGTTGCAGTGGCCTAAAGAGCAACCTTCTGGAGAAGGTGTTCCATGAGACGGAGATGATCCTGAACGTATTCAGTGGATATTTCAAAAATCTCTAGAGAGAGCATCACAATATAATATCAGAGGTGTTACATATAGACTCACCCAAGGGGTAGTAAAACGAATCCTTCCTTCAGTTGCTTCCACAAATGCAGTTATCGCAGCTGTGTGTGCCACTGAAGGTTTTAAAATAGCCACAAGCGCATATATTCCCCTTCATAATTACTTGGTATTCAGTGATGTAGATGGCCTGTGCACTTACACATCTGAAGCAGAGAGGAAGGAAAACTGCCCAGCTTGTAGCCAACTTCCTCAAAACATTCAGTTTTCTCCATCAGCTAAACTGCAGGAGGTTTTGGCCTATCTAACCAATAGTGCTTCTCTGCAGATGAAATCTCCAGCTACCACAGCCACATTAAGAGGGAAAAATCGAACGCTTTACTTACAGTCAGTAACCTCTACTGAAGAACGAACAAGGCTGAGTCTTTCCAAAACATTGAAAGAATTAGGACTTGTTGATGGACAAGAACTGGCGGTTGCTGATGTCACCACACCACAGACTGTACTATTCAAACTTCATTTTATGTCCTAAATAAAATGAATTTGCACATAATAGACAACTTATGGAAATAATATGCTTCATGGATGCTAAGAAATTGAATTTGTGTCATTTTTAGCTAGTGTTGCTGAAATTTGACTATTTTAACTACTCTTTTCTAACTTTATGAGTTTCCCTTGAAGATAGAATTTAGGGTCAGTGCTCGTCAACATGTCCATTAGTAAGTGATAAAGGAAATGATCCCTGGAGAGAGATTCTGGGTGAATGTAAAACTTCTTTTAGAGAAAGAAAGAAACACCTTCTTGTGTGTGAATTTTGTTATTATGGTCAAAATGCATTCCTCAGCTTTCATTTTGGTACCACATATACAAAAGATGTCCCTTTAAAGGAAATAAGGAAGTAAGTTTCAAGTAACTTTATATATTATAATCTGATGTCCAGAGTATAATAAACAGGCTGTTACTCGGTGTAATATTCATTTAATTGTGTCGGTCCAAATCAATATTGTTACAGTTTATCTTGTCCATAATAATTTGTAAGCAGTGTTATAGCTGAATACCTATGCATGGAAATAGGGAATATTTTCATGTTTGTATTTGCAATGCCATATAGGCCATGATGCAAAAATTTAAGCCAACTTGGCTGTTTAAAAAATTTTAAGGTTTAAACAGTTATCATTGATGCTTTTGCATTAATAAAATCATACATTGTCTTAAAAAAACGAGACATACAGAGAGACAGAGAGAGAGACAGAGACAGAGAGAGATAGAGATAGAGAGACAGAGAGACACAGAGAGGCAGAGAGAGACACAGAGATGGAAAGAGATATATGGAGAGAGAGACACACACAGAGAGAGACAGACAGAGGTACAGAGAGAGAGACAGAGAGAGACAGAGAGACAGAGAGACAGACAGAGAGACAGAGATGGAAAGAGAGACAGAGACAAAGAGATGGAGAGATAGATGGAATGGAGAGAGAGAGAGAGAGAGAGAGAGAGAGAGAGAGAGAGAGAGAGAGATGAATATTGGCTGGGGCTTCTACAGCCAGACTATTTATGCCTTCTCTGGGAAACAAAGCCGTCAGTGGCTCTGGTGAACACACCTATGAACCCACGTAAGGGAGCACTCTGACACATTTGCACTACTCTATCTGTATGTTTCTGACACAAATGGACAAAACATGCTTAAACACACATGCCTAATATGGTCCCATTTATGGAAGACATGTTAATAAGAATAATTGATGTTCACACCAGAGTAACACACAGTGCTATACAGACATACGAATACACAAGTGCACACACACAGAGCACGCATAATCTGGACACACAAACTCCACAGGGTATGGGTTTTATCTGGTTTGTTGGCTGCTATAGTCCCAGTACCAGGCACATGATGAGTATATAATAAATACAAGTCGATGGAATAGTGTTCAGAGGTATCTGTGTATGGAAGATTATACACAAAATGTTAATAGCGGCTGTGTCTATGTGGTAGTATTTCTGGAAGAAGTTTATTTTATTCTAATTTTATTTGCTGTTGTAAATTTTCTAGCAATGTGATGGTAATATGTGTATAAAGAGAAGAAAATGTTACAAGGCTTAAAATTTTCCCCTTCCACATGTCCAGAACAATAGGACCAGACTTCAAGGAGCTGGGAAGTGGGTGGGATCTGCCCTTTGGTCCTTCCAGTCCCCCAGCAGCGCCCCTCTGTCCTGTTTCCCCCTCCCACCCACTGCGCCAGCTGGCTCAGCTTCCAAGGTTTTCATGCCATTTTTGCAGGCAAAGCCATCCAAACAATGGGCTGAGCTGACTCAGGAGCTGGGAGAGGGCCCTTTGTGGCACAGTGCCCTCCCTGTTGCCAGGCCAGCTGGCAAGCAGGTGCCCCCGAGGCCAAGAGCAGCGCGGCTGATGTTGCAGCAGGAAGGATTAGGATAGAGCAAGAACTTCCTGACAGCACAGGAGCTGGTCACAGGTCACTTGAGTTCGCAGAGCTGGCCTCCCATCCTGGGGCGGCAGGTGCACCCCCTTGTTCCCTACAGGGGATTGTTGCCACATCTGGAACCCCCAGCACCACACTTGGCACGGAGAGACTCCCGTTCAGTGTGGATGGGTGGATGGTGGCGTGGATGAGCTTGTCTGAAGTGAGGAGTTGAAATCCCCCTCTGTTACAGGATCTCAGAATAAATCCTGAGGGCATTTCACTGACCTTCTCAGACCAAAAAGCTACAACTCTTGTTGCACAGGTCCTGCTTTACCTTGGTCTTAACCATCCAGCAGAAAAGTATGAAGACGAAATATAGGAAGTAAAGCTATGCTGTTGTGTTGAGCTGTGGGGGACTCAGGTCAATAATTTCTGACATTGCCAGTTATACAGAAGACTTAATACTATTATGGGCTACTGGACTCTTTTAGAATATTTTGCTGAGTTTACACACCTATAATATTCAACAACGGAACTTAAAAAAATTGGGATATAACTATGAATGTCCATTTTGTATCTGTGTATTCAAAGTGGTTGGGATAGACATATTGTTGCATTCTCTTAATGAATAGAATGATTTGTTCTAATGGTGTTTGTAAGTAGGATCACAAGTCTGCATCTTGTACAGCAATTAACCACTAAGAAGAATATATGCAGTGTATTCTTTCTTTTTTCTTTTTTTTTTGTGGAACCAGGGATTGAACTCAGGCCCTTGCACTTGCCAGGGAAGCACTTATTCCACTGAGCCATCTCCCCGGCCCGCAGTGTATTATTTCTTGAAACTGTACTTTCGATTTGATTTGAAGCTGTCTCATTGCTATATGTTTATCAATAAAACTTTGAAAAGAAAAAAAAAAAAAAAGAAATCCCCCTCTGTGCGTCTGCACCTTAGGGTCAGAGTCTGCTCCAGGCGCTCTCTATTATAGGATAAAATAAGCACTGGCTGACTGATACAGCGATCCCACTCTCGCGGTTTGACCTCTGCAGGTTGGTTTTTCTTTTCTGGGTTTCAGTTTCCTCCATGGTGAGACAAGGATGCCAGACACGATAATCTGTCAGGCACCACTGCTCTGTCCTTCTGCAATTGGCTAGTGTTATGCCTGCGTTGGATGGGATTGCTGTGGGGTTGCTCTCTAGTTGTGTTATTTTGTCTTTTGAATGAGAGTCCATGTTCCCCAGTGGCAGGCATGGAGTCTAACCTGTTTCAGTGTCCTCACATCATATATAGGGCTGGGCCACAGAATGCTCCTGTCTGCTGTCCCCATGCCCAGTGGGCCCTGCCCTCCCTGCACATATCTGGCTGTGTTCTGACCTTGTCTCTGTGCCCTAGGGAGTAAGGTAACCTGGAGGAGGGAGCCAAGGTTTGCTTCCGTGTGGGGGCACATGCTAGTGATGTGGGCCTAGGGGTTAGTTGTTAGAGGAATTTCCCGACTTTCAGAATAGTTTGGGAGCAGTGACTCTGTTTCCCTTTCCAGCCTGCGTCTCAGGATCTCTCCATGGGAGAAACTCTCCAGCCTAAACTTCTGTCTATTCCAGACCCTATATCTAACTCTGCTCCTGGTTCTGCTCTTATTTTTTTGGGTTTGTGGGTACAGACATGGGGTTCACTACCTTTTCAGAGCTTCCTAATTTGCTTGGGGACAATGATTGCTAGGATTAAATTCATTTTATTTATTTATTTTTTTAAACATTTTTTTAATTTTTTTTAATTATTTATTTATTTTTATTTATTACATTTATTTATTGTGTGTGTGTGTGGCCAGCTCAGCCCACCAGGGGGCGGGGCTGGCTGGCATGTGGTGCTGGGGGATCGAACCGCGGTTCCTTGTGCTTTGCCAAGCTTGTTTTAAGTAGGTGCTTTAGACCACTGAGCCATCTCTCCAGCCCCTAAATTCATTTTATATCGTAGTTCCATACACATTGGCAACACTCCCGAAATGTCACAGTGCAGTGTTAGCCTCACTCCTGTGTTAGTTGAGACCCACTTCAAGATCCATTAGTGGAGTATAACTTGTACATTTGAAAATGTCATTCTTTTTTCAGATTGAAGCTCTTTTGGGACAGGGCTAAATCTTGCCCCGGTCTCATGCCCAGGTTAGGGTTCTCTGGATGGGAGGGAGGCTGGTGAGAGGGTAGGGGACAGGGACTGGTCTATGTAGCCTGCATCCCACCTCCCCTTGCATGAGGTTCTATGGAAGGAGTCTTTCTGTCCCCTGGCAGGGTGTGGGGATGCCAGAAACTTTCCCCTATATGCTGTCTTTCGGCCTCTGGGTTTGGGAGGCCATCCCTAGCAACATGCCTCATAATATTTGCCAAATCAGGAGCCGTTGCTAGCAGCAGGGCACCCAACTGGCTGGACCTGATTGGTCAGAGTGGCAATGGCTGTGTGTGGAGCCCAGGACAGGCATGTCTGGGTCCTCCACTCAAGTTTTCTGGCCTGAACACCTCCCCGTTTCCCTCTCAAGGACCCCTGAGCTGTGCCCAGGAATGTTGGACCATCTGTCTGGGCAGTTGCCCCTCTACAAGAAGGCCTCTGCTTTCCTCACCCCAAGCCCATGGTGTGCTGGCGCTGGCTAGTGCAACTGTGGAGAGATAGAGTCATATCTCTTCCCAGCTCCGCAGTTGGTGACATTGCCTTGGTGGCTTAAGACCAGCCATGACAGGAGCACTGACCTCAATGGGAAATAGACACACACTAGGAGACAGATCTGTTTCACTGGTTGGAAGACAACACTATGTATTACAACAAATACTGTGAAATTCATATTACTTTATTTATTTATTTATTTATTTATTTATTTATTTATTTATTTTTGTGGAACCAGGGATTGAACTCAGGCCTTTGCGCTTGCCAGGCAAGTGCTTATTCTACTGAGCTACCTCCCTGGCCCCTCATATTACTTTATTAAGTGAAATTCTGTATCACTTCTAATTTTTTTCTGTTTTAATTCTAATTTGTACTCTCTTTAAAACAAAGAAACAAAACTCAGATCTGTTGCCTCTCCCCCGGAGAGCCAGTTGTGTGACAGCCCCATACATTGTCCCAGTCTGGCACCCAGGCACGGTGTGTTGGCAGCCTGACTCTCCCAGCAGAAGCAGCAGGTCTTCTCTGTCCCCAGCCTGGAGCCTCAGGACAGTTGTCACTGTTAAATAAGGAAACGTGCACATTCACAGGGCACCAAGGCATTCTAGAGGCTGCAGAGCTTTCCTTAGAAGACAGCCTGCGTGCTGTGAGCTTAGAGGACCGGAGTTCGTATCCCATCTTGATCTCTTTGCATCTTTGAGATCTTGACAGTTGCTTTTGTTTCTGTGTCTCAAGAGTGAATAAAAATAATGCTCCCTCCTAAATTGTGGTGAGGCAAGGAGGGAGGGATCTGCAAAGGCCCTGCACTGTGATCAGCACGCAGAGGGTCCTTCTAGAGAATGCCTGAGAGAACTGTCGAACATGCCTTCCTAAACATGGCCATGTTGTGTGTGTAAGTAGAACATCATCCCACAGTTTGGCACTGTCTCTCCTCCCATTCTTCACCTAGAACTTGGAGACTATGATTAAATCCTGGACTCTCGGGCAAAGTACTTCAAACCCCTTGCCTGGTAGGCCTCTGCCTTGGGACCACAGTTTTTGTGGGCTTGGGGTGGCTTGCACTGGCTTACCTGTGGGTTACCCATGCCTGCTGCAATAAGCCCATGTCCCCAGTGACATAACTTGCCTGCAGCACCAGTGCAGTGAGGAGAGCAAGGGCCAGCTGTCCCCAGCCCAGCAAGTAGGTAGTAGGGGACCAACGCAGAGAATGGCAGGCAGAGTATGGTAGGAGAAGTCTTTAATCTGCTCCCTCATCTCTCTTCCCCAACAGGCCAGTGGTATGATTAAGAGGCATATTTAAAATGGGAAAATGAGGACCAGGGAGGTAGCTTAGTGGTCTAAGCGCCATCCTGGCAAGCACAAGGACCTGGGTTTGATCCCCACTACAGCGTGACCCACCAGCCCCAGAGCACTGGGTGTGCCATGCTGGCCACCTAAACCAGGTGTGGTTGGGCACACTTGTGATCCCAGCACTGGGTAGGCTAAGACAGGAGGATCACTATGAGTCTGAGCTGCATAACAAGACCCTGTACCAAATAAATAAATAAAAAGATTTAAAAAAGGACAAAATTTACCCATAAAATAAACAAAAATATAAGCAAATAATAGAGAAAATTATAAAAAAAATAAAATAAAATGGGAAAATGGCCACATCCATTGTTGCCCTCACTGGTTCTTGAGGAAAATTGGGGTCTTCCAGCTTCAGGACAGCAAACTGCATCAGCACTGGCCCGTGTTTCCTGGAGGGGCCTGGGTAGGCCCAGGGACACAGGTTGGGCTGAGACGGTGCCAGACTTGCATTTTCCATGTTCATAGTTTATTTTATTTGAACATACACTAGAAATGACAATTAGCACATAAAAGCACTTTTCAGGATGTGACCACTCAGGATCAGGTCAAGAAAAAACTGATCTCACCTATGTTCTATGTAAAGAAAAACCTTAAGTGGCCATGATGTGAGGGCATAGGTTGGATGTGAATGATGGTGTTTAGGATAGTCAGGATATTCTGGGTTAGAATTTAGCATACAGTTTTCAGCTTCAAAAGCCAAAACCTGGGGTGAAGTCCCATGGTGCTAGATTTGGGGAAGTTACTGAGCTACCCGTGTTGGAGGAGGGGGACTGGCTGAAGACAGGGATAGGAAACAGGAGCCTTTTCTGACCAGCCCTTCTCAAATAGCATGACATTAGCAACCCATTTGCTGGCCTGGGAAAGCCAAGGAATGGCTAAGTGTGGTAGGGCAGCCTCCCTGCCATCCTAGTGGCTTCCATGGCTGCTTCCTAGTCTTTGCATAGCTCCCTGGGGCCCGGAGAGATGCTAGAAACCTGGGGGGTGGGGGAGATTTTCATTTTTTCTGAGTAAGGACACTCTTTCAGGAAGCCCACCCAAGCCCCCAGTGGTCTTCTCCACATCGCCAGTGGCACAGCTAACATTTCTGGCACTTATTCATTGCATGCAGTCTTGCTCCCCACCTGGCACCTTGACAGTGCTTCGTAAGTACTGGGCCAATGCATGCATAGTGAGGAATGAGTGTGCTCTGGACCTGCCATAGGAGCTTGGGTAAGCTCTTCCGCTTCTCTGGGCTGCAGTTGGCTTAGCTGCCTCTTCAACATGGACATTCTTGGGGCTCTACGGGTGATGATTAAGGGCAGAAGTTCTGAGGCCCAACTGCTTATGTGTACCATTCTGGCTTTGCCACTTACTAGCTGTGTAATCTTGGGCAATTTATTGATTCTCTCTATGCGGCCTGTCTGGAGGATTCCCCTTTCTGTATGATGGTGATAACAGTTCTTACTTTATAGGTTGTTAGGATTGAATGCTTATTATATGTAAATCTAACATGCAAACAAACATGGAAGCTCACTGTAGATAAAGCTCTTAGAACGCAGCCTGTTACGTAGGCCCCATTGATAGTCTTCTTGTTGGATGAAAGGGCTTACTTTGACATTTACTGTAGATCAGACAAAGGTTCTCTGAGATACAGTGAGATATGGACATATTTTCCCACATCCTTGCAGGCAAGATAGGAAAATAGAGTCTGAAGAAAAGCACTAAACATATAAGCTAGATGATTCCCAAGCAGATGATTCCTAGTTAGGTGGGCCACTTTTCTTTCCTCCAAACTCTGGATCAAAGAGAAAAGAGGAATCTCCCACCATCACACCTGCATGCCAATTTAACAGCCAAGATAGCTCCTCTCAGCTCCTCCCTATTCTTTCTTTCTTTTTCCTTTTTTTTTTTTTTTTTTTTTTTTGTATTTTAGGGAAGGGTCTACAGGGTGTTCAGGGCCCCACTACTATATCAGACTAGTAGTGATCTGCCTGTTTACAGCTTTCCAAGAGCTGGGATTATAGGTGCATGCCACCACATCCAATCTCAATTGCCATCTCAGTGCACCCCCCTGGCATGTCAGGCCCAGGGATCAAACCCCCAGCCCCTGTGCCTGCTTGTAGGTCTTTAATCAGCTGAGCTATTTGGCCAGCCCTTTCCCTATTCTTTGTTTTTATTTTTTGGAGGAGGGCAGTTCTGGGATTGGACGCAGTGAGTTATATCCTCAGCCCTCTGTATTTTATTTTGAGATAGGCTGGCCTTGAACTTTTTTTTTGTGCGTGTGTGTGTGTGGCACAGGATTGAACTCAGGACCTTGTGTTTGCCAGGCAGGTGCTTAAGCTGCTGAGCTATTTCCCAAGTCCTGGCCTTGAACTTTCACACCTGCAAAAGATAGATTTTACCTAAGTTTTTTTTTTTTTGGTGGAACCGGGGATTGAACTCAGGTCCTTGCGCTTGCCAGGGAAGCGCTTATTCCACTGAGCCATTCCCTGGCCTGGCCTTGAACTTTTGAGAGCTTGTTTGGAGGTCCTAGCAAGCAAGTTCAGCTACTCATATACCTTTGACAGAAGAAACTGTCCTCCTCTATCTGGGATGATTGTCCTTTGATCACGTTTGCAGCTTTGGGAACAGTGAGAGAGGACGGGTCACCCACCTAGTCAGCCAGATCAGTCAAATCAACTCTGGAGATCACTGGGGAGTTGGATGTTGCAGTCAGATCATCCTCATATCCTGGCCTTGAACTTCTAATTCTCCCGCCTTAGCCTCCTGAGTAGCTGAGACTACAGGCATGTGCGACCTTGCCCAGCTTCCTTTCCATTCCTGGTTTTCTGTGTTTATATGTGTTCCTCTCGTGGGACAGGATATGTCGTCCGAGACTCAAGTCCACATCAGTCTCCTGCATCACTTAGCTCTGTGTTCAGCCAACAGTGGGCGAGCTCACACACAGGACCTTGCCTCTCATATGGTACTTCCTAGTTTTGTGTGGCCGTTTTATAGATGAGTCAGGGAGGTGGGGGCTGGGGAGGGATGACTAGTGCTTCAGGAAGGCCGCCGAAGCTTACAAGGCTCTCCAGAGGTTGAAAGGTAGTAGGAAATCAATAGAAGGAAACCCAGAGGTGACTCACACAGTGAATATTTATCCACACGATGGGATGCAAGGCACTTAGAGGATGCAGAATGAGCCAAAGACAGAATCCCTGCTCTGGTGGAATTCACAGTCCAGCGCAGAGAGACTGACAAACAAGAGTGAGTAAGGCAGAGGGCATGCTAGGAAGGGATGGTGCTAAGTACGAGGCATGATCAAAATATAGGGCGAATGTTTAAATTAAAAGACTTTATTACGGTAAAAGACACATTGGCATTAGTTCCCCTCAAAACAGTCTCCCTTGCTTTGAAAATGGTCCCCTCACTGTTCTTGCTCCTTTTGGAAACAGTGATAAAAAAATACAGTGAATGCTGTTGCACAGGGCCGTCCAATGGAAAGGTGGGCTCCCAGAAACATGGCGGCACATCCTCATCTGTCTTTTCTTCTTCTTTTTTTAAAAATTTATTTTATTTATTTTTGTGTGTGCGGCCAGCTCAGCCCACCTGGGGGCGGGGCTGGCTGGCATGTGGTGCTGGGGGACTGAACCGCGGTCCCTGAGCTTTGCTGAGCTTGTTCTAAGTAGGTGCTTTAGACCACTGAGCCATCTCACCAGCCCTCATCTGTCTTCTTCACAGGCTCTTCCTGCTTCCAGTAATTCCTCAAGGTAAAAATGACCATGAAAGGTAAAAGTTTTGAATGGATCCAGGACATTTTGAGGTAGTCACAGCAGCATGACTAAATATGTTCATGAGAGAGGGCTTCCAGAACCGCTTCAGAAAGTGGCAAGAGAGGGAGGAAGTTGGAAAGGAGAGGAGGCGAAGGAAAAGACAAGGATTAAGATGTGTTATATGCATGTATCAACTCTCAGTGAACAATGTAACCCGTACGTACTGCAAATATGTATTAATAAAAATAAACACTAAAATAAAAGAAAGTGGCACGAACAATGGCTCCTCAATATGTTTGAAGCAAGGGGGAGTGTTTTGAGAAAAAATAATGGCAATGTGTCTTTTACAATAATATATTTTTATTTTATTTTTTTGTGGTTGGCTCAGCCCGCCCTGGGGATGGGGGCTGGTGCTGTATGTGGTGCCAGGATTGAATTGTGCCTCCTTCGCTTGCCCAAACTTGCCTAAGCAGGCAGTTTAGACTGCTGAGTTATCTCGCTGGTCCACAGCAACATATTTTTAAATGTAAAACATTCACTTTATGTTTTGATCATACCTCTTAGAAAGAAATAGCGTGTGGGGGTGGGAGGTCATAGGAAGTGGGGGTGGCCTCTGCGCTGTAGTCTTAGTTTAGGACAGCGGGGGAAGGTGGTTCCTTTAGTGTATATTACTTACACAGAGCAGTGGGTTTCATTTGGTGTATTTACATGTGCCTATAACCTATTTTGATAATTTCCACTTTCATTATCCTTTTTTCCCTTTTCCATTCCTTCTTCCTCTTTCTCCCCTTCATCTTCTCTTATTTATTTATTTATTTATTTATTTATTTATCAAATACAGGGTCCCAATACACATCTCAGACTTGTAGTGATTCTCCTGTCTTAGCCTCCCCAGTGCTGGGATTACAGGCGTGTGCCACCACACCCAGTTTCGGGGCCAGTACAGCATGCCTGGAGTCTTGGGGCCTGCACAGCATGCGGTACCAGGGATCAAACCCCAGCTCTTGCGCTTGCCAGGCAGGTCCTTAGACTGCTGAGCTATCTCCCCAGCCCCCCTGCTAGTCTTGTGAGGAGGCTACTCTTGAATAACAGCTTGGAGGAGGTGAGGAGCAGCTTCTGTATCTGGTAGGAGAAGCAGTAAGTGCCAAGGCTCTGTGGCAGTGTTCTAGCATGTCTGAGAATAAATTAGGTTGTCTTTTTCAGGATCTACTTTTTTCTCCTTACCAGGCTTAAATTAAATATTTGTTTAATTACTTGTTTCAGGTCTGTTTTCCTACTAGACTTTTAACATCTCCTGGCACAGGGGCTGAGTTAAATTCTTGACTCTTAGCAGAGGCCCAGGCACATATTGGGTGCTCAATCACATTTTTTGGGAACAAATTAGTATATGACATTTGGGGCAAAATCAGCTGTATAAGTAGGAACACACTGGAGAGCAGTTATGTAGAGGTTGGGGCATCTCAGCTGGGGCCAGGGTTGAGTTTAGGATGCAAGAGGGGCTGTAGGAGGCTCCTTGAAGCTGTGCTGCCAGAGCCTCTCCTGGAGGTGCGGCTGGGCAAGAGAGGAGCTGCAGAGGGGATGAGTGGCTGACAGTGGTTAACCAAAGCAGGGGACAGAAGGAAAGACAGAGACTATTAGTGCTTGCGCACGGCTAGATTAACAAGACGCAACATGAGCCTTTGTAGTTTTGCTGCTGTAGGACTGCAGGCTCCCTGGGCACCTCTGTGTGTGGGAGCCAGTCACTATGTGGACAGGTTCTAGATCCCATCCAAACAGTTGTCCACTGCATGCCCTTTTAGAGGCCTTTCCCATAGAGCAAGCATCGGCTACAGCAGCATTTTCAAATCTCAAGAAGGTCCCCAGGAATGAGTGTCAGGGATCCAAATGTCGCTCAGTGGGTAGAGCGCTTGTCTAGCATGGTTCAATCCCTAGCACAGGAATAAAAAAGAACTGCATTTTGTCAAGAAATACATACTGATGCCAATAGGTGCCTGAGCTAGATAGAGTGGTGGGCCAGATGGACACAGTGAGATTATGATCAAGCGTCTGGTGGCATTTTCTAAGAAAGCTTGAGGGACAGGTGGGAAGAAGAGGCAAAAGGTCCCTGTAGAGCTGTTCCAGAGGGCCATGGTCTGAGCTGGGTGGGGGTGGTGGCTCCAGCCTGAGCAGCTGTGTGGGTGGCCTTGAGAAGATCCCTGTGATCCAACAGTGAGGGCCGGAGCAGACCGAGAGGTCACCTGGTGCAACCCCGTAGGTTACACAAGGGTTCGAAGTCTACACCCTACTCCACACCCTGCACAGCCTTAGTCCTCAAGTGTTAACCCAAGGTACTGGGTCAGATGACCTTGGAACTCCTTCCTGGCTGTCATATTTTGTAATATTATAAATATGGGGAAGTTGCACACAGGTGGATTTGCTCCATGCCAAGTGTGGCCTCTGGTCTTAACACCGACAGGGAAGGGTAGCAGGGTTTAGTCCCCACAGTCCTGTCTCACATGCACTCCTGGGGCTCAGCAGTAAAACCTAGACTTTGCCTCTGCAAAGTGGTCCCCAAGGAGGGTGTGGAAGCTTTTGGGATCTACTCTGTCTCCCGAGCTCTTCGTTCCCCATGCTGCCTCCTCTCTCCTTGGGACTCCCAACACACTCCCAAATCTTTTCTTTCCTCTTGCTTTTCTCATCTGACCCCACACTCCTTAAGTTTCTTTGCTCTCTCCATTGAAGGCCTTGTCTCTTCTTCCCTATTAGCATCACTCAGGGCTGCTGCTGGGTGATCTGGAGATGGGAGGAAGGGGTTTAGAGTCCTTTGGTGGGAAGGGACACCTGGTTGTAGTTGTCTGGTCTGGGGTGGAGGCCTGCGATTGCCCTGATTGCTGAACCTGACTTCTTCATAGCACAACCACTTGAATGTGCCACACCATAGAAGTGATCCTTGAAAGTATAGCCTTGTCACTTGAATGTAGTATGTTGCATTTCTGTCTGTCCTGGTTTTGAGTTGTATCACTAAAGACTGCAGTCTCCTACCCTTGAAATGCAATAGGTTCTAGGAAAGGGTCAGGGGACGGGGAGAAATAGTTGCTTGGCATGTAAAGAAGTCATAGACATTGCTGAGAATCACAGTTGTCCAACTCTGCAGGCCAGCAGGGAGGAGTCTAAATGCAGGCTGCTGGACACCCTTCCATTGGGGACTTTCCTGGGGAGGAGGTGGTACTAAAATATGACTGCGTCTCTGCTGGCTAGCATTTGCACCCCAAGACAGAATCCATCCTTTGGGGAACCATAAACTCCCTGTTTCTCTCCCACTGCATAAGTGTTTTCTTTCTCTCTCTCTCTCTCTCTCTCTCTCTCTCTCTCTCTCTCTCTCTCTCTTTTTTTTTTTTTGCAGAACTGGGGATTGAACTCAGGCCCTTGTGCTTGCCAGGGAAGCACTTATTCTACTGAGTTATCTCCCTGGCCCGAGAGTTGTTTTCTGAATGTGTATTTATTTTGGAGTCCGGGTACTCCTGATTTGTACCCTGGATGTTCAGGGCTGGGGCCTAGGGGTACCAGCCTGGTACTGTGGAGGGAGGAGCAGCGATGCCGGCAGGCTCAACAACACTGCTTGGTCCTGGCTGGAGATGCCTGCCTGGAGCAGGTGGGGCCTCCTGGGAGACTGCTGGGTTGGGCAAGAGGAGGGACTAGGACTGGGACACCCTGCTTTTCTGTGTCATTTCCAAATCCTGCAGTACCTTTTAGCCCATGATGGTAACAGCAACTCTGCTGTCCTGGCCATGGGGCTGCATGGAGCCTTCCTCCTCCACCTCTTGGAGGGAGAACTTCCCTTTGGAGTCCTCAGTTTTCCTTCTCAGGGTGCTTGAATGCCTCACTGGAACCCCACCCCCTCTTCCTCTGCTCTGAGCAAAGCTCCCCTTCCTCTCCACTTCCTTCTCCAGGAATCCTTCCCTGAAAGTGTCCTCGCTCAGGGCTGGGCCTTCCCTTTACTGCAGTCCAGGGCTCTGAATGATTCTTTGTCTTAGGGGGAGGCAGGCCCATCTCTTCTGCCAGCTGGGGGCTCCCTGGGCTGGGCCTGGGTCTCCCCCTTTGAGCTTTCCGTGCGCCGGGCACCCACTCCCCAGATGTGTCAGAATAAATCAGCTGGAGCCAAGTGACAGACACAGTCAGGCCAAGAGCATCTTGTTTTCCAAGGCCCAGCCCAGGTCTGGGAGGGGATAAAAGTCTCGTGCTGGGGCCCCAGGGCAGAAGCACATACACCTTGTCCATCTGTCCATCCGTCTGCTGCTGTGTACCTGCTGTGTCTGCCATGTCTCTGTCCCCGTATCGTTCCCAGAGGGGCTTCAGCACCCGTTCAGCCTGTTCTGCTGTCTCAGGGGGCCGTAGCAGGGGCAGTTTCAGCAGCAGGAGCCTCAGTTCTTTCAGGCAATGCCAAAGAGGCTCTCAAGGAAGGACTTGGGGGTCACGGGGAAGGCTGGGAATGTGGTCTGGGGAAGGGACTGGTGCGCCTGGGCTTTCCTTGTGCCCTCCAGGGGGTATCCGAGAAGTGACCATCAACCAGAATCTGCTGACCCCTCTGAAGATTGAGATTGACTCACAGTTCCAAGTGGTGAAGACCCAGGAGACTCAGGAGATCCGAACTCTCAATAACCAGTTTGCTTCCTTCATTGACAAGGTGAGGTTCTACTCAGCTCAGCTGCTGTCTGTGTGGCTCTGTCTGAGGAGCTGCTCCTGATGGACTGGGAATGGGAAGGTCTGACCTCTTTCTACTACTTTCCCAATCACTTTTGCAACAAAGAAGTCTTCCTGAGGCCTGAGTGGAGGCTCTGGTTATGCCGAGCCTGTTCATGGCTGAGGCTCAGGGTTAGAGACCTATGGTCAGGATGGGACGACGCTTCTGTCAGGCTGGGCTGCCATTTGGATGTGCCCAGGGTCTCATGGAAAGGCATGAGGGGCACTTCCCAACCAGGATGGGAAGACAGGGGACAGTGGTGTTGACAGGAATGTCCCCAAAGCTTGACCTACTGGAAGCCATGCATGGGAGTCCCTTAGAGGACTCAGAGGTACTGTCCTTGGCTGCAGGTTCGGTTCCTAGAACAGCAAAACAAAGTCCTGGAGACCAAGTGGCACTTGCTGCAGCAACTGGAGAGGAGTGACAGTCCCCAGAACCTGGAGTCTATCTTTGAGGCCCATCTGGCTCATCTCAGGGATCAGCTGGAGCAGCTGCAGAGGGAACGAGGGACTTTGGATACCGAGCTGACAGCCTGCCAGAAACAGGAAGAGGAGTACAAGGCCAAGTAGGCAAACCACAGCTCTCCTGGGGGGCTGGAAGGGACACATCAGTCTGGGGACACATGACTGCCTCTCTCCTCCCTGCTTTGTGTCCCCTTCACCAACTCACAGAGCCCCACCTTCTGAGGCCAACGAGACACCACAGCCACCCTGCCTGCCTTGGAGGAAGGGCAGGGTTACCTCTCTCCATGGGGCTGAGGTCCATTCCTACGGGCCACAGCCATGAGGGCCATGTTTCTGGTCAGGCCTGGGAAGGGCTTATTCAAACAAGGCTACAGTAAAGTTTTCTTGAGAAAGTCCTGTTTAGCAGGCTTTGGGCCAAAGTGACTCAGATGTTCTTTGGTCTCAGGGTTGGAAGGGAACTAATTTAGTGGGACCATCCCTAGGCCCATGGCATGATTCACAGATGGGCTGTGGTTAGGGTTTGGGCTCTTCACCTAGGTCACCTAGTGTTGACAGAGGCTTGTGTTGGAGAGACTGTGAGCACGGGTAGTCATGTGGCCATGGGCAAGTCATTTTCTCTTGGTTAGCCTCAGTTTCTGCAGCTGCACCCTGGGAAAAAAAAACGCCATTTTGGTTTGATAAAACCCAAGCTGCCTACCACAGATAGTGGTTGTGAATAATTATGAGAACAGACACATGAATGTGTCCTAGAAACTGAACATGGTCTCCTGTCATAGGGGACACTGGTAGAAAGAGTGGTCCACATATGTAGCTAGGATGCAACCGAGCCTCTGGTCAGGAGAAGAGAGAAGAGCGTGGTCATGGGTCCTATTGTGAAGCATGAAAATTTGAGGAAGTTCCTCTTAGGGAGGGAAGTGGGGAACAGGACCCAGGACTCCATTCCTGTACCTGACTGTGTCCAATTCTACTTCCTTGGCAGGTATGACCTAGAGGCCCACAGGCATGCCACGGTGGAGAATGACTTTGCTGTCCTCAAAAAGGTGTGTGTGGGAGTTCATGTGTCCATGTGGATCCTGAGCCCCTGTCATCACCAGAGCCTGGTCATAGGCTGGGAGAGGGTGGAAGCTCTTTCTGAGGGAGACATGCCATCACTTTGCCTTCCTATCCATTCCAGGGGAAAAATGGGACAGCTATTTAGACATAGGGAACCCAAGACAAGACCCAGCTAGGAACTGCCTGGGGGCTCTGGTCACTGCAGGAGTGGCTGCGCGGGAGGGGATGAAGCAGACCTGGCTGGGCTTCATCAGGGAGAGCACTGTGTGTCAGTATAGGGCATGCTGGGCTGGAGGAGGAAGGAGAGGTCTCTGCAAATGTGATGGGTGAGAGCTGAGCAGTGGGGCACAGAACTCTGGAGTTAGTCTAGGGCTGGCGGAGACCAAGTGGTGGCTATGTGGCTTCTTTCTCGCTGTTCCCAGGAAGCAGATGGGGCTTTCTGGAGCAAGATGGAGTTGGAAGGGAAACTGGAGGCTCTGAGAGAATTCTTTTGCTTCTTGAGGCGCCTGTATGAAGAGGTGAGAATCTGCCAATGGCATGGGGGAGTGATAAGGGGACAGGGTGGGAAGGAGATTCTCTGTGGCCATGGGAGAGATTGATCAGGACAGGAATCCTTTTAGGTGGCTTAGATTTGTGGCCATTCAGGCCTTTGACAATCACTAAAAATTTATTATATAGATTGCTAGGTACTTGGGATACATTAATGAATAATCAGACAAACCCCACAAAGTTTGCTTTCTCTTGTGAGACAGATTAGATTTAGCAAATAAATAAATTATATGGTATGTCAGAAGGTGATCAGTGCCACAGAGGACAGGAAAAGGAGAATAGGAAATGGGGAACAGGTGGCAGCTTCGAATAGGTTCTTCCTTAGAAGGTGGAACTAGAGTGAAGATTTGTGGGAGGAAAGGAAGGTCTCCACGATAGCGCTTTTCTGGGATTGTGGCCTGCTGGTGCCTTTGAGGCAATGCAAGGAGGCCATCCGGGTTGGAGCAGGGGGAACAAGTGAGAGAGGAGTAGGACTGGGCCCAGAGGAGTGATGGGGACAGGTGGTTTTGAGCCCTGCAGGCCCCTTTTCTTTAATGTCCAAGCAGTAAGAGCCAGGAGAGACCAACTCTTTGGTTCTTATTTTCAAATGAGGATGCTGAGTTCAGTGAGGCAATCATACTCTGTGAATGAGGTAGGCAAAAAGTTAAGCCCCCTTTCTACTGAGGGCCTCAGGGAGAGGGAGTGGGGATGGTAGGTGCTGAGGCCATCTTCTCTGCAGGAAAGGAAGCAGCTGCGGACACAGGTGGATGACACATCTGTAGTGGTGTCCATGGACAACAACCGCTGTCCGGACTTCAGTGACATCATCGATGAGGTCCGGGCCCGGTACGAGGAGATTGCCTGCACCAGCAGGGCTGAGGCTGAGACCTTGTACCAGACCAAGGTACTAGGGCTGGGGGTGGCACGATGCTGGCTCTCCGTGTCCACAGCTGAGGGTGCGGACCACCTTTATTCCATTTGGGGCCACTCTGATAACCTCCAGGGCTGGCTGCCTGGGAGCATGGCCCCTTCCCAGGAGGGAAGCAATGCAGGGCAACTGGGAGACAAGCTTGGACTTGAGCAGGTATATCCGCTGAGTCCTGGTCCCAGGCAGTTAGTCCACACAGGGAAAACGAGCATGTGGGAGGCATCTCCAAAGGGAGACCATGCTCCCCATGGTGTGGAGGTCAAAGGGGTGGTCTTCTCAACCAATGATGTCCCCTATGTTCTTCTCAGTACCAGGAGCTTCAGTCATCAGCCCAGTTTCATGGGGACAGCATGAAGGAAACCAAGATCCAGATCTCTCAGCTGCAGCATGAGATCCAGAAGCTGCAGAATCAGATTGCCAGCCTCAAGGACCAGGTCAGGTTGCCAAGGCCTGGCCAAGACCTCCACTGCTGTGCCTCAGTGTCCCCAGGTTGCTAGTGGTTTTGTGCACAAGGCATTAATAGCTGGCTGGAGCCCTGGATCATTTGGGGTGGGTAGAACCTCAAGCCCCCTCTAGCATGAATTCTGCTTTCTTCCTGTGAACTGTAGGCTGCACTTTGGCTTTTCTGGGATAGTCCTATTACACATCCCAAATCAGAGGAACTGTCATATTCGTTATTGTGTAGTCCACATGTGGGTGGATATTTTACTTTCAACTTCTTAGAAAGAGAATTAATTTAACTCTTCTTTCTTCTTTTGACTCTTACTCTTCAGACAGCTGAGAATTTAAGGCCTACCACTGACTTTTGGGCCTCCTGTTGGGGAAGAGGAGTTCTTAGAGAGCAGACTACATAAAAACTGAATTTTCTTAGGTAGTTGCCTCATAAGGGGAGGGTGTGTTCCCTCCCCTTCGTTCCCTGCTCCTCTGGAGGAGCTCACTCCCACATGGGGCGGATGTAACTCCCTAGTTGTCAAGTGTCTGTGCACTCATGTTCCCCAAACGCAAAGGATTGACCTCATGGTCCATGGAGGATGGCAAACAGAGACAGTGTTAGGCAGATCCCCTCAGTGCAGCTGGATTCTCGAGTCTCAGGGGGCCCAGGCACAAGTGAGCACAGCCCTCCAGGAAGTTTCTTGGATGATGCATAGGCTGTTCGCCTCACTGTAGACTTTCCTTTGCGTGCCTGTGGAATGAGGTGCAGGGTCTGAGATGGGTGGGAGCTGGGTCTAGCTTTCAGTTTGCTTCTTCTGTGGAAACCTTGGTCTGGAGTCCCCTAAGTGTCATTATGATGCAGATTCCTGGGTTTTGTGCCAGACCTGAGGAACCAGAATCTCCAAGCCTGGGTCCCACAAACCTGATGAAGCATGTGGTCTTCAGAGCCCAGGGACACCTGAGGAGGGTCTACGGGGTGTCCAGGTCTGGGATCATAGCTCCTGACTTGTAGCCAAGCACCTTTCTTGTGGGAGTCCCTTTTTAGGGTCAAGCGGCTCTTCCTTTTGCACAAGCCTGGCAGACTGAGGTCCCCTGAGCCAGGCTGGTGTGCTGGACACAGCTATATTAGGTTGGGGATCTTAGTTTGCCATCCGTCACCTTTCTGAGTCTCACCTTGTTCAGGCAGAGAGTGGAGATGATGCTCCCAGCATGGGGTGCTGGTGCAGGGGTGGAATCATGGCGCCTTGGGGAGCTGCTTCTCTCCTGAATCTGATGTGTGTGCAATCAGCTGTAAGGCAGAGGGGCAGGCACCCTGGCTTTTCTCTGATTTCTTACTGGATGGGAGAGCACATACGGACACTGTATTTTTTAAACCAAATTTTTTTAAAAAAATTATTTATTTATTTATTTATTTGTGTGTGTGTGTGTGTGTGTGTGTGTGTGGCCAGCTCAGCCCACCGGGGACGGGGCTGGCTGGCATGTGGTGCTGGGGGATTGAACCGCGGTCCCTGTGCTTTGCTGAGCTTTGTTCTAAGCAGGTGCTTTAGACCACTGAGCCATCTCACCAGCCCTAAACCAAAAATTTGAGGCAGATTTTTTTTTTTTTTTTTGTGGAACCAGGGATTGAACTCAAGCCCTTGTGCTTGCCAGGAAAGCGCTTATTCCACTGAGCCATCTCCCTGTCCTCTGAGGCAGATGATTTGATAGGCTCTGACCATTTGAAACCAACCATTTGAAAGGGGACCATGATGGCCCTCAAGATGACTGAAGATCAGGACACATACAGGACAGAAAGATCTTTAGGTGCCTCAGGAGAGCATCTCCTAAAGTGCTGGGGGTGGGGGTGGGTAGGGAGAGACAGAGCAGGGGCCCAGGGAGGTGTATTAGCTCCCTAGGCTGTTGCACAAATTGCTGCGGACTTGGTGATTGAGAACAGCAGAAATGTATTCTTTCATAGCTCTGGGCCCCGCAAATCGGAGCTCAAGGTGTGGCTAGGATTTTATTCCATCTGGAGGAGCTTGGCAAATCCTTCTTTCTCTCTTCCTAGCTTCTGGTGGTGCCTGGGCTTTCTTGTTTAAGAGCTGCATTAACAGTTTCTGCTTCCATCTTCACACAGCGTCTTCTCTCTGTCTCTGTGGCTTTGTCTCTTCTAGTAAGAACACCGGTCATTGGATTTAGGTCTTGGCATAAATGCAGCAGAGTATGGTCCTGGATCCTTAACTAATTATATCAATGAAATTCCACTTCCATATAAGGTTTCTTTCTGAGGTTGGGGTGGGCATGAAACTTTGCAGGGCCACATTCAGCGCTCCACAGCAAGGCAAGGAAGCAGGGGAGGAACACTTGATTTTAGAATGAGGGGGGCTGTGGTGGGGTGGCCATGATGATGTTAAGCCCCTGAGGTTATGGCCCACCCCAGCCCTCCAAGTATGTGCCCACTGGGCGATTTGGAGGCTGTGCTGGGCACACAGCCACTTTCTCCCTCATTTCTCCTCCCTTTTAGAATGCCAACATGCAGTCAGCCATCAGCGATGCTGAGCAGCATGGGGAGCTGGCCCTCACGGATGCCAAAAGCAAGCTGGATGAGCTTGAGGGTGCTCTGAGAATGGCCAAGCAGGACATGGCCAGGCTGCTCCGAGACTATCAGGAGCTGATGAGCACGAAGTTGTCCCTGGACGTGGAGATCGCCATGTATCGCAGGCTGCTGGAGGGCGAGGAGTGCAGGTGGGGCATCTCGGATGGACCTAGAAATACGTGTGTGGGCGGGGAAGGAGCTAGAATGCCCAGATAGTGCTCCCCTTGCCAACACGGATTCTGAGAGATTTCCTGACACTGTGGGTCACTAAGGGCACCCAATTCTGCTGGGAGGGATTTTAAATTGGGGATGTGGATTCTATGTGCTGAGAAGGTAGTTGAGCTGCTGCTAGAGGCGGGATGCTGAAGCAGAGGATGGGAAGTTTGAGCCCGGTGTGTACTTCAGCACTTTAGAGACATCTTGTCTAAAAGAATGCCCAATTTTTAGACACCTGGGGACACGTTCTTTGCAGCCTTTCTCATTGCTTCTTGTCTTTTCTCCCCCAGGATGTCCGGGGAGTGCACCAGCCGGGTGGCCACCTGTGAGTACCAGGGGATGTTTAGAGAGGGAACACCATAGATACTGAGGACTCTTCTGAGACCCATTTTTTTTTTTTTGCAGCCACAGTGGGAGACAGTGGCATTGTGTCTGGAGGTGTTGGTGGCAGCCGAGGGGGTGCTTGTGGATTCAGAGGTGGGAAAGGCAGCTTTGGATCCTGCTGCTCCAGCGTCGTGACTGGAGGCTTCAGCAGCACCCCGGGCTCTGGCCAAGGCCCTGCTTCAAGCTCTTGCTCTGTGTCTGGCTCTGGCTTCAGCTCTGGCTCTAGCTCCAGCCAGCACACCATCCTGAAGAAGACAGTGGAGTCAAGTCTGAAGACGTCCATCACCTACTGAGTGACCTGGTGCCCACTTCTTTCCTGAACCTTCCAGCCCTGCTCCTACTCTGTCCTTCAGCTCATAACTAGCCTTGAATCCAACACCCACCTCCCGAGGCAGATCAAGGGGATTCTCAGCAAGTCAATAAAGTTCCACCCACCTGCTGTCCTGAGCGCTTGGGTGCTTTGCCTGGGGATTTGTATTTCATTCATGAGCTGCTCCCATAACCCCCGTCATGGTGCATGGCTTCCCATCCTCCAGCCAGCCAACCTCATCTCTCCTTTCTGCATTGCCTTTAGGGTGAGCTAGAAATTTGCTGGCTGACTTACACACACAACACCCTCCTCTAGAGATTGTTCCTTATGGGGAAGGGAGAGGCTCAAGATTCACTGACCAAGGGCTGAAGGTTGGAACCAAGGAATGCCTCCTCCTGCCCTCTTTTTCCCCTCTGGTCTCTGTTTCTGTAGCTCTTCATGATGTGACACAGCAGTCACTCTCTCCCTGGGTGGGTACTCCCTTATCTTTGTCCCTCTTCCCCCTCCCTCCTACAAATAATTCAGAACCATCCTAGAGGCTCCGTGCTAGGATGGGCTACTCAGGCAAGGGTCATGTCATGCCTCTCCCACTCTGTCTACTTCAAGTGTCTCCAGTATCATCTATTTTGCAAATGGGAGCCAGAGCTCCCTTTCCAGTTTCTCAGCCTAGAGCCAGAGCCTAGCCTCCTGGGAGTAACTGATATCCTCTGTACTGTGAAATGGGAATTTATGGAAGGTCCTTTTGTGTCCTGTCTCTTACAGTCACATTCGTTTGACACCTGGATCTAGCTCTATCCAGGGTACCAATCCTGGTATTATTACCTTTTCTATTTATCATTTATAAAGCTTAACCTGAACCTTATGTAGAAATGCCCCAGCAGGTTAACAGTTTAGCACTGATGCTAAGCAATAGATTATTTATTTATTTATCTATTTATTTATTTTTATGTATTTGGTTGTTGCAGGGTTTCACTATGCAGCTCAGACTCATGGTGAGCCTCCTGCTTTCAGCTTCCCCAGCACTGGGATTCCAGGCGCACTCCACTATACCTGGACTCTGTGGCTGGATCAGCCCAACCTAGAGGCAGGGCTGACCCAACATGTGGTGCCCAGGATTGAACCATGGTCCCTGCACTTGCCTAAGCTTGCCTAAGCAGATTCTTTAGTCCACTGAGCTATCTCACTGGCCTAGCAATAGCTTTTAAAAGTGGGTCTTTTATAGGAGAGGCCACAGGGCAGAGACAAAGGTTCCCCATGGCAATTTTCAATGTTTCTGCTACTTTTTCCAGCAGTTCAGCTCTGCCCCTGGCTTGCATGCCTTACTCAGCAAGACAGAGTGGTGCAGCTTCCCACCCTGCCCTCCTTAGAAGGCAGCTGTGGAGTATCTGTGGTGTGCAAGTGTGTACCACAGCATCTCACCAGCATCCCAGTCAGACTGTGAGAGGAGTCCTTCAGGCCTCCCAGGTGCCCTTTGAGTGCTGTCTAGTTCTCTCTCTCTCTCTCTCTCTCTCTCTCTCTCTCTCTCTCTCTCTCTCTCTCTTTGTTATTCATACTTTTTTTTTTTGTCTATTTCTCTTGCCCTGAGTGTTTCAGTGGCTCTTGTGACCTGCTCCCTTGTCTTCCGAGTGCTGTGTGTGACTGGTTCCAGTGCTGACCTGGGACAGTCTCCTTCATCTCTGTTCTTCTTCCTAAGTGAACACGAAAATTTCTCTTCCCAGAAACCTTATCTAATTCTCCACATCTGAACCTGTTGGGTCCTTTCTGTCTCCAGAGCAATCTGGCTGCACCTGTTGCTGTCCCTGATTCTGTCTTCCAAGTGCTGGCTGGGGACTCAGCTCCTCTATCAGCCTGTGACGTCTGGGCAGGTACTTCTGTGTACACAGGAAGAGCATTTCAGCCCAGCCTGTGCTTGAGAGCTGGAGTTGTCCTCCTACCCCTTTCTCCCTTGGCTTACATCCCATCCCCAGGCCTGTCTGAACAAGAGGTTGGAAACTTCCCCTCCTTTCCTCTCTTATCAGGAAGCGCTGCAGGAATCCAGGCACGTAGGAGTCAGGGTCAGGGTTGGGAGGGGCTGGGAGAATGGTCTTCTCCACCCACCCAGACTACAGTGTGGGCTTCTGTCAGTTCTTCTTTCCCTTTCCTCTTTCTACACCCAGGTGGGGACCTGGCATAAACCCAGCTCTGTAGTCTGGGCTGTGGGAGGTCATGCCCTTCCTCTCTTGCTCTAGGGGAGGCATCCTTTCTCTCAGACCCACAGGTTTCTCCATCAGTGGTCCAAGAAGAAGGCTTTTGGCCTTATGGGAAGGGAACATGAGTGGCTGAGAATGGGAGCCTGCAGCTGGAACCCTTGGGCTGGAATCCCAGCCCTGCCATTTCCCAGTGGTATGTCTTCAATCAAGTGACTTAACTTCCCCAAGCTCAGGTTCCTTCTCTGTAGCAGAGAATTATTGCAATATCTCACAGGGCTGAGTGGGACCATGCCAGTCAGCATTGTTGGAGGAAATAAATTCACCCAAGATAGCTCAATTAAATAGACTTTTTGACAAAAGAAGATATGTTCTGTTTTCCTTTTTTTTCCCCCAGAAAGCACTGACGGTCTTTCTTCAGTGTTGAAGGACTTGATTCCTTCCACTGGCTTTGGTGGGGGCTGAGAGGGGCACCTTCAGGTCTGAATTGAAGGGGGTTTGTTTGGCTCTGAGGGGCTTTACTGGATCTATTCCTTAGAACTCTGCTGTGAATGGACAACTTGGGCAGCTACACAGCTACTCATGGCTCAGGAAGCACATAGATGTCATGGACATTTGCTTGAAGAATGTCCCTGGTGGTGGTGGTGGTGGTGATGATGTCTGCCATATTTAAAATGATGAACTTCTTAATGGCCTTGTCTTGGGGCATGCACCGATTTATGCAGCAAATTGTGTGTATCATTGTCCCTTCTTTCCCTTCTCATCCTGGAAATGAAGGCTCAAGAGAGCTAAACTGATTTTAATGACAGGGTTACTATGAGTTTCTGTGGGGTTGATAAAGGACCTGGAGCCTAGAGACCAACAGCAGAGGTCTAGCCCCAGAGTGGCCAGCCTAACCAGTTTGTGCAAGACCAAGAGGACTTTTCGTGTTAAAACAGAGACAGTCCTGGGACTGTCAGGACAATCGGACCACCCTATGTGGAGCTGAGGAAATGAGAGAAATGGACTGCTTGGATAACGGAGTTGCTGGAGCTGCGGAGAAGGGAGCCTCTGGAAGGGCTGTTGCTGTGTAGCCGGGGGAGCAGGGAGGAATCCCTACTGTCGCTCCTCTGATCTCCAGTCTGTGTTTCTGTGGCCAACCTGATCGGAAGCAGAGGGCAAGGTGGCAGCCTGCAGGGTGAAGAGAGGGTGGAGTGTAGTGCTGGGGTGGGAAGGGGACGGGGGAGCACAGCCAGTGTGGAGGTGAAATATATTATTGCGTGACAAGTACTTAGGCTACTCCGGGCCAATAAATGTCTGTTAACAATAAGGGCTATTAGATTAGAAAGTTCTACTTCTCTGGAGCTCCTTCCCCACCCCATGTCTTCCTGTTGTTTGGTACCCAGGCTGGCCCACATTCCCAGGCTGCCCAGGATAGGGGCTCAGTTGCTGTTTTCAAATGATTTGCTTTGTTCTTTTGGCTGTGGTGGAGACAGTACTCAGACTGAACCAACTCCATGCAGCTACGGTTAGCTGAGCGCATGGAGGCTTGCAGGCGGCTCTGTCACCAGCCAGCTAATAAAGATGTCTCTACCGTATACTTCCATTTCTCATAAATGCTGTCAGATTGTGTAATGCGTTGAAATCCTCTAAACCTGCCTTGGTTCTGAGGGCTGTCTGAACCACAAAATCATTTAATGCTTTACTTTATTCTGTTTATCATTGCTTAAATAAATTCTAAAAATCGAGTGTTCTTTATTTATTTATTTATTTATTTAATTATTTTTGGTGCTAGAGATCAAACCCAGGGGTGCTTTACTACTGGGCTACATCTCCAACCCCTTTTTATTTTCATTTTGGGGTAGGGTCTCGCTAAGTTGTGGGGTAAGGGCCCTTGAACCTTTGATCCTTCTATCCCAGCCTGTCAAAGTTCTGGGTTTATGAATATTTCCCATTAAGAGGCTGCAGAAAGAAGGGCTGAACTTGGGTGTCTGAGAAGAGAGTGGAGAGAAAGGGCTGGAGGAGGCCAAGTGGCCACGGTGGGCTTGGAGGGCCAAACTGGGGAGCTATCCACCTGGGTGGGAGGGATGCTGGCTCCAAGCAACAGTGTGCCCCCAAGAGTGGTTCTGAGCTGCTGGGCATCCATCCCCAGCTCCCAGCACAAAGCCCGCCACAGCCAGAGTGCTAGGTGAGGGGCCAGGGAGATAGCTCAGCGCAATAAGCACTTCCCTGGCAAGTGCAAGGGCCTGAGTTCAATCCCTGGTTCCGCAAAAACAAAACAAAACAAACAGTGCTAGGTGAGTGTGAGTGAGTTGTGTGCATGCACCTCTGGGGAGGGGTGTATTTGTGTTTACAGCCCAACTCCCACTCCCACCACCCCACCTGCCTGGTGACTCAGAGCCCTGACATCACTGTCTTGCCCAGGGCCCCATAGCACATCCCGTAGGCTAAGGCCCTTCTCAGATGTCTCTCCTCCTACACTGCGCCCCTGGAAGAGATAAGCTAGGGTGAGTCTCCCAGCCTGGGGAGAGGAGACAAAGTTTGGTGGGAAGCGATGGCTTAGTCTGGGATCTCAGGTTATTTTTTTTTCCCCCAAAGGACTTTTATAGTAGATTTTCTTAGAGGCAAAAGAGCTGAGATCAGTGAGGTTGAGAGTTGCCTGAGGGCACACAGTATACTAGCAATTTATCTCTCAGCCAATCTTCCAGAGATGCCTGGTATCCCAACCTCAAACAGGGAGGATAATGTGTGGGGCACTGAGGGCCTAATTCTGTGAGTGGCTTCAACCCATCCCTTATGGGAGTCAGTTTCACCTTCTTCAAGCAATTGGAGGGTACTTACAACCTCCCACTGGCCCCAGTAAAAGATCCCAGAGCCCATCTGGGATGGGAGGGAGTTCTCTCTCTGTCTGCCTCCCCTGGGCTGATGGAGAGTGCCTGCTTTATTGGGGTCCCATGCGTCTGTATTGGGATCTGGGGGAGACAAACAGGCTGAACATCCTGGATTCAGCCTGATGGGATACGTCGGGGCATAGCAAATGCTGTCCCTGCTCCTTCCTGAGGCCAGTCTGTCCTCTCCAGGACCATCCTCCTGCTGAAAGCTGAAGGAGGTGAGGCAGGCCAATCTCTAGGTCACCTCCCAGTCATCTACAGCCCCTACCTTTGTAGTCTGTTTTGCTGCAGGTATGTTTGATCCCAGCCACCTGAGGTGGGTCGGGGTAGGGGCCAATGACACAAGGGACTCTGGGCCCTCTGAGTCAAGCATTTGGGTTCCTGATGGGCAGGGGAAGAGGGCAATGATGGGACACCTCATGGGACTGTTGGGGCTTTGGTTGAACATGTACCTGTGGCATTTATACATCTTTTCCAGGATAGGAATTTTCTCCACCCACCCTTGGCTCTCTCCAAAGTGGAGATCCCTTCTGGGGAGACTGTACCACAGGGCAGAGGACTGGGGTCTCAGCTGATGGCTGAAGCCCCCCTGCCTTGCATCATCCCCAGGTGAAAGTGTGCTGCTGCTGGGAACCCTGGGCCTTCCTAACCCCTTATCATGTGCCCAGGCCTTATGCTTGAACACATCTCTCTCTCTCTGTCCTTGAGCCCATTTTGTCCTACAGGGTCTTTGTCCAGTATATGATGAAAGAACAGACAACCTCTGTGCCTATCTTCTCTCCTGCACCCCAACCTTGGCCCTGCCAGGAGGCAGCAGGCTGTGGGCTGGGAGGCTGGAGCTACGGCAGACCTGGGCTGTCTCTCCAGCAGCCCATTGCCCAATGCTCCCTCCCTTACCACTGACATAGCCTTGAGCTCTGGGGCTTTGGCTTACAACAGGTCCCTGGGACAAACCCCACAGAACAGAGCCCCATTGATGGCGGCCATCAGGGCTGGGTGGGAGGAGACCAGCCAGCCCCTGGGTGGTGGAGGTGGCCGTGGGAGCCCGTGTCATCCTGTTCCAAGTGAGGAGAGCCTGAGGGGGGAGAAGGTGGCATCTTGCCCCAAAGAGACTGGGCTGAACCGCAGCTCCAGAGCACAGGTGATGGCTGGGAGGGGCCTTCCCTCCTCCCTGGGGTGATGGGGCAGGGGTGTATATTTCAGAGCCCAGGGGCCAGCCCAGTTAGGAAAAGATAAAAAGGCCATTAGTGGCCCAGCTGCTCACTGCACTTTCTTCTACGCTTAGTCTGCCTGTTGCTCCGTTGCTCCAACAGCCATGAGGTCCTCTGTGTCTCGGCAGACCTATGCTACCAAAGGAGGCTTCAGTTCCAACTCAGCCAGTGGGGGGGGTGGCTCTCGGACCCACACCAGCTTCAGCTCAGTGACGATGTCCCGGAGCGGTGGCAGTGGTGGTGGGGTCCGCTGTGGGCCCCGCATGGGTGGCTTTGGCAGCCGGAGCCTCTATAATTTGGGGGGCAGCAAGAGCATCTCAGTCAGTGTGGCCTCCTCAGGCCGGGGTCTGGGAGGCTTTGGCCTCAGCAGCGTGGCCTATGGAGGCCTAGCTGCTGGCAGGCAGACATTTGGGCCTGTTTGTCCTCCTGGTGGGATCCAAGAAGTCACTGTCAACCAGAGCCTGCTGACCCCTCTCAATGTGGAGATAGATCCAGAGATCCAGCGGGTGCGCACCCAGGAGCGTGAACAGATCAAGACCCTCAACAACAAATTTGCCTGCTTCATCGACAAGGTGGGCTGGGCTGGGAGTGGGGACTGGGAGAGGAGGCCGGGTCTCCAAGGGAGGAGAGCCAGTCAGAGGATGTTAGCTCACATGCACAGGGTGGGGTTGGTGGAGTGACTTTGATCTCTGTCAGCCTGAGCCTGGAGCCTGAGATGTGGATGACCTGGACCATCTTTTGGGTCTTTTTTGTGAATGTAGGTGAATCTCCATCTACCTAGGAGGCCTTCTGGTCACGCCCACCTTGGCTGTGTTGGAATCTTTCCTATGGTCATAATTAATCTGATCACACAGTAGCTTTATCTTGTTATTAAAGTTGGATTATTCCCGTTACTCCTCTGAGTGTGGTGGCCCTTACCACTTTTTCTTTTTTTTGGAAACCGGGATTGAATACAGGCCCTTGCACTTGCCAGGGAAGCACTTATTCCACTAAGCCATCTCCCTGGCCCCCTCTTCCTACTTTTTATCATTTTATAGCTCAAGGGATTGTGGCTCTGGAGTCCATGCTTCTGTAAGCCCCTGTCCTCCAAAGGCTGATATGATCAGAATACAACTGGCATATGGGGGCCCTCCGGGAAGTTCCCGTTGTTTCTCCTTCCCCCTCCATGTTAAAGCTAAGAAGCTCAGTTTGAGAGGGACAATGAGGAGGCTGTTCACTGTCCATCATAGCGTGGATCCTTTATTTGGCTGCAGGCTAACTGGGGTGATTTTATATTGCTTTCTGGCATTTCTTGGTCCTTTCTCTGGTGTTATCTACCTTGACCCTGAGCCAAGGCAGTGGGGTCATGATGAGGATGATCTGGTGAACAATCATACCTTGGTTCTGTGGCTTGTGCTTTATAAAGAACATTCATATCCTCTCTCAGTGATACCCACTGGGGTTCTACAAGGAATCAGGTTATATGATATTGTGCTCTTTTTTAGGATGAGAAAACTGAGGTTCAGAGAGGCCAAGTGATTTGGCCAGGATCATACAGGTCCTTGGAGGCAGGGGTAGGCCTGGGAGCTCAGTTTCTGGATGCGATGATTCTTTGCTCTGAGAGATGCGCTTGCCCCTTGGAGCTGCGGGCAATATCAGTGCGGGCGGGTGACAGTGCTTTGGAGGTGGGACTGGGAGATGGAGTGGCAAGGGTGAAGAAAGCTGCCCCGCCCACCTCCTCACCCTCTCCCCTAGTGACTTCTGGTTCTTTTGTGCCACTGTCCCAGAGGTCAAAGCAACAAGATCTTTTCCCAGGCTTACAGAATCACTGTCTGGGATCCGGGGGTGTGAGAGCTTGGTGTCAGGTGTTTCAAAACACTGGCAGGGCAGAGATCTTGTGTGTGTGTGTGTGTGTGTGTGTGTGTGTGTGTGTGTGTCCCCTTCCGAACCTATAGTTTGGGAAAAAGTGATTTAAACAAATTTTTAGTTCTGAAAAACTGTGGAATTTAAAGTTGTAAGAATTCTACAACATGGTCTTGTATATTCTTTCAGATTCAGCATCTGGCCGCATCTTGTCACATTTTTTATTTTTCTTTCTCTCCATATGTATTATCAACACTATTAGCAGCTGATTCTGATGCAGAATTAGGGTTCAGAAACTGACTAGTCTACTATACTCAGGACAAATGAGAAGGGAAGGCCCAGAGAGAAACAACTGGACCAAGGCCACAAGACCTCCCGAGCAGGGGCTCTTCCATATTTTGTTTTTTGAGTTCTTTTTGTCCAGTGGGACTGTCATTGCAGTGGGGACTGCTCCCTCGTAATGTGCAGGTGGTGATGCACTGGCTATCAGGCTGGCTTGGGGTGGCTGTGGGCCTCGTCTTTGGCCCCTCCTATGGCCAGGAATGATCCCTGCCAGTTGGTCCTTCTTTCTTCTGCTCAGGTACGCTTCCTGGAGCAGCAGAACAAGGTGCTGGAGACCAAGTGGGCATTGCTACAGGAGCAAGGACAGAACGTGGGAGTCACCAAGAACCTGGAGCCTGTCTTTGAGGCCTTCTTGAACAGCATGCGGAGGGACCTGGACAGCAAGCTGGGAGAGCGGGGGAGGCTGGACACGGAACTGAGGAATGTGCAGGATGGCCTTGAGGACTTCAAGAACAAGTGAGGAGCACCGCCCCATTCCCAGGGTCCCTCTGGTGCTTGGGTCAAGTGCCCACTGCTGCCTGGAGAACTGGCACATTATGTATTATTATTTGAAATTAAGTCTTTTTACAAAGCCGTGAGAATAGAATACTAAACTCCCGTGTTCTCACATACACTTTATCCATTGACACATAGCCAGTCTCGTCCTACCTCACCCCTCCTTCCTTCCCATCCTTCCTTGTTGTTGTCTTGAAGCAAATCTCAGCCATCCTGTCATCTGATTCACAAATATTTTTCTAGTTATATTCATATGGTAATCTATCTCCCTTAATAAGACATAAAGAAGAGCTATAGTCAGACCTAAAATCTTTAAAACAATCATTCTTTAATATCAGCAAATATCTGGCTGATTTGAAATCTTCAATTATCCATAAATGTCACACATGTAAAAATACAGTTTGCATCAAGCATCCAAGTAGGGTTTATATATTGTGCTTGATGGATCTATGTGTATGTATATTTACAAAGGTAAGGACCAAGTTTTACAGCCTCTCCCATACTACCACACTAGTGGTTTCTCCACGTTGAAGTCTTAGCACAAGTGGTTGCGTGTGCTGGCTGTTTTTAGGACAGCTTGTTGCTGTAACTAAGTGCAAAGGTTAACCATTGTTGGCAATCTTCCTTTACTCCTGCAAACATTCCTAAGGATGCTGATCCAAAAATACAGGTGCTCTTGATTGCTATTCCGTAATTTATTTGTTGTACAAATTCTGTGTCCCTTTCCTCAAATGTGGGTGGAAAGAGAGAATATTTAAGTAAAGGCAGTACCTCAAGTTTTTCTTTTTACTGGTTGACTGCATTGAAGAACTATTTCCCAAAATTGTCCTTGGGGAATGGGGTCTCCATCCGGGCTTCTTGAAAGTTGAGTAGGTCCTGTGTCTAAGCCCGGCCTGAGCCTTCCCTGTGTACCAGGTATGAGGATGAAATCAACAAGCGCACTGCTCTGGAGAACGAGTTCGTGGTGCTCAAGAAGGTGAGCAGGATGCTGGGGACTGGGAAAGGTGTCCTTGGGTTGTGCGGGTGCTGGGCTGACTGGGAAAGAGGGGAGACCCTTCAGGGCTAAGCCTCTGCCTCCCTCCCTCATCTCCAGGACGTTGATGCTGCATACATGGCCAAAATGGATCTGCAGGGCAAAGCAGATTCTTTGATTCAGGAGATTGATTTCCTGCAAAGCCTCTATGAAATGGTGAGACAGAGTGGGTGGGGTGATTTGCATATATTTGCATACAACACTGGGGAAATCTGGCCTGAGTTCATCAATGTAACCTAACTCGTAAAGGAGGAGACCTTGACCTTTTTAATTAGTGCTGCTTTTCATGTATTAAGTGCTCTTGATGGGCCACAAATCGGGCAGGGTTTCTAAAATTCCTTTGACAATTCCACAGTGCGGGTATTACGATGCTCTCCACTTTATAGTCTAGGGCCCTGGGGCTCCTTGTAACTTACTTGTGGTCACAGAGCTAGTAAGAGGTGATACCAGAAATTCAAACTCTGCTCTTGAGCTCCAGAACTGGGCTTTAGTCACTCTGCTCTCTTCCTGCTCTTTTTGTAGTGGAGGAGAGGGCAGAGTGGCAGATGCAAGGAAAGGAGGGATAGGATTCCAGGTTGGAGCAGGAGGCTGGGGCTGGGGTGGGTAGATCAAAGAATCCAGGAGGAGCCTCAGGAGACAGCGGCCATGGAGACTAAGGTGAGAGGGCTGAGTTTACCATGAACTGATCAGAGAATCATTTGGTCCCAGCATTAGGAGGGGGGCCCTTAAGGCCCTTATGTCCCCAGGTTGTGAACTCTTTCCATGACATCCCTGACAGGTGGTCATGTAGACTGTACTATAATACTTCTCATGACAGGGAGCTCACTGCCTTTGAAATTTCTGTTTTTTTTTTTTTTTTTTTTCCCAGTACCAGGGATTGAACTTAGGACCTTATACTTGCCAGGCAAGCACTTATTCTACTGAGCTATCTCCCCAGCCTGCTCACTGCCTTTGAGAGAAGTCTTTTTTTTTTTTTTTCTCTCTCTTCCTACACAAGGTTTCTTTATGTAGCCTAGGCAGGCCTCGAACTTGCACTCCTCTTTCTTTAGCAAGCAACTGGGATTATACTTGTGTACCATTGTGCCTGGCCTGACATATGTGTGCCTTTTATTTTCTTTCAAGACAGGGTTTTGCTATGCAGTTCAGGCTGGCCTCAAACTCACTATGTAGCCCAGGCTGGCCTCGAACTTGCAGCAATCCACCTGCCTCAGCCTTCCAAGTGCTGGAATTACAAGTGTGTGCCAACACACGCAGCTTACCTTTTTTTTTTTTTTTTTTTTTGAGACAGGGTTTCACTATGTGGTTCAGGCTGGCCTTGAACTCACTTTGTACCTCAGTCTGGCCTCAGATGTATAGCCACCCTCCTGCTTCAAGCTTCCCTAGTTCTGGGATCACAGGCATGTTCCACCATGTTTGGCATGACATATGTGTTTCATATGACAGCCTTTTAGAGGGCAGGATGATGAAGGAACAAAAACCTATGCTTGTAAGGAAGTTCAGGAAACAGGGATGCTTGGGAAGTTTTTAGAAAATAGAGGTGCAGGGAGAGATAATAGATATCTATGTTTTTAAATGTGAGGAAACCTTCTTGAATTTTATTTATGTATTTAATTTATTATTATTATTATTATTATATTTTGGTACCAGGAATCTAACCCAGAACCTCCTACTTTCCAGGCAGACTCTGTGCTTATACACCTGGCTTCAGACACCTATTTGTGTAGCCTTGTGTAGCACTAGTTTTTGTGTTAGCTTTAGAAATATCTCCATCTTGGGGCTGGTGAGATGGCTCAGTGGTCTAAAGCACCTACTTAGAAGCTAAACAAAAACACAGGGACCGCGGTTCAATCCCCCAGCACCACATGCCAGACAGCCCCGCCCCCTGGTGGGCTGAGCTGGCCACACACACATAAATAAATAAATAAATAAATAAATAAAAAATTTAAAAAAAAAATTCTTTAAAAAAAAAAAAAAAAGAAATATCTCCATCTCATCACACCAGCACCTCAGTTAAGCCCTGGAGTTTTGCACATAAGGTCTTCCAAGGCAGGCACTTACCTGCTCTCCTCCAGCTTCCTTCAGTTGGGTAGTTGAGATTTGGAAGCAGAGTCAAAGAATTAGCCATTTCTGGCAGATGTAGTGGTGCATGTGTATCATGCCAGCACTTGGTGGGCTCAGGCAGGAGGCTTGCAACACGTCTGAGGCTAGTCTGGGCTATACAGTGAGTTCAAGGACACCTGAACTACACAGTGGGAACCTGTGTCAAAGAGAGAGAGAGAAAGAGAGAGAGAGAGAGAGAGAGAGAGAGAGAGAATTAATCATTTCTATTTTTTCTATGAAATGGTATTTTGTGCTTCATCATAGTATTTTAAGACTCATAAGCACATTATTATTACTATTATTATTACTGATAGGATCTTGCTAAATTGCCCAGGCTGGCTTGAGTTCTTTTTGCCCTAGCCTCCTAAGTGGCTGATGTCACAAATGTGTGCCGCCACATTGGGCTCACATGACACTTTGGAATTCAAATCTTCTGTCCAATGCATTAGTGATTGCTACATAGAGACTTTGAGGCCAGCCTTTGGGTTATAAACCTGATAAGCTTTCTGTTTAGTTCTTCAGTAATACTTCAGTGTAAATCATCAACACATGTTAAGTTGGTCAAGGTTGAGAACAGAGTCTTAGGGTCTTCAGTGGTGACTTTCCACTGGGCTGTCACTCTACTAATCAGTAATATGTAAGGTCCCTCAGCTATTCTAAAATTCACTTGAACCATCATCTGGAGCACATTTTTCCTGTCCTGTTCTGGAGACTGCTGGGAAAGGCTTGGTCAAACAATGCTCTTGGCAGGGCTTTTGTAGCTTAATAATATAATCATGAAAGAATGAAATCCATTTTGTTTTTTCCTTAGGGAACTCTTTTTTTGAGACAGGATCTCACCATGCAGTGCATGCTGGCCTTGAACTAACTGGTTTAAGTAGCCCAGGCTGGCCTCTACCTCATGGCTGCGATCCTTATGCTTGCCAGGGAAGCGCTTATTCCACTGAGCCATCTCCCTGACCCCCTCTTAGAGAACTCTTGATGGTTTTATATATCCTCAAATATTTTGTAATGACTTCTGGAGGTTTGTAGGAATTTGACATCCTAAATCTCTGTCTGAAAATTAAGACATTTCCTGTGTTGGAACTCTAAAACCTTTCCTCCTCTTCCTGTTTCATGAGGATCACTGAATATCCATTTCCCTGGGCTCCAGTGACCCACTAGGATCGGCTCCCCTGGGCTGGGCCACTGAGATCCCAACCAGGTCCAGGCCTCTCACACTTTGTGTCTGTCTTGGGTTTCTATTTCTTCAAGCACATTTTCTGCCCTTTCCAGACTGGTGACTGTTCTCGCTGATGGAAATGAAGCAAACGACAAAGCAGTTGAATTGTTGGCTTTTCCCAGACTTCAGCAGGGATCAACTCAATGACACTTGCCTTATTCTTCTTCCCTGAGCCTATGTGTACCAGACTGAGCATTTCCCTGGCTCCTCCCTGACTATATCACTCCCTGCAAACACCTCTCCTTGCTCTGCATGGGTGGAGTCTCTGGGAAGGACTTCAGGGCACTCTACAGAAGTTTCAGGAGGCCTCCCCAGTTTCTGCTTTGCTGGGATGATTGATAGTTCATGGGTTAGAGATTTCTTGTCCTCTCTTAGGTTCTATTCTCTCTTCTCTTTTCTCGATGTTTTGACATCGCTAAGGCACATGGCGGGTCCACCCAACATTTCTTTCCTTTGCTACACCTTGTTCATTTGATAAGTATCTGCTGAGTACTTTCCACATGGCAACCAAGACAGAGTTCCTGCCCTTGGGGATGAGTTATCAAGTGATTAGAGCTGTATTTGGGATAGCCACAAGATACTGAGGCACACAGAGGAGGCTGGGGCTGGCCCTTCTTGGGATGGCTGGGGAAGGTTTTGGAGGAGATGACATTTGAGGTGGATCTTAAGGAAGGGCTGGACTTCTGAAGGAGGAACAGAAAGGGCCTTCCAGCCAGGGACCTGCTTCTGCAGGTCAGAGGTGTCAGAGAACACAGGTGGTTGGCAGGCTAGGCCTCGAGTATGGGGAGAATCAGGTGGAAAACTGTAGAGGGAAGGTGAACTCCCTACCAAGCTGGGACCATTTTTTGCCAAAGTGCCTTATTGGCCAATTGTGGTTCCTTGTGGCAAGAAGGGAGACCAGGGCTGTGGTACTCTTGTTGCCTCATGGGCTTTGTCAGTTGTGATGGTTGAGATGGCACTCAGGGGTCCATTTCATGGTCTTGTTTTGGCTAAGTCAGGTCTCAAGGAAATTTTTAGGGAGAACCACCCCTTGCCGAGTGTCTCTGTGGCTCCCTTTGGCTGAGGGAGTCTGTGGGACTCATTCTCCTCTAATGATCCCACTTTTGCCTTTCTGGCTTCTTTTCTCTCTTGCCTTGATATCATCACTGTCTTTTCTCCAGGGTCCTGGCATCTAAGGAGAAACAATTCACAGAACCCTTCCTGCCTCACCTTCATTAGCTCCGCTTCATGAGAAATTCTGGCCCTTCTCTCCCTCGTTCTATCAGACCACCACCCAGCTGCTGCTGGTGGTGTCTGGTAGATAGGCTTTGCCTTCTTATCTTGAAAATTCTGTACTGGCTTTACTCAGGTCTGTGCTCTGGCATGACACTTGAGTTGGGAAGTGGGAGGGGGTGTTTTGAGATGCTGCTGGCCTTTCATGAAGGAACAGGAGGAGGCACACAGGGCTACGGGAGATAGTGGCACCTGTAACAAGGAGGCTGTGGGCCCCTCAGCTGACCGAGAGAGAAGCCTGGGCAGATAGGAGCATTTACTGAGCATCCACCATGGGCCAAATATGATCTCAGTCCTCTCCACTGCCACATGAAGAAGGCCTTATCCTGGTTATTTTATACAAGATGGAACTGAGGCACTGTGAGTCACCGTGGAAGCCTCAGTTGCATGACTAGGGCATGTTAGGAAGGGCATGAGCCTGGGTTTATCTCTGTGACTTCTGTCAGTGGTACCAATCATGTGTCAGTGTCTCCCTGACTATCTATCTATCTATCTATCTATCTATCTATCTATCTATCTATCTATCATCTATCTATCTATCTATCTATCTATCATCATCATCATCATCTATTTTTTTTGAATTGTTGTTGGTGATGATTTTATTTATTTATTTATTTTTCAAAATTTTATTGATAAACAGATAGCAATGAGACAGTTTTAAATCAAATTGGAAGTACAGTTTCAACAAATAATACACTGCATATATTCTTCTTAGTGGTTAATTGCTGTACAAGATGCGGACTTGTTATCCTATTTACAAACACCATTAGAATAAATCATTCTATTCATTAATCATCTACTTTTATATTTATCTCTATTTTAGTCTTTGTCACTGCAGGTTCTGTGGTCAGACACCTGAGGGTTTTTTTCTTGGTATTTTAGGGAAGGGTCTATAGAGTGTTCAGGGTCTCAATACAAGATCGTACTAGTAGTGATTCTCCTGTTTACAGACTCCCATGAGCTGGGATTATAGGCATGCGCCCCCATGCCCAGTCTTAATTGTCATTTTAGCATGCCTTGTGGGCAGGGCCAGCACGGCAGGGCCAGCACATAGGCCTGGGGATCGAACTCCTGGCCCCTGAGCCTGCTTGCAGGCTCTTTAATCCGCTGAGCTATTTGGCTGGTCCTGACACCTGAGGTTTGAAACTGGCCTCCCTCTAATTGGTTTGTGACTTGGAGCAAGTTACTTAGTCTCTAGGTGGTTGGAAAGGAGTGCATGATCAGTTAGTGTCTGTTAACTATCTGGCCTGGTGCTTGAACCACACAGTGAATACTCAGTGGATGCAGGTGGTGTCTCTTTGAAACACAATACCCCGAGCTGCCATGTGAGAAACACTGGAGATGAAGCCAGAACATAGGAGTATTGACTTTTAGAGGCAGGACTGCCCCTCAGGGCGCCTCAGAGGAAGACTTAGTGGGTGACTGGTCAGGCTGGAGCTGAGGGCAATTTGGTGATGGCCTAGGAGGGATCCTGGGAGACACAGAGGCAGAGCCCCCTGGGAGCCAGCGTAGTTATGTCCCAGTGGCCAGTGTCCCCAGCTCTACTGTCTTCTCTGCACCTTGCCACCTCTTAAAAATTCTGGGCTGATTTTTCTCACATGTGCACTCTGGTTTGCATGTAAAAGCCATGGTCCCATGGATCTCAGAAAAGGCCCAAGACTATTCACACATATGGAGAGATCCCAGGAAACCACTTGGCTTTGTCCTTCCACTGGCTGGGTCTTGTCTGGACCACACCTGTGTCTGTTGCTCTGGGATGTGTCGCTTCTCTTCTGAGCCTCTCTCCTCACTTGCCAGTTGCCCATGGCCAGGACTACTGTTCACTGGGTGGAGTACAGGCAGCTGGTTGGTGCTAGCTGCCTCTACGTCCCCCAAGATGACCTGTAGGTCAGCCTTGGGCCTGCTGCCTCACCATGATCTGAGGATTAAAAGGTCTGCGAGTGTGCTTAGTGCTAGGCCCCAGGAGTGCAGGGCAGGAAGCACATGTTCCCTTTCTTCTGTGATTTCCCAGAGGCCTGCAGAACCCCACAACCAGCGAAGTCTCTGGAGGTGAAGTCTCTTCCTGAGTTGTGGCTTCCCTCTAAGGGGGAACCTGAAAGGCAGAGTGGCTCTTCAGTTGCCCTTCTGATGCCATCCTTATCTTCTGTTCCCTGTTGCTTGCTCAGAGCCTGGGTTTGGGACACTGGTAGCAGCTGTTTCTCTTTCTCCAGGAGCGGAGCCAGATTCAGACCCATGTGTCTGACACCAATGTTGTCCTATCCATGGACAACAACCGCAACCTGGACCTGGACAGCATCATTGCTGAGGTCAAGGCCCAGTATGAGCTGATTGCCCAGAGGAGCCGGGCTGAGGCTGAAGCTTGGTACCAGACTAAGGTGAGAAAGTGACTGGTTCAGGTGCAGGGATTGGGGTTGGACTCAGCCTTCCTCTACTGGGAGAGGCCTGGGCTGGGCAAACCCCACGACTCCTGGGGCCCAGATACGCTCAGTCTCCGTAGGAGCCCCAAGCAGCGAGGCTAGGCTCTGGGACCAGTTATCACTCAAATAGACAGGGGCTCTCTTCTACTCACTGCCATTCCTTTGGCCTGCAGTATGAGGAGCTGCAGGTGACAGCTGGGAAGCATGGGGACAATCTTCGGGACACCAAGAATGAGATTGCCGAGCTCACCCGAACTATCCAGAGGCTGCAGTGTGAAGTAGATGCAGCTAAGAAGCAGGTGCGTCTCTGTGTGGGGGCCCTGGGCTCAGGCCTGGGTGTTGCTAGTGTGTAGGGCCTTCCCACTGTCATGCAGAGGGTGAGGGCTGCTCATCTTCTGATGGGTAGGTCAACTCAAATGCCCAGCCAAGATTAATGTGCTCTTCTTATGGGGGAAGAAATGGACTCAGAGAGGGGAAAGTACTGTCCAAGGCTACACAGCAACACACGTTAGATCAAGTGGGAAAGCTTCCTTTATAGAGTCTGATCCGCCCATCTACAGGGTACTGGAGTAGGAGACTGGGGCTTCAGGATTCAGGTTACATATGCTGATCCTATCAGGGGGATGGCTAAAAGTATGACTTCTTCTCCAGATCAGAATGAAACATTTAGCTAATACTGAGGTGGTTTCTCTTATTTTTATGCTCTTCTAAAGCACTGGTTAGACCACCATTAAGCGCTTCCCTAGCGCTACTACTTGATCCTGCTGTCTAGTAGCAACTGTGCTCCCGGATGCACATCTCTTTTCATTCTTTCCAAGTGGCTTTGGTCAAGGCTGTGGGGATGGTGGTGCCCAGCTTGAGGACAGAGAGATGAGGGTGTTCCCAACACCTTTCTCCCCTGGGCAGTGTCAGCAGCTGCAGGCAGCCATTGCGGAAGCAGAGGAGCGTGGAGAACTTGCGCTCAAGGATGCAAAGAAGAAGCTTGGGGATCTGGACACAGCCTTGCACCAGGCTAAGGAGGACCTGGCCAGGCTGCTGCGTGACTACCAGGCCCTTATGAATGTGAAGCTGGCCCTGGATGTGGAGATTGCCACCTACCGCAAGCTGCTGGAGAGCGAGGAGAGCAGGTGGAGACCCCACTGCCCTGATGGAGGAGGGCTTCCCAGGCCCATGCTGTGGAGAGCTTATGCAGTGTGCTCCAGAGTTGGTGGAGGGGGTGGAGGCACCAGGGAGCAGGGTCTCTAACTTACCTAGGCGAGCTCCCTCCCGTGCTCCCCTCTCTGCTGCCCATGTGGGATGACACAGCTGTCTGTAAGCCTTGGGTTGCTGGCAGCCCTGTATGTAGGAAGCCTTCCCTTCCAACCCCAGATTCCACCATCAGTGGAAATTTTGAAACAAAGTAGGTATTTTTCTCCTCAGGGAAGGAAGGAAGCAGACAAGTGGGCAGGAACAGGGTGCTGCTGGAAGTGGGCTTTGTCTCCCTTGAGGCGGGGCTGCTGTCCATGGTGCTCACAGGAAGCAAGTGGATGGAAGGGATGAGTGGCTGGCAGCTCTAGGCCCCTGAGGGAAGGCTGTGACTCCTGGCACAGCCACAAGCACACACTTTCATGTCTCCTGCTTTTGTTACTGGGCCCTGTCACCAAGCTAGTTCAGTGTAAAGGGAGAGAAAGTGTTTGCACTTGAGTTCCTGGGACTGCTGACCCTGTCTTGGCCTTTTTGCTTCCCCTAGGATGTCTGGAGAATGTCCCAGTGCAGTCAGCATTTGTGAGTATTGCTGTGCAGCTCCAGCCCCACCCCTGGCCTGGCCCCAGAACCCTGCTCTGTTCTTCTAACCTGTACTTGCCCTAAAGTGTGTTCCTTCCACTGAGCCTCTGGCACAAGAACACAGTGTCCCAGAGTGAGCTCTCTGTTCTGGGTTTCTCTACCCAAGGCCCCATGGTTCTGCTGCCTGGTTTCTACCCCTTCTGCCCAGGTCTTTTCTGACTCAGACTCTTTTCCTTGCAGCTGTGACTGGCAACTCTACCACCATGTGCGGAGGCAGCGCAACTGGCTTTGGGGGTGGCATCTCCATAGGTGGGGGTGTTGGAGCCAGCAAGGGTGGATTCAGCACCAATGTGGGCTACAGCACTGCCAAGGGAGGGCACGTCTCCGGGGGCACTTCCATCCTGCGAAAGACCACCACGGTGAAGACGTCCCACCGGAGGTACTAGCCGCTGAGTCTTGCCTGCCAGTTGGGGCCCCTGAAGTCCTCTCCCTGTCCCGCTTACCCACCAAACCTTCTTATGAGCAGCCCCAGGGACCACAGATTCAGGGTGTCTCATAATCACACTCTTTGTGCAAAATTTGCATTTGCTGAAAGGAGCAAATCTACCCAGGTTTTCTCCTTGGTTGTGGGATGGGATGGGAGGGGAGCTTGAGGTCACCTAATTGAGCAATGTGTTTGGGTAATTTGGGGGTGACCTCTGGCCACTGGGAGAAGGCTGGATGTTCCAGGCCACCTTGGTGTCTCTCCTTTCCTCTGACCATCTGCTCTGGGTCCAGGACAGGCTAAGAAAGGAGAAAGGCAAGTTGGAAGTGGTCCCTAAGGATGCTCCAACTCCTCGGTCTCCCACCAAACCCATCCCTTCTGAGTCCACCCACATCTCTGGAGCCTGTCTGTGCCTGAAATGTGTCTCAATAAACAGCAACTGTATTACTTGTCTGGCTGTGGCTCAGCTTATTCTGTCTGGGGTACTGAAGTCATGTCAACTGATTAGTTCCCTGATGGTGGAGGTAGCAGCCACTGCACCCCGTCATGTCCCAATTACACTGGCTTGAGCACATGAGCTTAGCGCCTCTGCATCTGTAGGGTTCACGCCTGAGGAGCAGAAGCCTGAGGTGCAGGAGAAGCCTGAGGCTCAGGGGTGGATGTTAAGTAGCTCAAGACAAGACCTTGCTGCTGGGTGGCTGCTTACCACTCAGCCTACCTGTGGGCTCCCATTCAGCCCCTCCTGCTCTGTGGAATGGCTGCATGATTAATTCAGTGCAAAGTCTTCTGAATTAGACTGATATGGGTTTAAATTCTGGTTCTTCCACTTACTAGCTGCATTATCTTGGGCAACTCACTTCCTCTCTTGTAAAATCAGGGCTGTGAGGAAAACTGTGGAAAGCATTTGGCTTAGAGGGAGAAGGGCCCTCAAGGAATTGGTGGTTTTTGGTTTCCTTCCCTCAACTTCTGGCTTGCCAGAGCATCCTCTTGGGGTAACATGATTTTTCTCTCAGCCCCCATATTCAGTCATCAAAGTAAACCCAAAATTTATTGGACTTAGTGACATATGCATATATTGTTTTGCCCAAGAATTTAACAAGGGTGCATAATATCCCATTTTACAGATGAGCCAATTGAAGCTCCCAGAAATCACACTCAGGCCCACAGCTGCACAGTTGTAAAGCAGGGTAGTGACACCCAGGAGTGCAATATCAAATCTTCTCTTTGTCCTCTCCAAGTCCTGCCCCTGCTTCTGTGTCTCCTTATATCTTGTTGCCCTGCCTCTGTTGTGTCACAGGGCTACCTCCCTCCTCTTCACCTCCACAGGGATTTAGTGCAGATCTGGTCCCACGCCTCCACCTACACCCAAGTAGATGCACCTGGCTGACCCCGTGTGGGCTACTCTGCCTGCCTGTGGGTGCCTTTCCTTGCTGCCAGAGGCCCCGGGGCCACTGTAGGAGAAGCCTGCTCACCTTTAGCTTGTTGGCTTTCCCTCCTTGGGGAGCTGGAGGGCCATGCAGTCTTCCACCAGGGGCCATGATGCCCACAGAGGATTCTGAGGAAATCCTGAGCTGTGGCACCACTGCAGTACAGGCCAACACTTGGCAAAGCTGGGCAGTGCTGGCCCGGGAGGCAGGCACACTAACAGGGCTGTGCTTCCCTCCTCAGGGATTTGGAGCGTAAAGCACTCCTCATGCACACTGGAGTCCTCTCAAGGCGTAACAGCATACAGGAAGCTCTGTAGAAACTTTATCACCCAGAAAAAGAGTGGAATCCAAGCAATCAGGTCCCAGAGGCCAGGCTCCTAGCAACCAGGCTATGCTGGTTGTATAGAAAAATGCTAGAGATCAAACCTACGGCCTTGTGTATGCCTGGTGAATGCTCTTTCTCCACGCTATATCGCCAGTCCTAGAAAAAAAAATAGAGAAGTAGAGGGTGCAAGAGCCAGAAGGGGCAGTGGATGCTTCTAGTCCAGACTTGGGAAGAACTCATCTAATGATATAATAAGGCAATGGCAGAGGAAAAGAAAATGATTGAAATTAACTTTAGGATTTAGAAACTGAACAGCAGAGACAGTTTTAATGACCACAGAATAAAACTCAACAATCATGTCATAGTCCAGGAGGCCCCAGTAACATGTTATTTAGAAATACTGCTGATCCGCTATGAGGAATGTGTTACTTAGAAATATGAATTTTGGGTTCCTATAAAGAGTTTCAGGGGGAGGGCCTGCTCCAGGGGTGCAGGGAGGCTAGCGTGCTGCAGAGCTCATGGTGCTCCACTGCAGCTACCACAGCCTCTCTCCTTCTACCTGTACACAGCAGGTGGTATGCTAAGGGTGGGAACACACACCAGTACTCCCAGCTACTCAGGGCTGGCTGAGGCAATAGGATTGAAAGTTTGAGGCCATCACTGGCACCTTCAAGAGGAGCTGTCTTAAAAAAGGAGGAGGAGGAAGAGAAGGAGGAGGAAGAAGGAGGAGGAGGAGGAGTAAGAGGAGAGGAAAGAGAGAGTCTTGCATACTTGATTTTGTGCAACAATGCTTTGGCTGGCTAGGACAAGAAACCAGAGGGGCTGCTCTATGGCCCTAGAAAGGGGGAGCCCTAGGCAGACCCTTATGTCTGATCCCCACCCTCGCTGCCTTCCTGGCCTCCTTCTGAAATGCTGATGGCTTTTTCCTGGGATCTGTGATCCCCCTGCTGGCTCTAGCACCCAGAGAGTGACTCAGGCCTGTGGGACAGTTGGGGTTGGGTGACCGAACGGGCCACAGGCAAAGGTATGAGCTGGCTAGGGAGGGAGGGGCACTTTCCCACACCAGGCATCAGGTTTGGGGCTGCCTGGCAGGAGCCTCAGGATCCATAATCCTGGTTGAATGCGAGTGCTTTGCCTCTCTCATCAGAAAGCCCTGGGCAAACTCACCCGCCTTGCTCCACACCTGCAGCAGCTCATCCTTCTGTGTCGAGGCTGGGACAACTGCCAAAGGAGAGGGCCATGGTGGGCAGTAGGCAAAGCTGTATGTGTGGGGGTGGGGAGTGGGGGGAGCTCTCAGCTCTCAGTTCCAGGTAGAACCATATTCTGCCACCTGCTTCTGGCCTGGTAGGAAGGAGGCATCTTTTCCAAGAAAAGGCCTTTCTTCTGCCTCTGTCATCATAGGCTGTAGAGCGGTCTTGCTTGCAAAGTTCTCCCTCATATCTGCCTTTACTTTCTTACTCTCAGGCTGAGGATTTTGGAAATGTCTGGCAATTCCCAGAATTTACAATTAAATTAATTTAAGGGTAGTTAATTGGAAAACACTAGATTGTCCTCCTCCCTCCAGTGTACACCTTAGTGATTATCTGCAGGAATAGGCCCGCATAAACCAAGCACCTAATCATGTAAAAGAGTACAACGTGTTACTGATGGGTCCGCGTAAGCTGCCATCGGTGTTTTCTTTCCCCTGAAGCTCCTGTCTATGGCAGAGTCACCTATATGAAACTTTGTGATGTAGAAGCTAAGGTAGTCAGATAGGCTAGGTTTCCCGTCTCTGTTACTTCCCAGCTATGCAATCCCAGGCAGGAAAGCCTTCAATGGTGGCTCCACTCTGTGTGCCCCACAGGCACGACATAAGATTGATTGCAAATTATACAAGATTTCTCTGAAAATTCCTTTCTGCTCCTAGTTTGCTCTTTTTAAAGCCCAACGTGGACACAGCATATCTGTGACATTTTCTTACAGTATTGGAACATTATAGCTGCAGGTACAAGATCCCATGGACAGGTCCTGGGCCACCCTGGTTTTGCCTCTGCTGATACAAACTCTCCACGAAGCCCCTGAGAGTCTCCATCAAACCCTGGGGGCAGTGGGAGATGGAGTGGTGGTTGAGAGGTGTGGGGACAGAGGGGAGCAGTCAGAGCCTGACACCCTGCTGGCCTTCCCCTTCTTTGAGAAGGACACTAGGTAATCAGATCTCAGCTTCCCAGAGGGTGAGTCTGTTTCTATAGCCCCTGAGATGTGGAGTAACTGCTCACGTCTTCATCCCACATGTCCAGTGTTGGGCAGGGTGACATTAGCAGACCCCAGCCCCTTCATCCTGATCAGCTAGTCCTACCAGGTTTGTTCAGAGTCTGATTTTGGACTAGGTGAGTCAGACAGCGGGGAACCTGACTTTATATCAAGGCAGCATGGTGCTGGTAAGGGAGAGGCCATGAGATGCGGAGACTTTGAGACTGGACTGATGTGGGTTCAAGTCATGGGTGAGCTTGTCCAGGCTGAGGCAGAACAGAGACGGAAGGGAGGAGGAGCTGGATGAGTTTCTAGTTGGTCTGCCCTTGGCACTTGGCCCTGGGACCTGGATCCCTGACCACCCTCCCTCACCTGCAGGAATGCATTCCTGGAGGAATGCAGTCACTTTTACCATGGCCAGCTTTTTTAGCTTGAGACTGGGGTGTTATCTGGGTAGTGATCACTGTTCTGTTTTACATCTAGGGTCACTTCCTCCATGGAGGACTGAGAAGGCCAGGAGAATATAGGTTCACTTAAAATGCCCTAGTCAGGGCCAGGGAGACAGCTCAGTAGAATAAGTGCTTGCCTGGCAAGCACAAGGGCCTGAGTTTAATCTCTGGTTCGGAAAAACAAAACAAAACAAAACAAAACAAAAAATGCCATAGTAAGCGGCAATGACAAGGCCTGGAAGTGAAGAGAATGTGTGCCCACTGACCCCCTGTGTGCCAGGTACTATAGCTCCATTATCTCATTAATGTAGCCCCATTCTGTAGATGAGTAGATGGCTCGGAAGGGTTAGAGGTTAGATGGTCTGTGTACGACTGGACAGCTAGTGACAATGGGTGGACTCAACACAGATCTATTGTTCTCAGTGGGAAAGCACTTATGTTGGGGCTTGAAATTGGGATTTTTGTATATAGAACTATGGCTCTTAGAAGGAACCCCTCAGTCTTACCGTTCTGCCAAAATGCCCCCTTCCAACTTAGGAATTTCTGTTCTGACGACTGGGCCCATTCTGGGAATCAGAACATGCTGTTACTGTGGAGCTAAGCCAAGCACAGGGCAGCAAAGAGAGCAGCAGCAGCACCCATCACGGCCAGCTTGGGGCGGGCTCCGCTGACAGTGAGAAAGCAAGCACCCAATGGGGGCTGAAGAAGCAGCAGAAGTTCTGAGGGGTCTTACAAGGGGAGGCGTGTGCCCCTCCTGCCCCTACTCTGCACCCGGCTCCTGAGGGACATCTGGATGTGGGTCCCTGTTGTATGTGCACATGAACAAGCCTACCTGGAAGAAGAGGCACAGTGGTGAGTGACACAAGCATATGCATAGCCATGACAGTGCTCTAAGTACTCTGCCAGTCACAGGCCGCTCTGCCCTAGAAAGTAGAGGAGATAAATATTTGTGTTAGTTCCAATATATGAGTGAAATGACTGTGTGTGGAGTGGGCAGGTGGTGGGCTATGAACTTGAACCCAGGCCTTTGAGTCCAAAATCTTGCTGTGGAGGGGAGTGGTGATGTGATTCCTGCCACAGTAAGGCCCGCCATGGAGCTGGTGAGGTGGGAAGGTAGCAGGGGGCCTGCAGGGCAGTGCCGGGGCTGGGCCTCTGACTGGGGAGATTCTGCTGGAGGGGAATGGGACAGGAGCCAGGAACCTGTGCCCTCCCAGTGACTTTTGAAGGTGTGTTTAGCGACATGCTTAGCAGGTGTGAGGAGGATGGGCTGGTGCCAAAGGCCAAGCCCAGAGATGTTTTGGATTTTTCTCTTTATGCCCCTGCAACCAAGCCCTGCTGCTCCAGCCCATATAAAGGACCCAGGTTGAGGACTCTGGCACTTGCGGTCCTGGCCTTCTTGCCTCTGTTTGGTCGCTCTGAGCTTGCACTCATCTCTCAGCCATGATTGCCAGGCAGCAGGGTATCCGGGGTGGGTCCCGGGGATTTAGCAGTGGCTCGGCTATCGTCGGTGGGGGCAAGAAGGTTGCCTTCAGCTCGGCCTCCATGTCTGGGGGTGCAGGTCGCTGCTCCTCAGGGGGCTTCGGCAGCAGAAGCCTCTACAACTTCAGGGGGAACAAGAACATCTCCTGCAGCGCGGCTGGGTCCCGCCAAGGTGCCGGCTTCGGGAGTGCTGGGGGCTTCGGCGCCGGCAGCTTTGGCGCTGGCTTCGGTGTTGGCAGCTTCGGTGGTGGATTTGGAGGCTCCTTCAGTGGTCGGGGTGGCCCCGGTTTCCCAGTGTGCCCTGCTGGAGGGATTCAGGAGGTCACCATCAACCAGAGCCTGCTGACTCCACTCCATGTGGAGATCGACCCTGAGATCCAGAAAGTCCGGACTGAGGAGCGAGAGCAGATCAAGGTCCTCAACAACAAGTTCGCCTCCTTCATCGACAAGGTGCGTGAGAGCACACCTACCCTGGGCCGGAGAGGAGGCTGCAGGCGGAGCTCATCTGTCCTGAAACTGCAGACCTCGGCCTACCCAAGGCCTGGGGAAAGCCAGGGAGCTTCTCTGAGTTCTGTGTTCACCGTCCACTTGAGCGCTCCTCTTTTTCCTCACAGCTGTGGACAGACAGGATGCTAAAGTAGACCTGAAAGAGCAGCCTGGGGTGAGCTGCACATAGCTGGCAAATAATCTTGCCTTTTACTGGCGCAGGTATCCTCAGCTATAAAGTGGGCCTTGCTTTTTCTTAGGTTTTAGTTTTGGAAATAATAATGAACTTTATTAATAATTTCACTATTGACACTTCTTGCTTTTTTTTTTTTTTTTAATTGAACTCAGGACCTTGTGCTTGCTAGGCAGGTGCTATGCTGCTGAGCTAGATCCTTGGGCCCCAAAATTCCTGTTCTGAGGGAAGAAGAAAACCAAACAGGTTTTGCAAATAAAAAAGGGATTGATTCTCCTGACAGGTTCTGGGTCTCTACGGTTTTTGGGAGGTCTCCTCTTTCAGTCTTGTGACTCTGGGCAAAACTGTTCATTGCTGGGTCTGTTTGAAGAGAAGAGGAAATGTGTGTCCCCCCACCCCTCGGGGCTGGGGATCAAACCCAGGGCATTTGCTCTGAGCTATACCCCCAGGTCCTTTTAAGATTTTTATTCTGAGACAGAGTCTGGCTAAATTGCCCATGTTAGGCTCAATCCTCTGCCTCAGCTTCCTAGAGCTACAGGGATGCAAGTCCCTGCCTGGGTAATGTTTGCTTTTGGAGCCCAACTTCCTTTTTCATGCAAGACCTGGAGACTGAAGTTGTGAAAACTCAATGACAGCTAAGTATGATGGATGACAGTGGGCAGAGCAGCCCAGAGAGCTGAGTCACTCCAAGGTGATGGGGTGGATGAGAGTAGCATTTGGGCTCAGGCTCTCTTGGGTTGCAGGACATTGAAGTCTTAGGCCTCTTACCTGTTTGGGGCAAAAGTGAACAATCCTGGAGGACAGGCAGACCCGAGAGCAGGACGAAGCCTTGCTTAGCGTTTCCCTGTCTCCTCTTGCCTCATCTTACCTTTGGTTCAGAAAGTGAACAGTTTCTATTAGGTGCTTTCTTTTCTTTTTAGCTCCTAAAGTGGAGATGCCATCTAAGCTGTTTCCTTGGTTTCTCTGGCTGTCTTTTCACAGAGTGAGGGAAAGTTCTAGGAAGCTTCCAGCAGGATGGCTTCTCACCAAGACTCTGAAAATGCTCAGCTTTGCTTAGGTTCAGGGACACGCAGGTCCCGCTGATAATGAACTTATTTCAAAAGACTTTAGCAAGTCTATCTTTTCTCTGCTTCGAGTCAGGCTCTTTTGAATGCCAAGACCCCTCTGGTTGTTATCTCCTAACTTCATTTTATTTGATTATTTGGAAGACGTTTCTTGTTGCTCTCTAGTAGCTCCTATCGGGGGTCTATGGGTTCCTGTGCTGGGAAGCCGATCTTGCTGTACTGTTGGGCCCTTGCCTGGGCTCTGCTCTCTTCTGCACAGCCTGTGGGGCCCTTTGCTGATATGGGCTTGGTAATGCTGATATGGGCTGTGTGGACTCTAGTGGGAGGTGCCCTGGAGGCACAGTGCAGTGGAGCTTGCACGGGTGGTTCTTGGCCCACCCCGTTGCCTTGGATTGGCAGGGCTGGTGCGGCCCTCGGCAGACCCTCCTGCCCGAGCTTCAGGCCATCATCAATTGGCTGGTTCCCTTTCCAACACAGGTACGGTTCCTAGAGCAGCAGAATAAGGTCCTGGAGACCAAATGGAAGCTCCTCCAGCAGCAGACAACCACCACATCTAGCAGAAACCTCGATCCCTTCTTTGAAACCTACATCAGTGCCCTGAGGAAGCAGCTAGATGCCCTGGCCAATGAAAAAGGCCGCTTGCAGTCCGAGCTGAAGATGATGCAGGACAGTGTGGAGGACTTCAAGACCAAGTATGTGAGCAGGAAGTCCCCCGTCCCCCGCCACCAGTACCTGCTGCTTTGCCATGGCCCAGGTTCCTGGCTGCTCGCCGGCTGTTTAGAATCTTAGGCTCTGAAGAACTAAGGGGGCAGGAAGGTACCCAGTCTGTGCTGCATCCAACAGTCACATTTCCTTCTGTAAACTGAGGTACAGACACCCCAAGGCACACTGGTTTTTCCATGCACAAATGGTATTGAAGATGGGTGGATATAGTTGAAAGTGTATAGGTTGTAGAGACAGATGGAGCTGGTTCGAATGCTGATTCTTTGCTTATTAGCTGTGTAACCTGGGGTAAGTAGCTTATTAGTTGAGTCTCCGTTTAAAAAAAAAAACTTTAATGAGGATAAAATTCTTTAATTTTTAACATGGGAATGATATCACTACATTATCAGTTGTAGAAATAAATGAAATTGAATGAAATGGAGAAGGTATGTACCACAGAGCCAGAACACAGAGTGAACACCAGTATTCAGCAGCTGTTATTTTACTCAAGATAGTATGGGGCAGAGAATAAATACCAGCACTCTCTCAACTCACTCACACATCCAAAAAGAGAACTGGAGATATAACTTGCCCAAATGGGCTGAGGATAGTCCATCCATGGCAAGAAAATCAATTAGATCCTTCGTAATTTGCGCCTCACCTGTCATTTCTAAGTTTTGTTTTAGAATAGTCTTTTTAGGTCTCCAAATAAACCAAGACCTAAACTATAACTTCATGGATGGTAACTGCATGTATAAACCTGTTAAAAACAATGATATAAAATTACAAAACAAGATAATAGTAAATTAACAATGCTTAAATTATATTGTATATTGTTGTCTTCAAAGTAGTTGTCCAGATTACAAGATATAAGCATGCAAAACTGATCAAACAATATAAAAGCACAAATGATTCCTTTCAATGGGAAATGTAGATAATTACCTGGTTATTTCTACACAGATGATTGGAAACAAGTTGCAGAGGGTTGAGCAATGCTGTTTCTCATGGTGGGCTTTCCCTTCCCGTCCTTGCCCCCAGGTATGAAGATGAGATCAACAAACGCACAGCTGCAGAGAATGATTTCGTGGTGCTCAAGAAGGTAAGAAAGGAAAGGCAGCAGGCTGTGTTCCTTGCCTGGAGTCATGGGTTGATCCACCTCTGCTTCTCCTCTATCTCACTTGGTGCTACCCAGATCTGTTCTGTCAAAGGACATCGGGGGCGGAACCAAGTTCTAAGGTATTCAGAAATTTTCCATTTGGACGATAAACTTCCATGTCCTCCAGGCAGGTGTAGGGGCAGGATATGTCAAATGATCTGTTTCTTGCCACTCCACCTGGTACTACTGTATAGCTTCTCCTGTGTCAGCTGAGAACACCTTTAGGTGCTAAATGATATCCCTTGTCCACATTGTAATTCCTGTGCCTTGTCTCTCCTCCCTCTTCCTCTGTTGCAGGATGTCGATGCTGCCTATATGACCAAGGTGGAGCTGCAGGCCAGGGTGGACAGCCTTAATGATGAGATCAACTTCCTGAGGGTCCTCTATGAAGCGGTGAGGGTCCCCTTTTCCTTCTATGCAGGGAAAGGGGATCCCCTCTCTGTGTGGGTGTGGGTTGATTGGGAGTTACAGTTCTTAGACTCCAGTTTTCTTTCTTCCTTTTGGGGAGTGACTTCTTGGCAAGATGAGAAAGGTTGGAGTGAAATGAAAGATCTAGCTCTGACCTTCTCAAAACCAGTTGCTGTCTTAGAATCAGAGGATATCTATTCCTGAGTGTGTGGGGTAGACTTCATTGTGTCCTGTTATTTTTCTGATGAAGTAGATTGATTCCATTCCCTTCCATCCAAGATACTGAGCACCCTCTGCCTTAGCCATGGGATAATGATGGTCTTCAGGGAGGTACATGACATTTTAGTACGTTGCTTTTGGTACTAAAATGTCACTAGCCACTTGATTTCTACTTAGAAACTTACTCCTCACATAGTAGGAACATTGATCCTATTTCCGTTTGCATCTGTATTGTAGCCATTTGCATGATAACAGAAATCTGGTGAGCTAGACTGTCCTGGGGGACTCATGTGGGACATCTTCCTTCTTGCAGGAACTGTCTCAGATGCAGAGTCATGTCAGTGACACATCGGTGATCCTGTCGATGGACAACAACCGTGACCTGGACCTGGACAGCATCATTGCTGAGGTCCGCGCACAGTATGAGGAGATCGCCCAGAGAAGCAAGGCTGAGGTGGAGGCCTGGTACCAGACCAAGGTGGGTGATGGGTATGCCAGGGAATGAGGCGGCTCTGGGCTCTGCCTTAGTGACTGGGAACAGGTCACTAAGAGCTGTCGTCAGCTGGAGCTCAAGAGCAGCCAGAGATGAATGAATTCTCCCAGGCACTATTGATTCTGGCCTGATTGGAGTTGCTTGACATTTTGTATTATCCCTGCTGTCTACTCTATTACTGGTCTCCACCCAGACACCCTTGACCTCTGCTTCCTCATGTATTAGGTCCAGCAGCTCCAGACCTCAGTTGACCAACATGGGGACAATCTGAAAAGCACGAAGAATGAGATCTCGGAGCTCAACAGGATGATCCAGAGGCTGCGGGCAGAGATTGAGAATGTCAAGAAGCAGGTGGGTGCTACTTCTTCCCTGAGGAAGTGCAGGCCCAAAGTGTAGGGTAGATGGCTTTATGATGGACAGGCAGATAGTGCATTGGGCCCCAAAGACCCTGGGCTTCTGTGCAGGCTGTGTAGTTCATTATACAAGACACACCTGGATTTTCTCAGCAATGTCCTAGCTGATGTGACATGCCATCCTAGTACACAGGTTTTCTTGTTCTTTACTATTTTTGATCAACTTTATGTTATCAATATGGTGGGGACATTCATGGACTTTAGCTAGAATGAATAAATCTCTTCAGAGTTAGGGGAAGTGGTGAGAAAGACAGATAGGATTCTGATGCCTTAACTCAAGGATAGCTGGCCCAGGAGAGGGGACAGGTACAAAAATCTTGAGAGCAGGGCACTGATGCTGACTGTCCGTGCCTTTGTCCATAGTGCCAGACTCTGCAGACGTCTGTGGCTGATGCAGAGCAGCGTGGGGAGCTGGCCCTCAAAGATGCCTACAGCAAGCGCACAGAGCTGGAAGTTGCCCTGCAGAAGGCCAAGGAGGAGCTGGCCCGGATGCTGCGCGAGTACCAGGAGCTTATGAGTGTGAAGTTGGCCCTGGATATTGAGATTGCCACGTACCGCAAGCTGCTGGAGGGCGAGGAGTGCAGGTGAGGAGGGAAGGCAGGAGGGAAGCTGAGGGACAGAGACCCAGGGCCCTGGGTTTGGGTGTCTTCTGGGCTGCTTGCATCAGTGCTGTGCTGGTACATTAAGAAGCAGGATGAGGGGCTGGGGAGATGGCTCAGTGGAATAAGCACTTCCCTGGCAAGCTCAAGGGCCTGAGTTCAATCCCTGGTTCCGAAAAAAAAAAAAAAAAAAAAAAAAAAAAAAAAAAAAAAGAACCAGGATGGTGCAGTGAACAGCGCTGCACTCAGCTGCTCAGGGACAGGATAGGTGCATGAGATCTGTTTATGAGTGAAGCATAACTCTTGGCTTGCTGTGACTTATGGCTTCCCCCTTCCCCCAGGATGTCCGGAGAGTGCCAGAGTGCTGTGAGCATCTGTAAGTACCTTCTGCACTGCCCTGCCCTGCTGTAATTTCACCCTGGTCTTACCTGAGGGCTGTTGGCACCTTGGGACTGACTGTCATTTACCTCTCCTGCAGCGGTAGTTGGTGGCAGCGTCAGCACTGGAGGCATCGGCGGAGGATTTGGCCTGGGCAGTGGTTTTGGCTCTGGCTCTGGAAGTGGCTTTGGGTTCAGCGGCGGTGTCAGTGGCAGTTCTGGCAGCAAGATCATCTCCACTACTACCCTGACCAGAAGATCCCAACTATAGAGATGAGGCCTCCTGGCCCCAAGCCCAGCCACGCGCCCAAGTCCAGCACACTCTCATGTCTTCACTTCTTTACTTCACCTCCGCCCTGCCTTCCTGGTGCTTGCCTTACCAGGGTCACCTCCACTCCTCCCTGGGATCTCTCTGCTCCAAGGTGCTGTTCATGCCTGGGACTTTTGGTGGCTTCTTCTCAACTTGGGCCTTAAGCCCCATCTGGAATGAAAGCATTGTCAGCTTTCACCTCCCATGGACAGAGGAGAATATGACCAGGAGCTCCATCTCTAGGACTGTCAGGGTATCGTGTCCCCAGCCAAGCCCAGCCCAGTGCCGTCCCCCACCACATCTTGGACATCTATCAACATCAGAATCAAACTCATTCCCCATCATCTGGCAGCTCCTGGCTCTGCAGAGCCAGGACAAGAACTGCCCAGTGTCCCCCCAGCTTTTCTCATTCTTTCTGTGCAGCTTTAGGTGACTCTTTAATAAAATGCTTCTGTCATTCATTCCGAGCAGCTGTCTTTGTTCTCTGGGGAGATATCCCTAGAATTTCACTTAGGTGAAAGTGGAAACTGGGGGTCCTGATGGATTTGTGTACACAGGCCAAGCCCAGCTATTAATTTTTCGCATCTCTTCTTCCAAGTTGTATAGCTCATTGAGGGCAGAGTGCACTGTGTGGAGCCTGAAGCCTGCCTACAGGGGAGGGTAGGTTTAAGAGATCACCCATAATTCTACAAAAGATGCCCAGTATATGGCAACCTGGGACAGCACTGTCTCAGGGCTGAGCCTGGAGGAAAGAGTTCTATTGTGGAGATGGTGAGTGGCTCACAGACGTGACAAGAGGCTGTCTGGGCTGAATCTAGCTATCCAGTGTCTAGCTAGATTTTTGAAACCAGATCCCGATGGTCCAACAGGGCTTTGAGTAAATGGTTTCAAGAACCAACAAGGTCACGGCTGTGGAATGGACAAAGTCACAGCAGTGGTGGGCCTGTAGCTGCTCACTGCCCACCTCCTCGGGGCACTGGGCTATGCCTGGGTTGCTATTCCTGCATTGTGGGAGAAGACAGAGAAGCAGCAGCCTTTCTGGAGTGGCAGAGGGGACGCTTCCTGCCTGGGACAGCCCTAGAGACTCTGATTGGTACAGTGCTGAACATGGGAGAGGCAGTTTGGAAGCATTTGGGTGAAACCTGGGAGAACACTCAGTTTCTGTTCTGGGCCAGTTCCAAGAGTAGCACAGTCTCCTCTTTTCCAGAGAAATACTACACAGCTTTGCATCTGCAGCCTGGCCTATACCCTTCCTGCTACAGGTGTAGAATATACTCTTTCCCTTGTCAGCAAGTGGTGCTTTTGCCTTGACTTCCAGGAAGGTCATTCTGACTCCAATTCCTCCATACAGTGTCCTGCATACAAGCAGGACCCACCAAGGTTGCCCATGGTGGGCTCTGCCCATGGGGTCTTGGAACAGACCCCGAGAAAGGCTCAAGGCTGCCCTGCTCTGGGAAGGCAGTGGCAGAGAGGCAAGAGTTAATCTGTGGGGTTGTGTGCTCAGTGCCAGGGCCTTCTGCCACAAGGAGTGGCTCCCTGGGCCCATGGCTCTGTCCTAATCTCCTAGGGCCTAGCCCTAATCTCCCCATTGTCTGTCCTGGGCTCACTGCCCCATGTGTCAGAACAGGAAGCATTGGAGACTTTTGTAGCCAGCCAGGCAACCTTGACTTCTTCTAACGCTGTGCTCCTGTTCTAGGAAAATGTCCAGTTTCGTTCATTTTTGAGTTTTGGGTTCTAAGGAGGAGAGAAAAAGGTTGGAGGCAGAACCTCAAGGTCACCTGTGAAAACTGGAGCTGAGATAATTTTACTTCTCTGCTTTCTGAGCAGGAAAGTGTGGGAGTGGCCAGCCTGCGTGGGGCTCATGGGTGTCTCAGGGCCTGTTCAGCTGCACTGAAAGATTTACCCAGCAAAGTCAGTTGTAGATGGGACTTGTGTCAGTATGTGTCCAAATCAACATGACTGATTATATTTGCAGGCAAGTGGCTGTATGTGCTTGTGCTTTTTGTTTATATAAGAAGGCTCCTGTTTGACATAAAAGAGGGACCCTTCTTGCCCCCAGGTATGTTAGCTTTTCCTTCCAGTGCAGTCCAGGGAGTGGATCTTGGCCAGCCAGCCAAGGGTGACTGAGGAGTGGGGAATGCACTTCTGAGATAATGTGGGTGTCCTATCCTCTCAGATCCTTTGAACTAAATTCTGGTCAGCAGTTCAGGTCTGGGGAACTAGAGAGAGACCGTTGCATTACCTGCCTGGTGGAAGCCCCATGATCCATTTTATTCTAAATCTTTCCTTCTAGATATATTGAAGTCACCTTTCCCAGTAGAAGGGTCCAACTGCAGTTGGCATGACTTCAGTCCCACTGACAGGGCTTATCTGCCCTGACCTGCACCTCCTAGGCTTGGGCTTCCAGCCCTGGCTGTAGTCACACCAGTGGTTTGGATCAGGTCCCTCATGGCTTCCAAGCCAGCACTACATTAGCATCAGTCCCCCATTCTAAGACCCTCTGTGTTAGCCAGTCTCTCTCAGTTCCAGAAGATCCTTGATGACTCCTCTTAAGTCTCCCTCCCTGGTCCCTGGCACAACTAGCAGGATATAGTAAAGAGGGATCTACTTGGCAATGTTTCACTGTAGGATTTTGGGTTAGCTTTGGGGTCCAGCCTCTGGGTTCTAAAACCAGAGGATCTCAGAATAAGGCATTGCCTTTACCATGTCACGAGTGGATGTTCAGTTATGGTAATTGAGGGAAGTGTGTCCATGTGTGCCTCTTAGGACATAGTCATAGTAAGTGGCACAGCAGCAGGCTAGGAGAAAGAAGTCATTTTAGCACTTGCTTTAGGCTTCATTGTTTTGTTGTTATTATTTTTTGTCACATTGCAGGTAGGGACTGAGCAGGCATTGTTTTATCCCACAGAGAGAAGGATGGGTGTGGGGAGTGTGGCCAAAGAGAGTCGTCGTGGTGGTAGGGTCCCAGGACCAGGCTCACTGTTGCTCATGGTTGCCCGGTTGACTTTGGGTTGAGGCAAATTTGTGTTGCATCTTCAATTTTTTTTGAGAAAGTATCACACTCTGTAGTTCAGGTTGGCCTTGAGCTTGCAGCAATTCTTCCAACTCAGCCTCCTGCGTGTGGGGATTACAGGCATGCACCACCACTCCTGCCCTGCATTTTTAATTTTTCTACTTCAAGATCCTAAATAATTTGAAGTCAGAGGAGAAGCTAAATAAGCTAGGAAGAAGCTTTCTTAGCAAAGGGGCTATTTTCTAGATGCCTGAGTTCCACCCAACAAACCACCAACTCACCCACCCACTTGGTCACTTACTCAACAAAACAGTAGTTTATGAATTCTTTAATGACAGGGCCAGGGCTATATTCACCTTGATATGCCAAGGTCTCTGTGCTTATGTTCACTTTAAAAAGTGGTTGCTGAAAAATATTGATAAATGAATGACTACATTTTGACTGAGTGCTAAGTTTGTGTTAAGCAATGGGGACCCAAACATAAACAAGAATTAGACTTGCTTTCAAGGCATTTTTGATGATCATCTTGAGACAAAAATGACCTAGTAACCAGACAGATGGATGAATCTCCTGGAAGTTGCAGATGAAGGTCACAGCAGTCTAGAGGTGAATGACACTGCTTCTGGTCTTGGGTGTGGTTGTGGCAATCGTAGGGGCCTTCATGGGGAGGTGATATTGAAGTGGAATGCTAAAGAACAGGCAGAGCTTGGATGTAGAGATGGAGGCAGGTGTTCTGTGGAGAGCAAGACTTCTGATCTCTTAGAGGAAGCCCTTTCTTCCAGGAAGTCTCCCAGGAGTGGCTCCACCTGTTGGAGCACCTGATGCTCTGTTCCATAGGCTTCCTCAGGCCAATTTAGATCGCACTCCAGCTTTTGGTGCGGTGGAAGCCCTTCCCTCATTGAGCTGAGGCTTCTCCTGTGCATCTGTGAGCCCCATCTGGGCAGTTGCTTCAGCTCTACATGCTACGTGAGCATATGCTTTGTGGCCAGGTCTGTGCCAGGCTGCAGAGAGACTGAGCTCACGGCAGCCTTGTCCTCCCTTGAGGAAGGCACAGGTGACTGTGAACTGGAGCAGGAGCACAGGAAGTGCTGGGTAGCAGGCATCTAAATAGTGATGTTCTGTCCTTGCTCAAGAGTATTCAGAGCAATGGTAGATGGAGTCATGGAGCTCTGGAAGCACCAGGAGAGACACAGAGTCTTGGCTAGGGTTTCAGTGAAGGTTCTGTGATGGAGGCATGGAAGCCAGGCCAGGCCCTGGAGGATCGTGGTTTGGTTCATTGTCCGATTTGTTCAGTATTTGAGCTTTGTGTTCAAAACCTAAATGAGCTGAGGAGAAGATGGGGAAGGAGCACTGGGTCACCATTTTTTGGGTGTAGCCTTGAGGCCCATATACTTTGAACTCACACCAGGCACCCTGCGCAGCATGCCTCACCTCCCTCCCGCCCAGCCACACCACCACACCTGTGACCACTGCATTTCCTTCCCACTCTCGTTTACTTGGAGGCCATGTTGCCAGGATCAAGAGTTTTGTTGTCATCCCTTTGTCTCCTGGCAGAATCTTCTCTCAGGTCCCACATGGGTATTGATGCTTGCTTTTGTCTAGTACCTTCTATACACTAGGGGCTCTCGGTTGCTACTTCTGACCTCCTCAAATGACCTGAATGTCCACTGTCATCCTGCCACAATCACCCCCTGCCATTTTATGTCCCAAGGGAGTCTCTCAAATTCCTCCGTGGAGAGAGAGAGCCATACTTTGCAAGTAATTTCATGGAAAAATAAACTTAAATTGCACCTTAACTTTCTCTGCCTTAGGTTAAATGATCACTTAATGATTTCTCTACCTCTCCTTTTGTTGTTTTCAGCAACCTATGTATGTATGTATGTATGTATGTATGTATGCATGCATTTATTTATTTTTGGCGGAACCAGGGGTTGAACTCAGGTCCTTGCGCTTGCCAGGCAAGTGCTTATTCCACTGAACTATCTCCCTGGCCCCTCAGCAACCTATTTAATAATATCCTAAGATGTTTGTAAATTCTCCTGAGGAGGCTGTGCTTCCTGCCTCTCTGGTTTCTCTCTCTCTCTCTCTCTCTCTCTCTCTCTCTCTCTCTCTCTGTCACACACACACACTTCAGCTCAATACAAGCAGAAGCTCTTGTCATGCAGGAATCTTATACAAACAAAGGCTTACTCAGGGCAGTCTTTCTCAGTTTTGCAGTTGTGCTAAGTTCCCTAAGTGCTTTGAGGATGTGCTTTTCAGCTTATTTTTACAGCAGGAGGTGGAAGTAGGGGAGAAATTATATATGTTAATAACTAGGAGGAAGACAGAGATCACCTCACCCCTGTCCCCTTTTACTCCTGCAGTCTGTTTTCTACACAGCAGCCAGAGGGAGCTTAGCAAATTCAGCTCATGGCCACCTTTGCTTCCACTCTCAGGAAAAGCTGGCTTTGTGAGTCTCCGTGTGATCCGTGTGATCCATCTCCTAGTCCCCCAGCCCTCATCTTGGATACTTCTCTTTCTCTGTCACCCAGCTTTAGCCTCACAGGCCCCTTGTGGTTCCTTGGCTGCTCAGCAGTCCCCTGCCTCAGGGCCTTTGTACTTATGGGTCCCCATGCCTGGATCACCTTTTACCCAGATGTGCTCTTCTTTTGAGAATTTGCAGCAGGTCGAAGTACTGGCTCCTCTGAGCACTGAGGATGGGAGAAAATCCCTTTGCCAGGCCTGCTCCTCTCTGTGCTCAGGAATCTGCTCAGGCCAGCTAGGCCTCTCTGTGAACAGGCCCTCTGGGCCTCCCTTTCTCTGCTGCACCTCTTCCACACCATCTTCTACTGCCCGATGCATCATGTGTTCATTTTTCTGTCTGTCCCCTGCTGCTATGAGAACTTTAGGAGAGCAGGGCCTTCACCGATCTGCCCAACATTGTGACCCTAGATTGTAGAGCAGCGTTTGTTAGACAAGGTGTGCTTGATACGGAGTCATCCAGAGGAAGGGCTGATGCTTTGCATCCAAGGAAGAAGGACATTAAGAACAAATATGAAGGGAACGGAAGCCTGAGTTGTCCCTGGGAAAAGTCATCCCCTGCATGTACCTTCAGCTTCCCCTACAAGCAACGGAGAAGCCCTACTCCTAAGTGAGGAGAGCAGCACCTTTTTAAAGTAGACAGAACAGGGGCTGGTGAGATGGCTCAGTGGTCTAAAGCACCTACTTAGAACAAGCTTAGCAAAGCACAGGGACTGCGGTTCAATCCCCCAGCACCACATGCCA